>NC_081411.1:583439337-583809337 GCF_030272615.1 Cryptomeria japonica | reverse complement strand
CTGAAGTCAAACATAAGTCTAAAAAGTCCAATCAAGGGAGGGGTACTATAGGGACCAAGTGGGGAACCCCATAGTGATACTGTCATCACCAAGATAGGAAAGATTAAACCTTCATTGAAGGATGGAATAAATTAAAAGTAATAAATGAAGAAGAGTTCATAATTTGTTTAATAGTTTAGCTGAAAGTCCTTTACTTTGTTATAAGAAGTTACCTAGACTATCTTTTTAGCATTTATATTATAATTTAATAGTTTTGTTTGGTCTATGATGATCTTATATTTATGTATTATTAAATATGCTAAAACTAGGGCTATGTTGCTTGACATGCTATCATACAATGTTCAAAATAATGGATAGATGGAATGAGGCTTGTAATCACCTCTAAAATTGATATTAGGATGAAGAAGATGCAATAATTATATGAAGAATCCTCTTGGTGGAGAGCATTCTCACAATGCAATTTCAATATAAATGTAGATTGAAGGCACAAAGGTTTGAGCAAAGAGTTTTTGGGTGAAATAAATAATGTAATTTTTGATAGTCAAGGAGGAGTGTTAGAAATGTGCTTCTTGATAGATGTGAATGAAAATTTAGGAGGTAGATTAGTGTTATAAGAGATGCTAAGTGAGAATAAAATTGTGAAATTATCTATAAGAAGGCAACCAATAGAAGGAAATATTATTCTCTAGATCTTATTCAATATTACAATAATAGTAGGATTTTTTGTGACAAAGATCATAATATAGAAATCAATAATCCATAGTTCTTGAAAGTTTGGTGATTGGATATTTTTTTGGTAGAAAAATTATGAGTCTTGTGATACTACAAGTTATTTGATAGAATGATATGGTAGCATAGAGAGAAGGAAGTGAGTTGTTAATATTGTGTGGACCAAGAAAGTGTAGAAAAAGAGACACAAACTATTATGCGGTAAGTATAAGAAATATCTATAGTAAGGTAATGAAAAAAAATTATTTGTAGGAGGTGGAAAAATTCATTACATGCATCAAGGGATGTGCAAAAATGTAGAATGGAAAAGGTGATCTTTTAGATGATGTGCCATGACCTAGCTCAACACCTTAGATCTAGAAGATGTGATGAAAATAATATAGCTCTTTTCCATGGAGCTTATATATGTGTTGAGGATATACTAAGATCAAACAATAAGTTGAAAGATCAATTCTAAAAATAAACCCTTATTTTTTAAAACTTTAGCTGACAAAACTTTCCACCTAGGCCATTCAATGTAGTAGCATCCCTATTTTATTGCAATCTTGTGTCAACTAGTTTTTTCATCTTTATATGTTACTTTATCATGTAGGTCTATTTTAATTTTCCTAGAAATAAAGTATGCAAATTCTCCTACATAATTTTTAAGGATATGAGATATATTTATAGTATTCTAATGAAGTTTAGTTAATGAATTCTTTTCATAATTGTTCATAAATGGTTCGTATTAGTTCTTTCATTTATGATGATATTTTTTACTGTGTACTATGAACATGATCATGTTTCATCCTTAATAAATATCTTTGACCTTTCCAATCCTTTATTTACTTTTTTAATCATTCAAATTTATAAGTATCAATTTATTATGCGTGAAAGTTCATTCATGTGAATGACATCCTTTCTTATGCCTAGCTGTGATATTCAAATTCAAAATCTTCTATGCATGTAGATTTGTACCAAACTATAGAACCATTTTATAACAAAATCCTTAGATGTTGGTCAATACCATTTATTACTACTATTGTCCAAAGAATCTATTCTTGTATTGATCCGCATTGAATGAATTTAATATTCAACCTAACTCTACACCAATTTACGAGGTTTATCATCTTGGAAGATTGCGATGCATTTTTTTAATAAGGGATCAAGATGTGTATAATTATGCATAATTGTGTTTCATAGTATGGATCATTCCTCCTAACATCCCATCTCTTAGAAAACTATAAAAGATAATCCTTGTAATCAATGAATTCAACCATCATAACTCTATGTATAAATCTTAATAAGATCAATAAGTATCATGGTCTCATGTGTCTGAAAAGTAGGAGGGGATGAGTGAGATTTGTGAAGGGAAATAATTAGGTGAGTATGGTACTATCTTGATCATTATACACTTAAATATTATCTATGCGTGAAAGTAGACTATCATTTAAATGGAGAATGAGTCTATGCAATAAAATACCTATTATTTATATGTCTATATCAGACGAATTTGTGAAAATGAGTCAAGTTGATTGGTTGGTAACATAATCTCAAAAGTTCTTCTATCATCACTAATTATTTATATGAGTCCATTGGGATGGTTAAAAGAGGCATTCACAAATTTTGTGAAAAGGTGGTTAGAAAGATATAGTTCATTAACTTCCAACCTTTATTAATGTTTTCTATCCCTATGTCACTAGGTTAATTTTGATACAATGCACAACTAAGACTTTTTTATATTATTATCATTGGATATTATTCTTGATGAAGCATATGCTCCATATTTGGCTTGTGATTTACTATTGCCTACCTATGGTAATAAAATATTAAAATTGTGTCATTTAAATAGGCTTAATGTCCAATATTTGTAAACTGGTATATATACATATGTTGTAAGTGATATGCTGATAAGAAAGTTTAGTCACAACATGAACTGTTGAGTAGATGATAAGATTTAAGTGAAAAAAATAATCAACAAATGACATTCTTCAAATTTTAATGATTTAAATAATTCTTTGAAGTTCCACCTTAAGTAAATAAGTCTAAATATTTATCACTAGTCATCGAATCTTGCTTCTAGCCTAAAATAGCTTAAATAGTTTTTCTATGTCCCACTTTATGTAAATAAATTTAAATATTCATATACATAAGTCTCCTATCACCTTTTCAAAAACTAATTAATTTTCTATCCAATCGCTTTTCATTAGTGATCTAAAATTAAGTAGCCCACCAATCCCTCAATTTCACACACTAACCTTGTTTGCATTCCCCCAAATCTTGTACATTATCATAGGTATAACAAGGTATGGGTCCTTGCATGGGTCTTTGTACATGTGATGTGCATTTTTGCATGTGACACATGGGTCAAGGAATTTCCCATCTTCCAAAGGTACTCTAGAGTAACCTTATTCCATATCATCCCCCAACTTTCTCCAAGGGGTTCCTCCACCATGGTTTCGTCTTCAATATTCATCTCTTTCCCATCTATAAACCAAGTGAGGAAACTTGTCCTCCTCTTATATCTCAAAGCATCTAAATCAAGTTGATCCCTTGATCTCTACTTTTAATTGTAGTTGTCCAATCTTATAGCTTGAAATATATAAATGGGATGTTATCCAAATCAATTTTCAAGACTCAATGAAATGGAATATTATGTTCTAGGTAGGAGCACTCACATATCAACATCTTGAGCACAACCACCATAGCTTTGGGAAAAGGAGTTGGCGTTGGTGAGCTTTCATTTTGTTTTCATCAATGTTTACTAATAATTTTACTTAATCTAAATGTTGCATAGATTGAGAGTAGGATAATTTAATATAGTTTTAAGTTGTTCTTGTATGCTCCATTTTTTATGTACATGTAACCAACCCTAAAGTCAAATTTTGTATGACTATTATAATACTTTTATCATGTTTATTTATCCTATAAATTTGATGTCATAAATGTTCTTTCTTATCATTTATACATAATCTTGTCTTGGTTGTATTGGGGATATACACCCTTTTGTAATTTAGTATATTGATTTAACATTTGGTAGTGTTCAATCATCTTCTTTAGTTATTCCCATACGAATTTGTCATTTTTTCCATGACATAATTTTAAGAATTTGAATTATATTTAAAAGGGGATTGGACCACTTTTTGAGGCATTTGCGAACTCCATGATTGGCCAACTTGGGATTGTGTGCTCGAACACTTGGTCTCCAACATTTTTCAATAAGATACAAAATGATGGAGTTATGCCCCATTAAACAATAGTTGGGATCTTGCTATCCATGCCTTGTAAAATATTTCTAAAAGTCTAAAATGCTAGTTGTGGCTTAGACCTCAAAGTTTGAGTTGCATGCATGTAGTTGACCAAACTTAACTCAAAATTTAGGTGTTTTTAGTTGCTCCTCAAACTGAGCAAAGTCTAAAATGTACACTAGGGATTAGGCTCAAAAGTTGAAATTATCTTCCTAAATGAGTTTGAACATGTGTTGGGAAATGGTTTGTGCTATCAATTTCATTTTAGACTCCAAATTCAAAAATGCACATTATTGGTTGATCATTAATCACTGAGGACCAGGTTGATTGTTTATTAGCGTTTAGTGTTGGCTTTTTAGATTTAGCACTTTGCTAAGAATTCCACAAAATTTGAAGTTAGGTGTTTAAATTCCAACTTCTAATGTCTAAATTATTACTCTCAAGTCCTTTCAACATTTAATGTGTAGTCCAACTTATTGTAAAATATAGACCACATTTTGAAGTCCAAATCTTAGGTCCCATGTGCTTGGTTTTTAGCATTTAAAGATAAATGGTAACATATAATGCCCATTGAAAGACTTTTCTTTCTCAAATTGAAAGTGAAATATTCGAAATTGTTAACTAACAAATATTTCAATTCTAAGTTTCCATCGTTGTGGGCACGACACTTTGATGTGATGTGCTTCACTCACTTCCAATTAAAAGTCTGTATATTCCAAAGAAATGTAAAAAAATTTTCTCTCTCGGTCACGAAGTATTAGAAACGATAGATTTAATGGAGACAATATGATTATGATTAGGGGAAAGGACCCAATAGTTGTGCACCCTAACTTTGTGCTTCTCAAAATCCTACTTGGAAATTTCAAATCGTTCTGATTTTTTTACAGCAGCTTACTTGGCAAGTCCCCTACTTATAACTAAGGTTTCAGGGCCACATCATCAAATATGATGCCACATCAGCATGCTTTTTGCCAAGGTGTCCAAAACAGCCTAAAAAAAAAGTGAGACCAATAGGCGTGCAAAAGAGACCCCAATAGTTGTGCAGTTGACATGGCATCACCTGATTGGTTACTTTTTACAAAATTAGTACATTTTTTAACAACTATTGGTTCATTTCCTAGCAACTGTTGGTACATTTCATAACAAAAATTGATATTTTTTATTTCAAACAATAGGTTTTATTTGTTCAATTTTTGGAACAAAAGGTATCAACAACCCTCACAACAATTGGTACATGCTCAACTATTGGGTCCTTTCCCCTAGTTGAGGAAAGAGAAAGTAAACAATGAAATCATGTGCCATCTATTTATTTATTGACTTGACTGTAAAAACTTCACCTTTTATCAACATCTCCATTTATTTATTGACTTGACCTACTTTTTTTCAAGGTGGCTTTCTAAGATTTTGCAATGATGGACTTCTAAGATTTTATAGAAAAAGTGGGCAAAGTGGGACAACACTAATTGAAAAGGAACACAGGACTTCCTCCCTGTCTTAGAAATGTAATACACATCTCCTTGCTTATAAAAACCCGCTTTCCCTTCTTCATTACTCCATCTTACCACCATCACTCAATCTTACCATTCAAATTTTGCTAGGTATCTACGTTTGTCTTTGCTGGGCATTTTTTACTTTTTTATTTATTTCTAAACCAGACAATTCTTGCTTAATTTGGATCCTCTAATCTCTAGTCAACGTTGTTGTTGTTGTAGGTGAAATAATCTGAATTCTTGCCATGGACAAATTCTTCTCTACTATACTCTACTTGTTTGCATTTACATGCTGTTTCCCTCATATGATAAGCTGCAATATCTCATGCCTCCCTCATGAAAGAGATGCTCTTCTTTCTTTCAAGAATGAATTGCATCATCCATTTCTATTGCATTCATGGCAGGGCTTTAATTGCTATGAATGGAGGGGAGTGGAGTGCAGCTCCCACACCTCCAATGTTATCAAGCTCCATCTTGCCAATCCCCCAGAGAATGTGGAACATTAATGGTCTAGCAAGAGAAATGGCAAACTTGCTATAGATCTGTTCTAATTAAAACAGTTGCAGCATTTAGATCTAAGCTTCAATTATTTGACTGGTGTTCTGCCCAAAGGTACCTTTTCTGAAGAACTATTTTATTTTTTTTTACTTAAAGCTTTTTCTTTCAGTAATTTGAACAGATTTTTTTTTTGTTTTGTTTAACATGTAGGTCTATTTGCACTTCAAGAATTGAGACTTCTAGATTTGAGGTTCAACCATTTTGAGGGTGAAATACCAAATCATTTTGTCTCATTGCACAAGTTGGCTTATCTCAGCTTGTCCATGGCTAGGTTCAATGGTACAATTCCATATCAATTGGGGAATCTTTCTCAGTTGGCATTTTTGGACCTATCTCATACATGTGTATGAATTTGGAATAGAGGGTGCAGTTGGTGTGGAAATATATAGTCCTAGTTTGGTGTGGACAGAAAAGATGAGAAAATTAAAATACTTGTCTCTGAGCGGAGTAGTGCTGAATATGACAGGAAAGCAATTGGAAGGACCCCTTTCTCATCTCCACAATCTCCAACACCTCTACCTTGCAGATTGCATGCTTTTAGGCCACATTCCCAATGCTATCCAAAACCTCACCTTCCTCTCCCACCTCCACTTGGGTTCCAACAGCTTTGAAGGGTCAATGCCTTTGTGGTTAGCAAATATGACGAGGTTGGTTTCCCTTTCATTCTATGGCTCTCAATTAAATGGTTCATTTCCCCTAAGTCTCTCTAATCTGCCTGCTTTAAAAGAGCTCAATTTGGGGGGGAACAACTTATTAAGTGGAAATCTAAGGCAAATACTATGTAGGGATTGGTCTTAGCTCACTGTATTTATTCTCTATAGGTCCAATGTTATAGGAAGTATCCCATCTTCTATTACAAATATTTCCACTCTCGTAATTCTTGATTTAACATCTATTAAAAATATGGGAGGCTTTATACCTTCTCTCATTGGCAATCACTCCAATTTATGAAATCTGTATCTTGATGGTAATTTATTGGAAGGAGAGATTCCATTTGTAAGGAAAGTAGTGCATGGAAAATGCTCTCCTAATGTTAATTCTAGGGGGATTTGAAAGCAAGGAAGTATTTTAGTTTCAGTTTGCAATACATTAAGATAGACATAGATAGAAGATTAGGATTAACCAAACATAATAACACCAGAGAAAGACATCAGATATACGTGGGAAAACCCTTACGGGTAAAAAACCCACCACCAAAAGGAGATCCCTTTATTCAGTAAACAACATGGTTACAATAAAGTTAACAGATCTTCTTTTCTGATTTTGTTCTTTGAACTCTGTCCTGCTCAACCACATAGATCAACCTTCGTCCTGGCTACTCCCTCTGTTCTGCTCAACCTCTCTGGCTTTACACACCCATCACACATCGAGCAAGGCATAACATCTTGGAGGTCCTATCATACTTTAATGATACTCTGTGCCTGCTGCTTTGTGTGACTCTAAGCTTCTCACTCATTCACTCAGCATCTACTCCAATCCTCGAACAATACTAGATGACTTCATCGGACTTCGGCATAGCCTTCAGCTTATCAACCCGATAGCTGATGCTACCTGATCGTCGAAGGCAACTTCATTGGGTATCGACATAGCTCCAAACCAGAACCTCCAATAGCCTATGACAAGCTCGACTACCTAAGGTGACTCCATCGGGTATTGGGACAACTTCAAACTTGAACCTTTGATAGCCAATGACAAGCCCGACCGCCTAAGGTGACTCCATCGGGTCATCGATATAGCTCTCCAAAAGACACTCTGATCTTCAATGACTAGGAGTGGTCTCCATCAGGACATCATAACAGAAACATAGCTGCTACCCCCAATCGCCGACACCAAGAGCACAGACTCATCGGCTCATCGGATTAATTCCAAAACTGTTATCTCGATCTGCATTGCCAGCCTGATAAGATGATTTCATTGGGTCATCAAAATACACAGAATAATACTATGCCGATAAGTGAAACACTTTGAGACCAGGTAGAGTGATCTCATCGAGACATCGGCATGACATTCAGAATGTCAACCCGATAGCCGATACCAAATCCAAGAAGACAAGTTCATTGGCCAGAGTTGTCCTGATCAGCCTAAGTCACACCGATCAAAAAGTGTTCAACAACCAAGAAGGTAACACTCTGCTGCTCCATCGGTGTAGGCTACTCCAATCAACCCGAACATGGTCAGGAGAATTTGAGGCACATTCCCAACAATCTCCCACTTGCTGAGGAATTCACTGGACCTGTCTGCCATACTGAACACTTACAGATTTCACTGAGAACCATGGACTCAAAAGCCCATCAATGCTGATATACCATTTGATCACAAACCACTAGGAAATATAGTTTACTTTGTGTACCACTGAGACATATGCAAAGAAGTATCATCTCATCCATAGATACTCCCACCTTCTATCATGCCACTGCCACCAGACACAAATAGAAGCTATCTACTGAGAAAAACATAACTCTGACTTCCAGAGCACAAAAAACTCACATTCCCAAGGCTACTCAAATGTGCTAGCATTAGTCACAATCATAGCTGGAATAGCACCCACAACAAGTGCTAATACATCCAACTATACATACCTTCATGGTATACCAAGATGAATTTCAAAACATTCACATGCACACCAAGAAACTCCCACTGCACAGGTAATGTCAGAATTGAAAACGATCCTTCTTTCAACATTACATAGAAGTAAATAAACCTTTGTACCAAAGGCATTCACAATACTAATTGTATACAAAGAACCTGCAAGCAAGTCTTCACAGTACCCTGTATCATATCCTTTCTTCACTTCTAAATGCTAACTGTGTTATCACATATGCTGCCTCTTAGTTGGACCTATTATCCATTCCAAACTAGCACCATCTATTGTTTCCATGTATCCATGAGTACTTGTAATTGTTCAACACATGCCAAACTCCAAATGCATAAACACATTATCATGAAGTACCAAAAAAATGATCAGTGTACTCAAAACACAAAAACAAAACCAAGATCATTGTCAAAATTCCAACTACAGAATCAGGAATTTAAACATGACAACCATGATCTAAAACATCTCATCCAAAGAGATCATATGCTCCATATGAGCATATACACATTATGTCACAACTCTAAATGCATCTCAAGAGTATATCCTAACTAAGGACTACAAAATCTCTACCAAAGACCCCTTATGAATCTTCAAGATGTTAACATCTCTAGTCACATGAAGATCATTCACCAATCCATGATGAATTTGCATCACTACCAAAGACCCACGGTACCCAGTCTTCATAGCATCGTGATTAAACTAGACATCGACAGATGTATGACTCACCAAAGTAGCTCAGAAGGCATCTCCATCCTCATTCTGAGAGGACCCAGAATCAGAAGAACCCTTACTTTTCTTCTCCTCTCTGCAATCCTTTCGGATATGACCTGTCTGCCCACAATTCCAACACTTCACTTTGGACTTCTTTCCAGGAGTCTTGGGGCTTTCCTCTGACTTGGATTCTAACTTCTTGTTCTCTTTCTTGCCTCTAATGGTGAGAGCATCCTTTACCATCTCAGAAGATTTCCTTTGAGTTTCTTTTGACAGCAACGAAGCAACCACACCTTCCATTGTGAACGTGGTTGTTGTACTCCCAATAGTCATTACTAGATGATCCCATGAGTCAGGTAGAGAACATAATAGAAGCATGCACCAATCCTCGTCATCAATCTTGACTCCTACAGAGGTTAGCTGAGCAATGACCATGTTGAAAACATTCAAATGATCTACAACAGATGTACCCTCATCCATCTTCAGGGAATATAACTTCTTCCTCAGGAGAAACTTGTTTACCAAAGACTTTCCTTGATAAATGTCTCCAAGCTTTTTCCATAGAAGATTAGCAGTCTTCTCCTCATGGACATTCAACAGAACAGAGTCTGCCAAACAGAGTCTGATTAACCCTCTAGCTTTTCTATCTGCAAGATCCTAGTCTTCTTGCCTCATGCCTGAAGGCTTAGTGGTTACAGTCACAACACCCCAAAGATCCTTATCAGCTAGCAAGTCTTCCATCTTGAGTTTCCATAACTCAAAACTTGCACCATTGAATTTATCGATCTCCACTTGCCTAGAAGAGTTCGCGATCTCAATCTGCGAACAAAATACTCTGCCAGAATCCCACTAAAAATAGAATTGACACAAAACAACCCTACCCAACAAGGATAACACAACTAAATGGCTCTGATACCACTTGTAAGGAAAGCAGTGCATGGAAAACGCTCTCCTAACATCAATTCTAGGGGGATTTGAAAGCAAGGAAGTATTTTAATTTCAGTTTGCAATACATTAAGATAGACACAGACAGAAGATTAGGATTAACCAGACATAATAACACCAGACATCAAATATATGTGGGAAAACCCTTACAGGTAAAAAACCCACCACCAAAAGGAGATCCCTTTATTCAGTAAACAACATGGTTACAATAAAGTTAACAGATCTTCTTTTCTGATTTTGTTCTTTGAACTCTGTCCTGCTCAACCACACAAATCAACCTCCGTCCTGGCTACTCGCTTTGTTCTACTCAACCTCTCTGGCTTTACACACCCATCACACATCGAGCAAGGCATAACATCTCAGAGTTCCTATCATTCTTTAATGATACTCTGTGCTTGCTGCTCTATGTGACTCTAAGCTTCTCACTCATTCACTCAACATCTACTCCGATCCTCGAACAATACTAGATGAATTCATCGGACTTCGGCATAGCCTTCAACTTGTCAACCTGATAGCTAATGCTACCCGATCATCGAAGGCAACTTCATCAGGTATCAGCACAGCTCCAAACCGAAACCTCCGATAGCCAATGACAAGCCCGACCGCCTAAGGCGACTCCATTGGGTATCGGGACAACTTCAAACTTGAACCTCCGATAGCCAATGACAAGCTTGACCGCCTAAGGTGACTCCATCAGGTCACTGGTATAGCTCTCCAAAAGACACTCTGATCTCCGATGACTAGGAGTGGTCTCCATCGGAACATCAGAATAGGAACATAGTTGCTACCTCGATCACTGATACCAAGAGCACGGACTCATCGGCTCATCGGATCAATTCCAAAACTGTTATCTTGATTTGCATTGCCAGCTCGATAAGATGATTTCATCAGGTCATCAGAACACAAAGAATAATACTATGCCGATAAGTGAAACACTCTGAGACCAGGTAGAGCGATCTCATCAGGACATCGGCATGACATTCAGAATGTCAACCTGATAGCCGATACCAAATCCAAGAAGGCAAGTTCATTAGCCAGAGTTGTCCCGATCAGCCTAAGTCACACCGATCAGAAAGTGTTCAACAACCAAGAAGGTAACACTCTACTGCTCCATCAGTGTAGGCTACTTTGATCAACCTGAACATGGTCAAGAGAATTTGAGGCACATTCCCAACACCATCATCAGTTGGTGAAATTTCATCTCTGACTATTTTGTATCTATCCTACAATCTGTTGAGTGGCACTATACCTTTCCAACTAGGAGAATTATCATCTTTAGTAACTATTGATCTATCTCACAATCTATTAAGTGGCACTATACCTTTCCAGCTAGGGGAACTGTCATCTTTAGTAACTATTGATCTATCTCACAATCTATGGAGTGGCACTATACTTTTCCAGCTAGGGGAACTGTCATCTTTAGTAACTATTGATCTATCTCACAATCTATTGAGTGGCACTATACCTTTCCAGCTAGGGGAACTATCATCTTTAGAATATCTGTATCTTAATGACAATCAACTAAATGGTAGCATCCCGATTTCATTCAGAAGTCTTTCCAATATTAAAGCCATTTATTTATCTTCAAACAATCTTCAAGGTAATTTTTTTCTTAGTTTTTTTCAAATTTGACTACGATTTCTAGACTTGATCTGTCTAACAATGAGTTGACTGTCATTATTGAATTAGATTGGATACCCACAATATACTTTAAAGATTTGGATTTAGTTTCATGTAATATTAGTGGTATCATTCCACCATTCTTTTCTACACAATATAGATTAGCCACTTTGGATCTATCCAACAATAGTTTATTTGGAAATATTCCAAATTGGTTGGGGATGCTTCCTAATCTATATAATCTTAACGTGTCACACAATATCTTAGAAGACCTAGTTCCCTATAGGTTCAATATAGGTAATTTTAACCTATTGGACTTACATAGTAATAAATTACAAGGTCCTCTTCCAATTTCTTCAATGCCATTGGGTTTGCAGCTGTTGGACTTATCTCAGAATGAATTCAAAGGGTCCATTATAGTGGATATCAACAATCTTCTACCAAACATTTAGTTTTTGTCATTTTCAACAAATGATCTAAGTGGTGAGATACCTTCTTCAATTGGTCTTCTACAATAGATGGAGGTTTTGGATCTCTCAAAGAACAAATTATTTGGTTAAATACCATCAAGCATAACTAATTGCTCTACTCTCAAAAGATTAAACTTGGCAAATACAGGTTTAATAGGAGAGATACCATATAATATAGGAATGCTAAGCAATCTTGGTTCACTTCATCTCAATGGAAATATGTTGAAGGGAAACTTGCCATCAAGTCTTAAGAACTGCTCTAGTTTGCAAATTTTAGACTTGGCTGATAATATCTTTTTTGGAAACATACCACTTTGGTTGGGCCAATTCTCTGAGTTGATGATACTTGTTTTGAGGTCAAATAAATTTGAAGGACACATTCCACATCAATTAAGCAATCTGTCAAATCTCCATGTTTTAGACATTTCTCGCAATAGTTTGATTGGTGGCATACCACCACAATTAGCAACATTGATAAGTATGAGAAATTCTACATTGGGAATCTCACATGGCAATGGTGGTAGCTCCTATTATTACAAAGAAGGGATTCAAATGTTCAACAAAGGATTACAAATGGAGTATGTAAGTTTAGTGATGTTATTGATAACTTGCATTGATCTATCTGTAAATAATCTATCATGTAACATTCCTCTAGCGATTGGAAATCTTAAAGGTCTTCACACATTGAACTTGTCAGATAATAGCCTTACAGGAGAGATTCCAAGCAGCTTTGGAATGCTTACAGAGTTAGAGTCACTTGATCTTTCAAACAATAAATTGCATGGTAAGATTCCAAATGAAATGCTACAAGTTTTCTCTCTAAGCCTTTTCATTGTATCTGGCAACATGCTTTGTGGGAAAATACCAGAAGGAAGTCAATTTAATACATTTAATTCTACTTATTTTTTGGGCAATTCCAATCTTTGTGGATTCCCAATTAATAACAAATCATGTAGATGTGGAGAGAGATCAAATTCTAGCATTTCAACCCCGCTTCCTGAAAAGGAAAATGATGAGGGAGGCGAACTTCCATGGAATTGGTATGTAGAGTGGATGACAAGTGTTGCTGTTGGATTTTGGGGAGTATTTGGAATCTTGGCTATGAAAAGGCAATGGAGGAGAAGATTCATTGAAGTCTTAGATGAAATAGTGATTAATTTATTGAATTTCAATTGGTAAGTATATAATAATTGTAAAAATATGTAAAATTATTATTGTCAAATACTTCTCATGAAATGGTATTGCCTTGTAATTTCATTATATCTAGACAAATATGCTTTGTTACTTTCAAGCTTATGATTAAAATATTAAAAGGTTCTTAAATTCTTACACAAGATTAGACAAATATTAAGTTATATCCCTAAGTTTATTTTAATATTCATAAAAAATGTACCAATAAAATACAAAAAGATGTTTTATGTTTGAGATATTATTTCAAATTAAAATCTTAAGATGTATACAGTTTGTTTGTATATTTTTACATAGAATCATAAATATTTGAGTTTAATGTCCTTTACTAATAGACTTTGATTGAAAAAGTAATTTTTATTTAACTCAAATAATATTGTCCCAACATTAGTTTGTATACTGCATTGTTTATGATCTATTGATGAATATGTGTGTCTTAAGAGGTTAAAATGATGTGTCGTATTTGTCCCAAAGCTAAGATAAACAAATGTTGGCTATATGTAGATCATGCATACAAACATTATTGTGAGAAGCCACCAATACTATATGATAAGTACTTTCTAGAGAAGAGCTTATCTTACAATTATATAGGATTGTTAGTGACACTAAAGTTTCTGGAAAGATAAGTAATTTTTTGGCATTGTGAAACTAAAGTTGGAAATAATATATTCCCAGTGTATTAGGTATAAGACAACCTTCCATAATCACTTTTCTAGAACATAGAGAATATTTAAAGGATTTTATGTGAAAGAAATGGAAGTGTAAGTATAATAGAAAACTATTTCCAGTTGTGCAACTTGCTCAATTTTTGTTTGAAAATTGAGGCCACCCTTTCCTCTTGCCTCTAAGCTTGAAACATTTATAATCCCTTGAGCGCATTCTTTTATTTTTGTTCCAATTTTCATTTCATGCATTTTGTAAATACTCAATCTAACACATACTCTTAAACTATGAAATTTTCTATTTTTTTCAAGTTGATTATTTTTTACTTTCAAGTTTCTACTTCATTTTCTTTCATTCAATTTTAATGTCTAATTATTTTCTTGAAGGATCAATCATTTGCATGAATTGATTAATGTGGAATTGAGATTATATTAATCTATTTTTCTCTCAGCCTCTCACATCTAGATTTTTCTCTATTCTAAATATGTAGATCCACTGAACCTTTTTCATTCTACTGTACCATTGTTTTTATATCTATATCCTCAAGCCCAAGCATTTAAATCATGTTGAGTAGCGATCTAAATTTCAATTTTGGCCTGAGTCCATACTATGCACATGTCATTCATGAACCATAGCCATGCAACACTTCTAGAGCATATGGCATTCCTCTCTAGATTTCAAAAGTTTAATCAACCAAAATGCACTTTCTCTCTCACGTTTATGAATATACAGTTTACACCCAAGAAAATAT
Source organism: Cryptomeria japonica (assembly GCF_030272615.1). NCBI lineage: Eukaryota > Viridiplantae > Streptophyta > Pinopsida > Cupressales > Cupressaceae > Cryptomeria > Cryptomeria japonica. The sequence goes on along the minus strand of NC_081411.1, from coordinate 583,794,392 downwards.
AGATCCAAGTTCTGATTGTTGGACCACATATCTATCTTTGATTTTGCCATTTGTCAGTTCTAAATATATTTTTGTCTCCCACAATTTTGAATTCTAGTGAACCATAGTTCACTTGACATCTCTTATCTAGATTCCAAATATATTTCACCTCAAGAATCCTATAGCTCAATCCAAGCAAGTAATCTATGACTTAACTTGCATAACTTGCATCAACATTTCAAGTCTATAGCATCTTGAGCCTAACATGTGGCATTCTTCAATTGGTAGGTACATATCACTCATGGAGCTTGTTTATATGTTTATTCTAGAGTTTTTGTGCTTTATTTCAAACTTCAAACGTTCAATGACTCTAGGCTTATTAATATTTATTTCAAATATAAGGTATTTTTAGGCTTAGCCATGTGATTAAACTCTGACATAACCTTAAATTAGGAGTATGATTTTTGCATCTAATTTATGCCTACATAAATTTTGGGATACCTTATATACCTTTCTTCTCACCACGTGTGTCCCATGCCAACATGTCGAATTCTGTAGACCTTGTTAAAAGTCATCATCAATGAGGCATTAGTGGTGTAAACATATATTGGATTCCATTTATATTTTGTTAATTAATTGCATAGAACTATGAAAAGAAATTAAATTCAGACTTTCGAATATGCCATTAAAAGTGAAGGCAATAAAATGAAGTAAAATTTGACATATTTTATTCAAAATGGATTTTCCAAACCTTAAAATTGAGTTGCAAATGACTATATAAAGGAACAATTGGATATCGAAAAAAAAAAATCATTACCTCTAAAATTTATTGGACAAATTGAATTGGAATTATCACTTTAAATTTTCCTCACATTCTATTCCTTCATTACATTATAGTCAAATTTTGACTTGTAAACACACATCTTGAAACTAGTACACACTTTCCAAGTTTCTTGCACATCTTTTATTTCACTATATCTTTCTAAGAGATGCCAAAAATTTCATCCATTGATGGGTTAACTAGAAACACATTAGAGTGATCTTCACATTCTCTACCCTTATCTTGAATCCTTTAAAAAATAAGGAACTTAAGGTGTTCTCATTTTGTAAAGAAGATTTAATTTCTTTGTTTTGTTTTAATTGATACAATATTTTACAATCATCTTAACAATCCATATTTTTATCTATAATCTTAATTTGTAATGACCAACATGTTTAGTATCTTTTATTCAACAACAACAAAACAACAAACCCAAAAAATAAGAAATCCCCAATTTGCATCTTGATTATGTACACCAATCTTTTGTTTGTCTAGCACTTTCAACCAAACTATTTGCATTTTGAACTTCTGCTATGGAAATGATCATATCTTCAAACCTATAAGCTTTTTGAACTATGCTCACTTTCAATATAGGAGTAGATACATTATAACTTCCCTCTAATTTAACTAAAAGTGGTAAAATTTTATTCAAGAATAAGAAAGATACATACAAGAAGGACAAGCCGCTCCATAAGGACCTTAAGGAACCCTGCCACTATCCAGTAAATGATCTAACATAGTAGCCATGTCAGGAGGCAATTGCCTCTTATCAACAATATTCCAAGCATACAGTTGATCAAAATCCCATTTGGCCAAACAATTAGCAACCCCATTCCACTCCTTAGGAATGTGCCTAAAAACAACAAAATCAAAAGAGCCACACAACCAAAGAATCTGTCTAATAATCAATTGCAAGTGCCACCCAACATCATCCAACTGTTGTTTATTAAGAAAAGTCACCACCGCCTGATAATCACACTCACAAATTATCCTTCTCCAACCAAGAACACACCTATGCTCAACATCACAAAAGATGGCTAGATCCTCCATAAGATTATTCAATTGGAGGCCTTTATGGAAAAATAAACTAGATGTTCCTAGAACTATCATGATTAACCCCATCGATACCTACATGACCAAGGTTCCCATAGGAAGAACCATCAGTGTTAATTTTGAAACTCCCTATGGCGGAGGCATCCAACGACCCTGCCTATTGATTCTTCATAGAGGGTGTCTACATCTATTCCTCATAAACTAGCCAACAATTGGCAGAGAACCTCCTTGAAGAGAAAAACTAAGGCAAGTACAGATAGAAACATCCCTAGGATCCACACCTCCAGAAAAGTCACAGTTCACTAAGACAGTCCCCAAAGAGAGTGAACAATTTTCCACCACAAATGCAAACATATCATCCTACTATACTAAAAAATCCTATTATTCCTCTCCAACAAAATATGCCAAATAATAAAAGAGGGACCAACAAGCCAGGCCACCTGAAGGAAAGAGGTCCTCAAAAGGGGGCTCCCCCACTGGGCCCAAAACTCAATGAAAGAAGAAATGTGCCAACAAGATTGACCCCAGACTATGAACCATAAGTGCCAGATCTCCTTAGCAAAAGAACACTGAAAAAAAAGATGAGTGATAGATTTTACATCGGTGCAACACAAAATGCACATTGAGGGACCCTGAAAGCCTTGCTTACATAAATTATCCCACGTAAGGCACCAATTATGACTAACCAACCACAAGAAAAAGTTGCACTTCGACCAAGAAAATTTACTCTAGATTTGCTTCCACCATGGTACCTCAATATCTCCAAACATTTGTTTAAGAAGCTCCTAATAGACAACAAAAATAGAGTATTTGCCCGTCAAGGCACTTCCCTAGGCCAAGACATCTTACCCAACCAAAGAGTTGCACTCCCTAGATGCAAGAATCAGAGCCAACTCATTTTGATGCTCCTCTAAGCCACTCGATGGCTATTCACTAGGATCCTTCCATCTATACCCCACAATAAGGCCTATATTCTAAATACACTTATAATGCATTACCTTATTCCAACCAGCTTCTAAAAACCTATCACAGAGGAGGATTACTATCCCAAGAATCTGACTGAAAAGAGATTTAGAGCCTTGATTACAAATCCAAAAAAGGCCCTTTTTAACCAATTGAGCTCCAATTTTCAGAGTGTGCCAAATCATAGAGCCCCTGCCCTCCAAAGGATAATGACCAACCTCCACCTAATCAACACCAAATAAATACTAATGCTTGAGAATCTGAGCCCAAAGCTGATTCTAACTCGTACACCATCACTAGTATAATTTGGCTGCTAACGCATACCCATTCTAGATAATAGATTGAAGACCCACACCCCCTTCCTTCTTGGGACAACACACAACTTCCCATCAAACAGAGCTCCACTTAGAAGTATGCAAATTAATACTCCAAATAAATTGGCATAAGAGAGCATCAAATTCTTTAAGAAAATAAACAGGAGTCACTTGAACAAAAACTCTATAAGTAGGAAGAGCCTAAATCACCGATTGAAGAAGAGTAACCCTAGCAGCAGTTGAAAGCCATTGATGAGTCTAGTGATTAAATTTCGTATGCAACTTATCAAGAAAGTCTTGCCAGAGTAGCCTTGATTGGCATCTAACAACAAGGGGAACACCTAGATAAAGAAAGGGAAAAGACCCAATTTGGAACCTCAAGATAACAACAACCCTCCTCTAAATACACTTGTACATTTGGAGCAGTTTTCCAATGACCGTTTGTCAGAACTCAAACAACTAAATGTCAAAATTCTGATGTATTTGTTCAACGCTATTTTTTTTATCAGTGATTCTAACAATGAGATTCACGTTCAAATTCAAACAACACCACTTCAAAAATTTCTATGCACCCGCGGTATGTTTTTTTGATGAGGAGATGTCAAAATTTTGACCTTGTTGCATCCTTTATCACCGTAACCTTTGTCGATGATCCTTTATATATCATCGTAACCTTTGTCGATGCATTTTTATTTTGGCAGTCTCCATCGGGATAAGTCTTACCGATAGCCTCATCGGCTATCGGCAAGACAAGATTTATCCATTGCCGCTAGGCGACATGTTTGTTTGACAAGGAGACGTCTAAATTCTGACCTTATTGCATCCTTTATCATTGTAACCATTGTTGATGACCCTTTAACTTTGTAACCTTTGTGGATGCATTTTACTTTTGCCAATTTCCATTGGGATAAGTCTTATCGATAGCCTCATCAGCTATTGGTAAGACATGATTTCTCCATTGCCGCTAGTGTGTATTCTACTGATGAGCCATCTTCAAGGAGATTTCAGAATTTTGACGATTAAGACAATGGAGGAGGCTGCATCCTACAACATTTTTGTCATCACAGGTATGGCAACATTGTCGGTTGTCTTGTGGTGTTTGTCAGAATTCCGATTTTCCCAAACATTAAAAAAAATATCCTGACTACTTTTGTCTACACCCATGACCCTTTATCGCCTAACCTTTGTCGATGCATTTTACTTTTTACCAGTGTTCATTAGGAAAAGTCATACCAATAGCCTCATTGGCTATCGTCAAGACAATATTTCTCCATTACCGCTAGTGTATGTTTTGTCGATGGACTTAAATGATGTATGCTATCCCAATCACATGCCTCTACTTGTCGGTGTTACCATAGGGTTGACTTTTGCCAATTACAAAGGATTAATATCAACAACATTAATATCAGTGAGCTTACAAATGATTAAGCATAGTAGGTACTTCATTATCTAGAAGATAAAGATGAAATAGCTACAAGAATGCATGAGAAGACTTATCATAAGGAATCATAATAGTAAATGCCAAAAATGTCTTGTAGCCAGTACATAAAGCATTCATAAATAGTCATACAGATAGTCATATTATTGTTTAAAAATACTATCAAAGGAGGATATTATAAAGATAGAGACCTAGAACTCAGTATGCAGTCATGGATAATAGTGAAGGGTTAGGTATAGTCCTAGATCTTGTTTAAAGGGAAACATGTGATAGTACACGTGCCTAAGGAAAACTCTAAAAAATAGTGAGCAACAAGACTGTCAAGAACAATATTTTAGTCTTAGGCATACACAACTCAAGGAGATAATGATTAACAAAGAAAGCACTTACAAAGATATATCTAGTCATAAAGTATAATTGTCTAAGCTGGAGACATGAGAATATTGTAGAACACAAAGTAGACAGTGCCATCATGAGGCATAAACTCCATTTCAAGGCCCCAAACTTAAGGGAAATACAAGGAGATTCCATCAATGCCAATTGTAGTCCATAGAAGCCTTTTCGCAAAGCAAATCAAAGACAAAGTATAGTCATAGAGAGATAAGAAGATCAAGTCTATCAAATAAAAAAAAGAACTCAAAGGCATTCAAAGACATAATAGTCATAAGGCATGCACAAAGGCTTAGTACAATGGTGATATAGTGTTGCAGACCAGTAATGAGGAGTGAAGAATAAGGATTGTGATAGAAATCAGATTCTAAATATAGAGGCACATGACAATAAGTTTGAGATTAGACAATGCAACATGGAGATATGATCACCTTCTATGAGAAATGAAAGTGCAATCATGATAGTATTTTTTAGTAGATTGGACTACCATAAACATACACATGGAAATGACTAAAGGGTGGGAGTTTCAATTAAGTGAACTTCTACTTAAAAAGCAAGTTCTTAGCATCATTCATCAGTTCAGGCATTACGTTTTAGAGAAAATGTGGATTTCTAGGTTCATCATTAGTTTGAGGCCTAAAAAGGTAGAGTTTTGAGGATAATTTCATCAGTTAGAAGCCCATCATAGGTCATACATGAGACAAGATGGATTTAGATAATTTAATAGCTAAGTTACCAATTTGGGTATGGATACAGATTCATACTCGGGTACGGATATGAAATTGGGCACCTCAATCTCGCCTATGCTCTCATCATCATAAGAACATGACCCCCTTCAGCAAGAAAAAATTCCATGTGTTTACAAAATTTTCTCTAATATTTTGACCTCTAGTTGATCTCCCTCTTTCAGACCTACTACATGTCTCATTTTTCTCTTCTCTTCCTGAATCTCCCTTTCTTGAGGAAGACAGATTTGACAAATACCCATTTGGTGGTACCTACACTCCATCGAATGAGTCGAGGCAAACAAATACTCAACACTTTCTCTTATGAAAAAAAAATATTCTTGGGGGGGGGGGGTGTATGGTTCTTTGACGCTATTCCATGAGTAAATAAGGTCATCCCATGTATTGGATCAAAGTTGTAAGGCCATTGTGCCATTTTTTGTCATATCTAGGCCAACTAGGTCCTCAATAGGTCAACACTGGTCAACACCTCTAGAGGTGGCCAAAAGTGATTAAATTTATGTAATTCATGGTTTTATGTCATATTTAGCATGTTTGAGGAGTCTTAGGTTGATAGGAGATCATTTGGTTGAAAATTGCAAAAGTTGTCAAAATTGCTCAAAAGTTGAAAATGGACAACTTTGCAATTTTGGTGCAAAAAGTAGCATTTTGTTTCCCAAACAAACAACTAATTAGAAAGCTACTTAAAATAGTTGGTGAGGGGCTATAATGACTATATAAATCCTCTTTGAGTCAAAGGTGTAAGTTGTTACCCCAAACTACTGCTCAGTCTAATCCACAAAATGTTAATCCATTATTTCTAATATAATATTATTATTTCTAGTATACTATTATTATTTCTAATACACTATTATTATTATTTTTAATATACAAATATGTATTCAATGCCAACCCATGCAGAAGGATAGTGCACATAGTCTGGTAGATGCGAGGAATGATGTTTCATGTGTTAATGCATTTAAAGCCTTTAATTCCGATGACCAATATTAATGCATTTAAAGCCTTGGGCTTTTTTGCGGTCGTCACTTTTGTTTTCTTGCTAAAAGATGCAAGTGTAGGGTGGTTTTGGTCAGTGCATAATGGAAGCAAATTTCACATTCTTGATTGATAAGAAATTGGTGCCATTTTCGGGCAAGATAACATATAGGATGATGAAAGGTCTTTTCCTTTTCAAAGACCATCGTATGTATGAAGTAGTTAAAATTCTGCTTGGGGAAGATTTTGTCCATGTGAGTCATCGATATCGAACTAACATGGAATTGCACTCTTTGATTATTTCTTGGGGGTTGCAATTTGAGGAAGAGGTGGAGAAGGTGAAGAGGGCTCTGAGAACTTTGATTGATTCAGACTACTTGTTGAATTTGGACAATATCTGTGAACGAGAAATTCTAGGTATGGGCATTAGGACCTTTGTAGGCCAAGATGTACCAGGTGTGCCATTACCTTTTATCTGATGGTAGGAGGATGGATTGAAGGCTTGTTGTAGGGACCTGGCTCATTGTGGGTGGGAAGCATTCAAAACCTTTGTTAATTTGATGAGGATGAAGGAGATTCTGTAGGCTTTGCACAATGTAGCTAGAGCGAAGGTGGGTCGGGAGCTGTGACCAAGGTAGAGGATGGCACAAGCAATGACATCCCTCTCTGACTTCAACAATGATCCAGCATACAAGCCACTTATGGGTTAATTGTTGTGCTTGGTTTGGATTGTAGTTTTTTTGGTCTGGCTCCTACTTTGATAAAATGTCATTTCATGTCTTTGGTGTCTGGGACTTAGTCCCCAACTCTATAAATTTGAGTTGGTATCATGGACACTAATTTTGTATTGTTGGGTGTGTGGATGTGGGTTTTTTTTATATGCCATGGGGGTTTTTACATTTGGTTTGAATAGGCGGTTTTGTAGTAGTGTTTTTGGGGTGGTAGGGCTGACTAGTGGTTTTATGAAACCACTTTTCTCTGGTTCAAAAGTACTCATTTTCTTAGTAAATAATATAAATACCAATTATCGATAAAAAAGAAAATGTTATACCAGAAAAATTACTTCTCCTACAATAGAAAGCTAATTAATAACAACATTGTTACAAATATGAGCTCAAATATTTAAAAGTTTGTCAAGATGGCAAGTTTGCTGAAAAGGTAGAAGGACGAGATATCTTCATTGTGTGAGGATGAAATGTTGTTGTGCTTCAAGATCAAGCAGAGCAGTACAATTTTTTTTTATGCAACTTAAACTTTTTGGATGATGTTTGTAGCTCTATTATTATGACTGAAGCCCTAGGTGTAGTCGATAAATTATGGTTTGGCTTTGGAAGGTTTAACAATTGGTTTTAAGGACTGATTTGTGGAATGTTTTGAATGTAATTTCTAAATGTGGAGAAAAATCACTTATAGTCATTGTCCCTTGGTTGATTTTCCCTTTTTGAGTGCCCTCACCTCTCACTTTGGCTTTCCTCCTACCAAATGGTTCCTAGTCTTCCTCCTTGACTCAATGGCCTTGCAACACTCGTCCAGTGAAGTCTTGCAACTCTCCAATCAAGGGTTATATGCAATGGTTCTCAGTGCAACTATTTAGTTATGGTCTTGGTGCCGTATGCTATGTTGTGCTCCTACGTGCACATGGGGTTGAAATTTGAAATACATAGTTTATATATATGCTATGTCAACATATAGTTTATTTTATTTTCTACTAAATATAATTTTTGTATGGTGGCTTGCTGAGATTATATAGTTGGCTTTCTCTTTCTTTATAATTATTGATAATTTATATCCAATGATATGATTGAATATTATGTACAACCCTAGTGATTGTTAAAAAGGCTTATGATATGTGATGTTTAATCATGATGGATGTTTAAGAATCAGTGATTGAAATACTTATCCTTGTGTATAACAAGTTTTCTTCTATCCTATGATTCATTGATTGGTTTAAAACACTCATTACAACTAACATGGATATGAATTATGATGTGGATGTGGGAAGGGATTGTTGAATATGAAGGAATGGTTTAGGAAAGTACTCCTTAATCCAAATGAGTCATTTTCTTGTCATGGAATGTGTTAAGAGACTTTAAAAATATATTCAATCTAGTTAATATTGACACATCTAAAGCATGCCAAAGGCACTTCGGAGAAATGCTATGACATAAAGAAGATTGTTTAGTTGTCTTGATCCATGAGGGTAGGAAAACATAGATGCATTGGTATAAAAGGTTCCATTCAACTTGAGAAGAATGGTTTATTTGATCGTTATTGTTGAAGTTCATTAATGAAAGACTTGAAGGATAAAACAGTTAAATATACATCAATTATAGAGTTTTCTTAATACATGAACATGAGTGCTATATGTGGGGACAAATATGGATCCCATGAGTCGAGCCCATCATGTAGTAACAAAAGGAAATGAAATCTATGAATTCCACTATAAAGTTACTATAAAGTTACTGAATTCATGGAGTGTTTCCTTCAATTCTATACACCAAGTTCTATAAAGTTACTGAATTGATGGAGTTGTTACAGTTACTCCATCAATTCTTTTAAAGTTCTAAACAATACCCAGATTTCTATAAACCCATAAAAAATACGCAACTAACACATAAAATATGCAATTTGTAGCTGGCCTTGGACCTAGAAAAGGTGCTTCCATACAAAGGGCTATTTTGAGGGTTGGAAGGGTTTATAATCACAAAAAATTGTTGACCCCTCTAGAAGCTATGAAGCGACTTGTATTTATAAATGTTGCTGGTTTTTTAAGGGTTAGAGGGATTGGGCAAGAAGCTTCTAGGAACCATGTTATGGATCCATTGGATGATACTAGAATTCATCTAGAGTCATATGAACTAGCCAAGAAAATGGCTAAGGATGTATACTATGAAGATGCATGACATGATATAGATGATATGGATGAGGAAACAAAAGAAATAGAAGTTGAACATGTCAAAAACTATCCCCATGTGTTAAAGTCCCTTGATATTGATGAATATGCTATAAGTGTGGAACAACAAACATCCAATAAAAAGATGGAAACTCTTGCTGACATAAAGATTGAATTGGTACATGGATTTAAGGATTGGCGAAAACCATATAAAGAGCCATCCTAGGATGAGGAATTTTATCTGCTAAATGGAGAAAATGAAGAGACCCTTTTAGTGGGGAAAATTGTATAAGCAACTGCTCGTAGAATCCTAAATAATCGTAGAAAAGTTGCTTCCATACAAAGGGCTATTTTGAGGGATGGAAGGGTTTACAATTGCAAAGAATTGTTGACCCCTCTAGAAGCTATGAAGTGACTTGTCTTTATAATTGGCAGCCATAGAATGGAGAGGTTAAGGAGGTTGAGGATCCATATTTTGCCAACTTAGTGGATACCATTAAACAAAGTGAGCAAGTTGCTAACGCCCTACTATTCAGCAAGGGAATTTGAGCTAATTCAAGCTAATAATTGCATCACAATTTGATTACTAGTTTCTAATGCCCTACTATTCGGTAAGGGAATTTGAGCTAATAATTTGGTCGCAATTTTCTTAACGGAATAACTCAGGATTCATGTAGCAGGGAAGTGAGGGCCCAATAGAGGCAACTCTAAATCACCTAACTTTTCCATTTCTACATAGGGAGGGGACAACTAAGGAATAAGCTACAGAGGCTACCCACCTATATGCCCTAGCTCCCCACTTCTCTGCCCTCTTCCTGGTCTCCCCCCCTTCTTACTATTCCTATTCTTGTTATAGGAATATAGATGATCTGGATAGTTTGCCATCTGGGCAAGGGATATGCCCATATGTTCTTGCTATAGGAATACAAACAGAATACAATCTCATGCCCCTACTATTATAAAGGGAGGTGGTAGTAACCTCTTTTTATGGAAGTTTTTTGGACAAATGCAAAAACCAAAAGTAAACTTAAATATTTAGCCAACCTGAAAAGAAAAGGCCATAGAATTGTAGGGCCATTTCATTCAAACTGAAATTAAATTCCAATTCATTCAAACTGAAAGAAAAGGCCCTACTATTATATGGGGCCATTTACAAGGAATTAAAGCTGGTTACAACTGGAAATAAAGTGAACAAGAGAATTCAAGGAAAGCAAAGAAACTTGCAAAAAAATCTTGATGACAAGAACGAAAGGACCAGCCTCTTTTATAGTTGCTACCGAGAATCTATCTGTAGCAATTGTGCTCGCTTCCTCCTAAGTTTTGCACCTTAAGCCCGCGTAATTACTTTTTTTTTTAAATACCTCATGTTCGTCAGAATTCCAAGGTCAAATATGAAATCTAAACTATCAGCAAAATTCAACCCGATGGTAACACACACGTAGAAGCATGTGATCAGGATAGAATACACCGATGAAGTCCATCGGTAGAATGCACACTAGCGGCAATAGAGAAATTTTGTATTCCTGATAGTCGATGATGCTATCAGTAAGACTTATCCCATTGGACACTAGAAAAAGTAAAACAAATTGGCAAAGGTTACCATGATAAAGGGTCAAAGCTTATGCCGAGGAGACATAACATATCAGGAGGAGCTACGTCGAGGGAAAAGACATTGGGGAAATTAAGCCCATCACCTAAACACACTTTAAGCTAGATCCCAATGCCTGATGAGACTAGCATGATAACTCACACCAATTAGTAGGAAGAGAGGTCATCGTCTTATGTTATCCCGATGAGTAAGAAGAAATCAAGAGGCTGTAAAAATTACCGAACCAAAATATGCCGATCAATAGGTAAAATTCATGTTCATTGGGATGCCAACTTGAAATTTTAGCATGTTCGAATTCTGATGAACATGGGGCATACTTTAAAAAAAAATTAATCAGACAAAGCAAAAGAAATCCCATAGCTGGGTGGAAATATTCATTGGTTTTTCATCCGTATTCCAATGTGAAATTTTAACACGTCGGAATTCTGATGAACATAGAGTAATTTTTGAAAAAAAAAACAAATAAATCTGACAAAACAAAAGAAATCCATATCTCGTCGGAAAACTACTCCAAATGTACTAGTGATAGCTTTCGGGGTATTGAAAAAATAGGTTGAAGACTTGTGATCATTGAATTTTTGACCTAAAGCAACTAAGTAGATATTCGATGCCCACCTAGAGGATTATGCTTTAATGAATGCGAGCAACTCCCATAAGAGAAGTTCCATCCACAAATTGGAGATGAGAAAGTTTAGGCAACTCATGATTCCAAGTCCAACCCTAAATCATGCCCTACGAAACTCAAGACTTGATAAATCTACCTAGGCCTTCAACCATAATAATAAATAAATAAGTAGAATGAAGATCCCCTTGGCAAAGACCCCTGGGAGCTCCAAATAACATCGAAGGTTCCCAATTGACAATAATAGAGAAGGATAAAGAAGTAACATAACTCATAGTCCTACATACCCACGCTGAGCTAAAACCAAAGGCTATGAGAATCTTTTGCAAGAAGCTCCACTTTTCTCGATCTTAAGCTTTGTCCATATCAAGTTTGATGAACATAGATTTCTCTTTGAAAGCCGCCTTAGAGTGAATAACTAACTACCATTCCATCATGAATTTGTCTACCTACTACAAAACCCCCATTCTCATCTAAGATTAAAATGGGGAGCTAATGTTTGAGCCTCTCAACAATCTTCTTTGTGACAATTTTATAGACAACATTAAACAAAACAATAGACCTAAAAAAGTCCAGCCGATTAGCACCATCATTTTTTAGAATAAGAACAAGGAAAGTAGAATTCATAGCCTTAAGCATTTGTTTGTTGCAATAAGATTTGCGGACCACTTCCATCAAGTCCTAATTGACAATATCCCAAAATTCCTGAAAGAATTCCATAGGAAGCCCATTCAGGCCTGGAGCCTTGCCCTTACCCATAAAAAACACAACCTCCTCCAACTCAGACAGAGAGATTGGACACATAAGAGACTGATTCATCTCATTAGTAACAAGAGAGGAATACAACCCAAAATAAGATTCTCTTGTTCCTCAGCATGAGGTAAATCTTTAGTAAAGAGTGGCCTCACATGATATAGTTGACAAAGAAGTCAACTAATCTCCAACAACATTAACCAAAGAGGATATGTAACTCTTGTTATGATGGGCTTGCACTGGTTTGTAGAAAAAAGCAGTATTTTGATCCCCTTCTTGAAGCCAGCCATTACGGGCCTTCTTCTTGTAATACCCTAAAAATGGTCACCTAAACCATGGGCCCCTAATCTCGACAACATCACCAAGGTCCTAACCAAAGGCAATTAAATCAATCTTGAGCACATAAATAATTCTTTAATCATTAAATGTCACATGGCAAGTCAATTATTCTATATTAATTAAATATTTATTTAATTAATTAAATCATTCCAAGAAAATCATTTTGATCAATTATCCTATTTAATTTATTAAATATCCTAGCATATTTAATTAATTAATAAATTTGCCATTTAATCATATAAAAAAGGAATTAATTTATTACAAAAGAGGAATTAATCACAAAGCAAGAGTTGAATTAGAAATAAAATAAAAGAATTGAATTGAGAGAGAAATCAAACTTGAGATATTATTTCTTTTTCTAAATTGAGAACTTGAAATGAGAAAAGCAATTAAATGAATTATTAATCATTCTCTAAAATTGGAACTCAAAGCTTTTTAGAAAAAGAAGTTCAGTTGCATTGAAAAGACTCTTTACTTGAATAAATCAAACAATTGTCTATTTTTATCACAAATGCATGGAATTAATTAAATCTTATTTCCAATGCAACTTGAACTTCTTATTTAAATGCATTTCAATTAAACTATAATTGGAATCTATCTCAAGGTTAACTGAATCTGATTTCTCAATTATTTCAATTAATCCTAAATTGTGCTTTTTCTTGATCTCTCTTGTAATTATCTATAAATTCAGCCTTCAGCTCTCATTCAAATCACCCTAGAGATATTTGAGAAACACCTTGGAGATTTATTATTATACAGTTTTTTGCTCTAGAGTCATTGAATATATTGTGCTTGCTTTTTCAAATTATTGCATCTTAGTTTAGCTTTTTCCATATTTAGTTTTATCCATGATTGCTTGAATCCATATTGCTTGAATTCATTATTGCTTGAATCTTTCATCCATCTTGCATCCATTTAGCTTAATATAATTCTCATATATATTAAAACCTTCGTCTTGGTGTAGTCTAGTCACTGGTATTGCTTATACAAATTTGAGAGCAATCTTATACTCGCATCTTTTAGAAGGAAATTACTTGATTTGTTATGGTTTTATTATTCATGATTATATTTGTCTAACCATACATGTAATGAATTAATTGAAGTGTTGTGTCTTGTAGCTTATAGACTTATTTCACTTTTTCACACACACACTTCTTCCAATAAATCTACTCCCTAAGTTCCCACTCTTCCAACTCACTAGCAATTTGTGACTCAGCTCTGCCCAAGTCCTTTGAGAAGCCAAGATCCCGGATTTGATGAGTCATAACATCAAGGTGATCCTGAACATTCCTTTTCATAACATGAAGGTTACCAAAGTTTGACATGTTCAACTTTTTACGATGACACTTAACAAATTGTAGTTTCTTAACAAAGCAATACGTAGTGGTACCATAAGTAGGGCTTCTATCTCTCCACTAGACTGGGCCATTAAGTCATGAAGGGAAGGGTCTCACAACCACATAAGCTAGAACTTAAAAGGAAGATTTTTAGGAACTATAAAAGAAGAAGCTAAAAGTTTGATAGGCCAATGATCAGAGCCTCTCTAGTCAATAGTTTCAGAAGTAGTACTTAGGATGCCACCAACCTAAAAACAAGAAACATGTCCAAGCTCTCAGAGATTGCCTCTACACCACTTCTTCTATTATTCAAAGTAAAAATTCCATTAGAGGGTTTAATATTAATTAAATTCAAGCGGTCCACATTCTCATGAAAGAGAATAGAGGAAGGAACCAATCAAGGCAACCCCCCTTTCTCCTCTAGACTTAAAATGAAATTAAAATTCCCAGCCACAACCCAAGGAAGAAAATGACCAGTCTCTCTAACATACTGAATATGGGACCAAAACAAGACTTTTCCTTGAAAATATGTCGGGGCATACATAATAGTAACCAAAATAAGCTCACCCAATTCCAAACTAGAAGTAGCCAAAGAAAGATAAAATGGGCTAGAGATCCACCAATGTGGAACAATCTTCCTCAGATCCTAGAAAAGGGGCAACCCTCCAAAAGCACCCATATCTTTGACACATTGACACTGACCAAAACCCCAAATAGTAAGAGCACGCTGAAGTATGGAATCAACAAGAAAGCTTAGTCTCCTAAAGACAAACAATATTCAGAGAATGAGCTACAACCAAATCATGAAAAGCCGCACGATTTGGATTTATTTCTAGTAGTAAAAAATAGAAGCTTTTGAAACTTTTAAAAGGTTTCACATTATGATTGTAAACCAAGCACAATCACAAATTGGTACTCTTGAATAGACAATGCTGGAGAATTTACTTCTATAGTTTCTAAGAATTAACTTCATCAAAATGAAATTCAACATCATCTCATTATTCTAGGTACTCCTCAACAAAATGGTGTGATTGAAAGAATGAATAAAGCTATCATGAATATGATTCAAGTAATGTTATATTTCAAAGACATCAAGTTACATTTTTGGGCAGAAGCAACAATAACAATAGTTTATCTTTGCAATTGATCTCCTTTGTCCGCTTTTCACCAAGCAACTCTATATGAAGTTTGTTTGGTTATACTCCATCTATTTGACATCTTTAGAGTTTTTTCTTCACTTGCAATGCTTTAAATCCGAAGGAAAAAGGAATTAAGTTGCATCATCAAATTTATAAATGCATTTTTCTTGGCTATTTTGAATCTTCAAAAGCCTATAGGTTGTATGATGAAGTTAACATAAAATTATTTATTGCATGAGATATTGTATTTTTTGAATCTTCCAAAAAATGATGCACATGTTGACTGCTAGTTAGAACTTGATAAATTTGCCAAATTTACTCCTTAAAAAATCTTTATGAGATTCCTCACTTTTGGTGGTGGATTCACCTTTGATAGATTCACATGCAAAATCTCTATCCCAAGATATCCCAACTCAAGATGCTACATCTCTACATTTGCAAGCAAAAATACCCTCTAATAATGATTTCCAATACTTTGGTGAACATGGGAGTTCTAAACAATTATCCACTAATGGAGATTATAGTCAAGAAATGGAAGCGCCTTTGGTCCAACCAAAATATTCTCACAAATGGGCCAAAAAAGTCTAGCAAAATTTGAAAGATTTAAGCCCAATAAAATAGGTAAAATGAGCACAATAAGTTCTTACAAAGCAATACAACAGGCTCAATCCAACATTGGAGGTAATTTGGAGGCCATTGATGAACTCAATATCGTAATGGACTTAGAAAAAAACTTCCTATAAAAAAGTTAAGGATATTGGAGTGTGGAGGTAAGCTTTGCAAAATGAGTATGATGCTCTTTTGAAAAATGACACATGGGAGTTTGTTGATCATCCACTTGGTTGTAAACCTATTGGTTGCAAGTGGATCTTTAGAAACAAAAATAAAGTAGATGGTTCACTTGAAAAACATAAAGTTTGACTTGTTGTAAAAGGTTATGCTCAAAAATAGGGCATAGATGATGATGGAACTTTTGCACCTATAGTACAATGGATGACCATTCCTCTATTGTCTCTTGCAACACAAAATGAATGGAAAGTTCATCAAATGGACATCTGAACTATATTCTTGAATGGTGATCTCAAATAAATAGTATGTCTGACTCAACCAAAAGGCTCAATTGTAAAGAAACCAAGTATGCAAGCTTGTAAAATCATTGTATGTTTTAAAACAAAGCCCCCGAGTTTGGTATGAAAAACTTACCAACCATCTCTTGAAGTTGAATTTCAAGCATTTTGAATTTTGATGATGCAACTCCTATTAAAGAGGTTGATAGCATTATTGTCTATCTTATTTTTTATGTGGATGATTTATTTATCATTAGTAATTGTGAGGCCTCACCTCGACTCAGTTAGACATTCAGTGGATTTTATATTTAGACTATTATGGATACTTTATTTTAATGCATTTTGAGACTTAGAACTTACATGATTTCAGGATTTGGATAACATTGCTATGATTTGATGATTTACTTACATGCTTTATGAGATAGAACACTACATGATTGTTAGATAGGATGATATTGCAATGTTAAATGTCGTTATTGAATTTGCAGGACTTTACTATGAATATAGAACTATGATGTATGGTTAGTTTATGTGAATTGGGATGAAATTGCTTATGTGAAATTGCTTGATAAAAGTTGTATTTAATTTGTGCAGATGAAAATTGTATGCAAGTGATGATGTGTATTGTTATTCCTTTGATTTACATTATATGTGGATATTTGAAAGTACTAATGTGTAAATTGAGATGCACAGGAAATTTACCATGTGACCATGGAAAATTACAGAGAACCAAACCTAGACTTATGTATGTTCGTAAGCCAGGGGTTGTCTATTTGGAGAGACAACACCCCGTTTGTGTTGTATTTTATTCGTAACAGTATATGTTGCATGAGTGTTAAGTGTTATTTAAATTTAATGTGTAAAAACCACAAGAGACAATTTCATGTTTTATTTTTATAAAAGTGTTTTATTGGTGTCACTTGACACATGTGTGGATTTAAATTTAAATGTTTTATTTTGTCTCTTGGTGGGAAAGTGTATAATTATAGTTTTTCTTAAATAAAATAGTGTGTTGTCATAAATACTTTGAGAATATAATATTTGGGGTGGTCAACATATGTTTGACCTGAAAATAAACTTCAGAGGGGTTTAAAATGGGTTAAATGAACACCTAGGGGTAGTTTAATAGGGTTTCCTAAAGCCCATAAGGTATACCTAGGGGTTAGGGGTAATTTTAGGCAAGTTTCTGCTTTTAAATGATCTTTTTGACGCTTTAAAAATTGGCTTTTTTGAGTTGTGCGAAAATTGAAAATTAGAAGTTTAAATCTAATTAAGATTTTCCTTTTGGAATGAGAGTCTTTTTGCATTTTGCTTTTCTTTCCTTTTTGGTTTTTAGAAACTTGTGAGAACTCAGAGAATGATCTTCTTAAGCAAGATTTTTGAGAATTGGAGGGTAATCACCCACTCTCCATTTTTGGAGATGAGAAATTTTGAAAAGAAAATAATAGTATGGAATAGAAAAATTGACTAAGGGTAGGAGGAAAAAGATTCGTGGATTCGGTAGCTCTTCCTCAAATATCAAATCTACCATTGGGCAGAATAAGATTGGTTTGTTTATTCTTTTAAATGGTTATTTTCTTGCATGTGATTGAGTGTATGATTTGGTGAAAGAAATCTGTGTTTTTGTGTATGTCTTGTTTTAGAATTTCATTTGAAAATCTTTGATTATGCCTTGTTGTGTTTTGGGAGTTTTCTCAAGACCTCTTACTCTTGGGAGAGAAGAGGATCTTGTGGGTGGTAGCAGTGACAACCCTCGAGTGAGAGACTCTCTTTTGAGAGCGATCACAAGGGATCTTTGTGTGACCCTTGCTGCATGGCCTGTTTGTGCAATGGGGGTCATAAGGAGGGATATAAGGCTAGAATGCCTTTGGGGGGCATAAGGAATAAGGGGTTGAGATTCTTGATATATTTATTGTGCCATGAGGTGGCTACTTGTTTATTTCATACTTGCAGTTCTCCTCAGGGTATTGGTCCACTACCACCCTTGAAAAAAAGTCACCACCAAAGTGTGGTGCTGTGAAGCCAAGTTGGGAGTGTGTCTGAAAATCTATACGTATTTTTGCTTTCCATGTGTTTGCCTGTTTGTTACCCGTCTAGGAAATTGGTTCTCCGAGCTCGGGGGTGGCTACCAGTTAGCCTAGGTTGGGAGGTGAGCACTCCGTGGTCATATTGTGTTTTATTATGCAGGAAAAGTCAGGAGAAGAGAATAGGAACAGTGAAAGGATGCAGAAGATTATTGTTGAAGATGCTTAAATCCATTTGTAGTTATTTGTTTAAATTTGTTAGTAGAAAAATACTTCGTTCGTTGAATGAGAAGCAAGTTGTAATTTTGAGATAGGACATGTGATTTAATATTGTAGTTAAATAAAGAAGTATCTTGTAATAATTGCAGAATATTGAAAGAGTTGTAAAAAGCCAGATATGTTTCTATTTCTATTTTGAAAAGTAAAGGGATTGCTTTTATTTGCATGCAAAAGCTTCTTTTGTAATATATAAAAAAAAAAATCTGTTCTATTTAAATCCGAGTTCTTCTTTTTAGCTGAGAATCTATCTCCAATTTAATTGCAGAAAATCATGATTTATATTTGCTGTTAACATGTAAATAAATTAGTTGTTTTATTAGTTGAAAAATCAATGAATCTATTTATTATAGAAAAGTATATTGTATTTCTAAATAGTATTTCCTAAATTGTATTTCTAAATTGTTTTTCTAATTAGTGTTGATAAAAAGCTTAACAATAGATTTGCTTCATTCTTTTACCAGCAATTAAAATAAATAAATAAAAAGAGCCTAAGTTTATATACCAATTATATATATATATATATATATATATATATATATATATATATATATATATATATATATATATATATATATATATATATATATATATATATATATGTGCGCATGTAATTTGATTTTACATAATATTTTTCCTTGTTATTTTGTTTTAAAAAAAATTGCATGTAAATCTTATTGAAAAAAAAATATATTTGTATATTTTCACTCTTATAACTTTTATATTTATAAATTTATATAAATATATATAAATATATATTTATATAAAATATATTTAAAAAAAAAAATAATTAAAAAAAAAAAGGGGGATTTTGGTTGCTCGTGGACCCCACTGTGTGTGCACACAGTGTGGGCACACAGTGTGGGCCGTGCGGCTTTCACTGTGCGAACACACAGTGTGGGCCGCTTCGGCTCCCATTGTGTGGACACACAGTGTCGGCTGCGGCCACCACTGTGTGGACACACAGTGGTGTGAGCCGCTAGAGACTCCCACTGTGTGGACACACAGTGGTGCCGCGCCACCACTGTGCGTTCACACAGCGGCGCCCTCGGCCTGTCGCCCTTCATCAAAACCTGCATCAAAAAAAAATGGCCACCACCATGGGGGTTCGGCCCTGTGGAAATTTAGTGGTAATAAAAAAAAAGAGATTAAACCCTAGCCTGGGTAGGGCTAGGGTAAATGAAATAAAAATAATATGATAGTTTAGAGTTGTTTAATATATATATATATAAAATAGATCCCTAATTAGGGTTGGAAAAATATTGACTATTATATTGGAAAGTTATTATTTTTAAAGGATATATATATATATATATATATATATATATATATATATATATATATATATATATATATATATATATATATATATATATATATATGCTGGTTGTATTTTTGGAGTAAGTATTTAATAGAGATTTAAATATATAAATACCTCCACATGATTCCTAATAGGAGGTAAAAGAAAGAGAAATATACAATTTTAAGAATAAAGCCTAGTCTTATAATTTCAAATGTATTTAATGTGATAAATGCTTAATTTTGCCCTAGTTAATTTAATTAGAGCATTAAAATTTAAAAATGGATGTTTAGACTATATAGTCATATTGGAGATTGAATTAATTTTCCTCTCCTATTTTCTTTAATGTGATTGATTTAATAAAATTTAATGACTAGGTATCTTGTGGAGATAAAATTAGACCAATCAGATTTTTGCAAATATAATTAAACAATAATCGATGCTTGGTTCGTTTTAGAATTAGCTCGAATATAGTTATGGCAAATTCAATAACGCTTGTCGTGTGAGCGAACTTGTTAATAAAATACTATTTTTTTTTTTATAAAAAAATCGTTTCGTTTTTGCCCTAATTTTTGGGCATGACAGTAATAATGAGGATTATATTCAAAATGTGAAAGAAAATATTGAAGCAAGGCTTTGAAATGACAAATTTGGGTCATCTTCATTACTATTTAGGTTTTGATATGATTCAAAAACCCAAGTATATCTTCATCACCTAACAAAAACATATTGCTCAACTTGTCAATGAGTTTGACATCACTAATTCCAAACCACTTAGAACTCCTTTGCAACAAAATTTAAAAATCTCATATCAAATGACTCTACAACATCGTTTGAGGCAACTACATATAGGCAACTTGTTGGCAGTTTGATTTATGCAACAACTCCTCGCACAAATATTTCTTTTATTGCTGTAATTCTCTCTAGATTCATGCAACAACCTAGAAAAACTCAATGGCTAGCAGCCAAACAAGTTCTTTGATATTTAAAAGGCACTCAAAACTATGGGATCAAATACTCAAAGGAAACACACTTCTCTTTGCTTGGATATTCAGATTTTGATCATACGGGTCACTTGGAAGATATCAAATATGCATCCGATTTCTTAATACTATGAAGAAACTAGTTCCAAGCCTATCCTCTTCAGAAGCCAAATATGGTAGCCTCTAAGGTAACTCAGGAAATCTTATGGCTTCGAAGAATTCGTGAAGATAAATAATAAGAAGTTTCATCCACAGTACTCTTTGTTGACAATCAAAATGCAATCAAAATGACCAAAATCCAATCTTTCATGATCGGACCAAACATATCAACACCAAGTTTCATTTGATTCAACACCATATAAAAGATGATAAAATACAACTCAAATATTGGCCTATTGCAGATCAACCCGCAGATTTCTCACCAAAGCAACTGTACGAGAGAAGTTTGAGAAAATTTGAGGAATACTTGGTTTAATTTCTTTAGATTAAGGGGGGAATGTTACAATATTAATCATTGAGATTAAATTTGTTGTACTTGTCTGTTCTATTTTCTATTGAGGTAGTTATATTCAGTCTCAATGTGAATCAAATCATACAGTTTTGTCTTTTGCTATGTAATTTACAATTTGTGGCATGACAAAAAGTTTCTTTTGAATATATTTCAATTTACCAATGACAAGTTCTGACCAATCTAGAGCACCCTTCAAAACATGAAACTTGAGTTCTCAACAATTACAATTACACCAAAAAAGTGTGATCCAGTTGCACAAAATCACGTAGTTCATTTAATCCTAATCTAGTAACCCATGAAATTATTTCAGAGCTTTCAACAACATTATCAGCAAATATGAGAATATATTCTTTGATTATATCAAAAGGATCATGAGAACATGATTTTCCATTTTAACAACCATGCTACTATCACCCTTCATGAAATGATCTTTTCTTTCTATTGGCTAGTTATTTTAACAAGTAAGCTACATCGATAGTTACATCATCTTTAGGATTTGGGGATTTTGAAACTTATCAATTGCGTTGGATATTCTGGGGATTAATAAATTTCATGGAAATAGTTTTGTAGAAATATCCATCTTTGCACATCACACCTCAATGAACCCAAATACATCTCCAGTAGCATTAGTGGAATTCTTGATACCTATTTTCCCAAATAAGGCCTTGCCTAGACATCCATTTCCTTCACCAAATGAATCTTTAGGTACCATTTTTTGTACCATACAAGTCCACCATTTCTTCTCCTAGTATTCCTTGGCACTAGAACTTTCAATTCATCTGATGAGTATAAAATTGATTTTTGGTATTTGAAAATTGTGGATACATGAGATAATTTGGGTACCTGACATGAAGGGGAAGCATTTGAACTCCTAACAAGCTTCCTTGTCCCTCCATTTTCAAAATTTCAGCCCATTTTCCCTATGGGAGGTAGATTGCTGTCATTTGTACTCAAAGACAAAGCTTGAAGAAGTTTTGCCTTATCAATTAACTTCTTCAATCTGCATTTGTTGTGCTAAGTAATGAGAAACACAGGTGCAAAAGAAATGAAATAGTTATAGTTGAAACAAATACACTACGAAGAGAGTATAGAATAGTTTTTCCATGGACATCATCTCCATACTTTTCAAAAGCAAGTTTATGAGAGCCTTTCTAATTATAATATATGGCATAAATCCCCCTCTCACCATGCTTTAATAGATGTCTATGATTTGTTCAAAGCTCCTCAAATTTTTCATGGACATAGATGATACGGGCAAAACTTGCATAATTTCGTCCTCAACCTGCTAGTTGCACCTGTTTAAAGGTTTTTGAAGCCTTTTAAACGATTCTATTTTGAAAATATACTATAATCATCAAATTTGATGAAACCACATTTATTTGTGGTATTATGTCAAACAATTCATGATCTCTCATGTCTAGGGTTACATATTTTGTAATACATGCATACCAGAGAACTTGTAATTGTAGTATTAGAAAACAATTTGCCTACCACTATACTAGGATGAATTTCCATACTTGATTCAAAAGATGCCATTTTGGCACGGGCATGAAGAATGTTGAGAAAGGTTGTTGAATCTAGCTTTAGACATGCCATGATACTCTAGTCACAGTGGGAACCTACCCATAGTAAGATGATACTCTACAGTAGTATGTGAAAATATTACAATGGGGAATGCACATGCATTCAGGCACACTGCCTAGAGCTCACTGCTTAAATATAATGGCCCAGAAGGCTACAACCCTTAGGGAAGTCTCACTAACTTACAATAAGATTCAGAATACAATCCAGAAGAAATGAATTGAAAGAATAGCATCTCAAAATGCCTAATTACAGTTTCGATTAAGCACAGTTGTCTACTCCGCAACACCAATCTCACCTCAATCTCAAAATTGAAGGATAATTCACTTTCTCGCATGCAAATCTCCCTCTGATAATGTAGACACGAAAACGAAACCTAAATTACATGACTATATCACCTACATATACAATTCATCAACCTTGATAACAAGGTCGACTAAACCCTAATCTTCAACTCATAATTACAAAATTACATCACACGATACAATGATCATCCACCAGACCAATACAATGATCTACATAGAATAACATACACCTAAATAAAATTTCCAAACATGCAACTCCACCGAAAATCATGCCAAGATCAACTGCAACACGCTACACCACCAGGAATACCGCATAACATGCAAATCAATACTGGTTGATGAAAACCACCAGAAACTCGCACAACGATAAATATAGATGACCAAAACAAATAGGAAATTACTAAGAAACACCAAAAATCATGTTAGAAACACCTGAAATAGTTGCACCAACACCACTTATCAAATCTTCATCAATCATCTGAAAGCTCAAGAACACAACCAATCGGTAACTGTCATGAAGAAAGATAACTTTCGGAGAACCAAATCATGAACCATTTGAAATGAAGATAAACAAGACCATCCCAAGAAATATCCCAAAATCTCAGCACAAGATTTGATCACACAAGAATATACCGAACTTTGCAAAACAATGATCAACAAACCAACACTACAAATCGGATCAGAAAATATTCCCAATCAGCATCACCGGAGCAAATCATAGGAATATGTTGACATCAATGACAACAACATATCCTAGCAGTAGAAATGACCAACAATATCCAACACTACTATCACCCTTCATGAAATGATATTTTCTTTCTGTTATCTAGTAATGTTAACTAGTAAGCTACAACGATAGTTGCATCATCTCTAGGCTTTGGGAATTTGAATCTTATCAATATTGTTGGATATTTTGGGAATTAATAAATTTCATAGAAATAGTTTTGTAGACATATCCATCTTTGCACATCAAACCTCAATGGACCCAAACACATCTCTAGTAGCTAAGTTTTATAGGAATGCACATCTTTGGAGGGATAGAGACTTCTTCTGAATAGTATTATCACCATGAATATTCTATTTTTTGAAATTGATCCAAGCTTCATTTTCAATCCATGTCTTCCTATTTTCTTTGACTACAAACTATTAATAAATTTGGAAACAATATTTTCCTCACATAAAGCATAAGTGGAATTCTTGATTCCTATTTTCCCAAATAAGGAATTCTAGATCAAACACTATAGTTGAATTGACACCATACCTATGCTTTGATTTTGAAATCATGTTGATATTTTTAATTTGCATATATGAATATGCACATGTGATCAAAATATGTTCCTTCCACTTAAAATATTTTCATATATGATGTGTGAATATTTTAAGGTGGTGTAAAGGGGAAGAACAAAGAAATGGACCCTTAGGAAGGATGTGTACTCAAAATAAGATAGAATAAGAGCTCCCCTAGAATATAATTAAGGAAAAGAAACAAAAGAAAAAATGATACCATAGATAAAAAGAGGCCTAATGGCACATACGCGAGAATGAAGAAGCATAAGGAGAGAAAGATAGAGTTAATATCAACATCATGCATAAGAAAAGAAAATAAGAAGGTAATGTATGATAGCTTGGTAATGCCATTGTTGTAATAAATAGCATCTCATATTATGGTAGAGTTGATCTCAAAGTCATAATGGAGGTAGTGTAGAAAGGAATAAAAAGAGTACACACAATGTAGAATAAGCTAGATAGAGGTGACTTTGAATGTCTTATATCATGTGAAGAAGAGATGGGAATATATGTAGAAGGAGAAAGTGTGACAACTAAGTCAATAAATTTTGGACATTATCATGCAATACTTGGAATTGGTTGGTGGAATGGCCTATAAATAAATAATATGCATAGAGGGAAGGGTGGTTGCCTATATTTTAGAAATTTCTTACATGTATAGAGATGAAGAGTGATCAAATGGGATTGAAGGTGGATAGGAAGTAATAATTTAGGTGGATGAATTAAAAATGTATAGGAGCTATCATATAATTTAGATGGAAGAAGAGAAGTAGATGGAGTAGGAATTAACCATTTCTATTGGGGTGAAAGGTTTAATCAATGAAAGGAAGAATTTATAGAGATATCGACTACTGGAGAAAGAGAAGAAATAGATAAAGGAGAAGATTGGTGATCTAAACTTATTGTATAAATGTCTAGTTTAGGTTCCACAAGGACCTCGATCATTTCCTCATGTTTTCAACCACTTCCATTGTGTCCATGTTTATGAAATATTTTGAATCTAGGCTTGTAATTATTTTCTAAATTAAAAAGAGGGGGGGTCCACATCATTGATCTTATTG
The DNA here is from genome assembly GCF_030272615.1 of Cryptomeria japonica. Lineage (NCBI taxonomy): Eukaryota > Viridiplantae > Streptophyta > Pinopsida > Cupressales > Cupressaceae > Cryptomeria > Cryptomeria japonica. The sequence goes on along the minus strand of NC_081411.1, from coordinate 583,768,627 downwards.
AAAAAATATTTGTATACATATGTTGAAAAAGTAGTAGTATAATTGGTAGAAGATAATGGAATGATTCCTGAATAAGAAATTAAATTCATGTTTCATATAAAAATGCTAAGTTAATTGTTAGATTCAATGACAGTCCCAAAGACACTGAGAGGGGGGGGCATGAATCAGTGTCTAACCAGTTAATAGAATATTTAAACTTATTTACAACTTTGCAACCCAAATAAATGTACTGGTAAAAAAGAAATAGTGCAGTAAATAGAAATAACAGAGACAACATAAATGCACACAATAACACAAGATATTTAACGAGGAAACCTGGTGTGGGAAAACCTCAGTGGGATTTGTGACCCACAATATTTACTCACTAGCCAATATGAATAAATATTACTCACAATAGGGGCCTGCACATGTAGGAAGGCCAACTGCCTGGAGCACATTGCTCAAAAGAGTCTCACTGACTACAAAATGGATAATTAAATACAATACAATGTACTACTCAAAATAGCATCTCAAATGCCTAGTTCAATACCGGTTTAAGCTTAGTCAGATACCTTAACCAAAACTTTCACTGTCCACTATATCACCTCATACAATAATTTCCTATTTTATTACATATCAAAATGATCTACAAGATCTCATACATATATGAGTCTTTACAATATACCAAGTCATCTTACAAATAATTTATTACATTTACAAAAAAATTCACATAAACAAAACTTTATCCCATGTTGGCCTAAGTGTCGGTATACTTCATTTCCGGTGTAATATGGATGCCGGTGAAAGTGTCTACCGGTGTCGGTGCCTGTCGGTGCATGATGTTTATGATGCCGGTGCATGTGTAGAAACCTATTGCCGGTTGGTTGCCAGTTGGTTACCATCAATGACAACATCAACTATATTCTCATTAGAGTGTAGAATGCCAACAATCTCCCCCTTTGGCATTGATGGCAACACTCATGCGAAAATCCAAAACTGCTATCCAAAAAGAAGTGTACTCCCCCTGAGCAAGTGATCTTCTCTGTGCATATATTTTTCTCTACACTAGTCCCCCTTTGACATCAATGACAAAGGATGTCAAAAAGAATACAAAAATGCTACTTCATCACCTGTAACTGATTGGTTACAATTGAAAATGTCTGCCAAAACTAGATTTAGGCTCTGCATGAATTTGTTGTTGTTGGAGAGAATGGTCTTAGTCTGTTGGATCATGCCAGTTAGATAGTGCATTTGTTGCTCTAGTGATCATTCTCCTTGAACTGTTGCCTTTGATAGCTCAACCCATTGAGTAATGAGACTATCCAATTTTGGACCAAGTTTACTTTTGAGTTCCCATGCTTTTGACCTTATCCTTTCTTTCTCTTTCTCAAGTTTCTCTAACTTCTCCTCAAAAACTGCTATTTCCTGCTCATAAATTGAGATAAGTCCTGAAGAACCTATCATATTATCTGCAATGTCATCAATCTCTTTTTGTGTCTTTTTAATCTCCTCATCAATGTCCTTTGTCAAATAGTGAGGTTTACATGCTTCTCTATACAACTCCTTATACTCCAAAATTGTTGAATTGAGTAATGGTAATAGTGAATCCATATGCTCATTACAGTTTTTTATGGTTTTCTCAAAGAATTCTCCCTTCTCTTTATCTACTCTTTCCTTTATAGTGTCCTCATTTACCTTATCTATAGTTATGACATTTTCAGCAATGAATTTGGACAATGTGTCCAATTTACCTATAAAATCATTAATGTGATCTATCTTACAGTTAGGTGCAATCATCTTCAAGATAGGTAATGTGTTATCAATTGCCTTAAATGCTAAGGCATTGCAATCTATTATCCTCTTGATAGAATCCAATAGAACATCTGTTATGTTCATGGGTCTGAATTCTCCCGTTGATGTGCTTGGTTCTGTTATGGGTTTCCTCTCAACAGCTGCCAACCCAATTACCTTCACTATTTCCTCCTTATTTCCATCAGTTGCTTCCTCATTACTTACATTTCCTTCTATTACTACTTATCAAATTGCCATTAGTTTTATATCCAAAGTCATTCTATATACTCTAGTCGGTTATAGAAGAAAGTAGTCACAGAGCCCAGTATGCACCGAGCTCCCTACCGAGTATCATTCCATGTCTACCGAGCAGCAAAGATAATACACCAAGATGATATACACCGAGTGAAACGTGTTACCAGATTCATTGAACCTGGACACACATATGAAAACATGTTACAAGATCGAGGAACATAGAACCGTTATCACATTGGAAATTGCACTTAATGATTGTGTATGATTTTGAGGTCATCTAACCAATGAAATATTTTGCATGGTTATTCATTTGAGAAATCATGTTTGTAAGATCGAAGCAATGAATCAGATCATTGACATAAGAGATCTATTTATACAACATGGATTAAAGATAAAAGTGTTATGACTATTACAGAGACACAGAGGTCACGGAGAAGGATTTTAGAGAATAGTCAAAGAACAGAGTAAACAGAAGAGTTTACCGAGTTACTTTATGGGTTACCGAGGTATGCTATAGGCAAGGTAATCTTATTTTGAGCACATAGAATCTGCGATAACATTCCAGATGTAAAGTTGCAGATAGTTGTAAAGATTTTATTGAAAAATTTGAAGTTGTAAGAGAAACCTTTAACAGGGTAAAAGACTCTAATCAAGTCTATAAATTGTAAAGCCTCTAACCAGGTGCAACATTTAGATTAAGTGTTGTAAAATCCTTTAGCAAGGTAGATCTAATAGATCTTGATACTCCTAACAGGGTAAGCTATCAGAAATAGCTAAACATGTAGCTGTAACCGAGCAACCTTTATTATTGTAGTAGTGAAGTTGTGGGTGCCATCCCCACCACAGTTTTTCTCTCTAACCAAGAGTTTCTGCGTAACCAAAATATATGTGTTATGGAGTGAATCATGTATGATTGTTATTTAGTTGTTTTAACTTTCTGTTATGTTACAACAGTTTTTGGTTTTTGCATAACAGTAAAGATATTGTTGATAAAAGGATTTGAATACTGATTCACCCCTCCCCTCTCAGTACATTAGCTTTCCATATTGGGCCAAACAATTGGTATCAGAGCTTGAATCTTGGAAAAGGGTTTAACTACCTAAAGAGAAAGATCTTATCAATGGAAGGCTATAAACAATCTCAGAGGATTGTGTATCTGCAAGAAGAGCTGGATCATGCTAATCAAGTGATTACAGACATGCAAAGGCAAATGCAAAAATCTCTAAAAGTTAGAAGAAGATTATTTGATGATTTGCAGGACTCTCAAGAGTTGGTGGAACAAATTGAGACATCATCTGAGAACAGTATATTTGAAGAGACTGAAGAAATGATTGGAGTATTGAAAGAAAGAACAAAGCACTGGCTGATCAACTAAAAGCAATGAAAAGAGAACATGAACATTTCAGCACACAGATGACTGAAAATCTTGATGCATTGAGGACAACCGAGGATAAAGTAAGAGATTTAGAAAGAGAAAAACAACAACTTGAAGCCTTAGTATCTGATAAGAATGATGAAATCACAAGGTTGATTGGAATTCAACAAAACCTGTCAAATCAACTAGGTTATGCACATCATGAAGCAAATCTGAAAGATGATGAGAATCAAGCATTGAAACTTGAAGTATCAAGGTTGAACAATGAAATTGAAACAGAGAAGAAATTCAAAGAAACACTGAAGAAGAGTTATGAAGCATCAAAGATGTTGGATGAGCAACTGAATACAAGAAGACCCAACAAAGATGCAGGACTCGGTTACAAAGGAAAAGACTCTACCGAGAAGGGAATCTGTACTACCGAGAGAGGAGAATCATCAAAGCAAGCTGGAATCAAGAAGAACATCAAAAGAAAGAAGCCTATTTGCAACTATTGTGGAAATCAAGCTCATACTGCCAACATGTGCCAAATCAGAAAAGGTAAGCAACCGAATGTCACTAAGTCCAATGGTCACACATCTAATCAATGTAGGACAAAGTCTGTTAACAATTATCAGAAGGAAAAATTCAAAGGGTTTTGTAAAAATTGCAATAGATATGGACATAGTACCGAGAAGTGTTGGTTTAAGCAAAAGAACTACATGTGGTCTGCACACCGAGCAAATACTAGAGGTTACCAAACTCACATAGATCCTTACCGATAATATTCTGTAGTACCATGGGATTATAATACAAGGATATGGTGTGAATGTTGTGGAAGATATGGACATATAAGTACCAACTTCTTTATAAGGTTTGGAATGAACAACCAAAGATCATGGAGAAATCCTGGTATGGCATGTTTTCATTGTCACAAAGTTGGACACTTGGCTGGAGATTGTAGAGATCAACCTAGAAAAGACACTGAGGAAATAAAAGAAAAATTAAAGATGATTTGGAAAAAGAAGGAAATTGTGTCAAATGAAGAAAGCACCTTACCTACCGAGTTAGGTGCTCCTATTCCAAATTAATCAGTAAAGGTATGAAGGGACTACATTCTCTCAAGGTTAAATCTTAACAGTTCCTACTTCATTATGTACTTAATTCAAAATCTGCATAGTTAAGATGTAGTAGTAAGTTTGAAATTCTATCAAAGTCTTTTGGAGCACTATACAAGAAACCTGTCAAGTCAGTAAAAGAAGGAAGTTTGGTTACTCGGATAAAGCGCAAAAAGGAAAGAAAGTTTAGTGGAACCGAGTGCATTTAATGTTTTTAACCTAACCTGCATGAAGCCCGATAAGGTATATTGTGTACTTAAAGCATTTTCGCGGTCATTTTTCACTCACCAAGTTTTTGAGAGAGAAGAGAAAATCAAATCAAAGGCGATCAAACCTCCTACAAATAAAAATTCAAGGTATTTACATCAATCTCAATGCATTGTTAAGCCGGTTTACTGATCTTATCAAGTTGTTATTATCTGCTAAGTGTGAAGCGTCTGCCATTTGAAAATCGTCAAACCCTAAGGATATTTTGTTAGTTTTTATTTGAAATCTACAAATGGCACCTAAGATCCAAGATCCCATTGTTGTCAAGAATGTTGAAAATCCCTCACTAAAATACTCTTTAACTCCCAAAGTTGCATCTGAACCGGATGACAAAACTGCATTTTCACTCATCCCGGATTGATTTTTATTAATCGAGGATGTGAGATTCTTCACCAAATGTCGTGTTGAAGAGCTTGGTCATGCTGAAATAAAAGGCACATATGATGAATTATGCATTGATGGTATGATGAATTATGACACCATTCAAATAGATGAAGATATCATGGATACAGAGGCACTTGAATAGGAAATGATAGAAGGCAATGCATATGCAAAACTTGTATCCAGTGAATCAGTTTTGGAACAAGTTCAGCCTTATCCACCGGTCAATCAACCTGTCTCAACCGAAGCCCCTCAGGATACGGATCAAGGCACCGAAGGTCACAAGTCTACAACAAGAGAAGGTACTACTCAAGAATAGACCTCTCAAGCACCTTCTAGCACTAAAAATGTTGCAACTGAGACACCAAGTACTGAGATACCAAAGGACACTACAGAGGCTAAAGAAACTGACCAAAGTGTTGCCTCTATCGATCAACCTATCGAGGGTCATCAAGCCTCACAAGCCATTGTCTTAGTTCAATCGGTGAAAGGTAAAGAAAAGAAGATGAAAAAGCATAGTTTCAAAGTAGATTTGTCAAAACCAATAGTGTTGCCCAATGTTGATATATCCAAATTAAAGGGGCAAGCACTCATTGATTTCGGTGAACTATGCAAAGCAAAGGACGAACAGGAAAAACAAATGGCCATACAAAAGAAAAATAAAGTACTTCAGAAGGTAAAGACACTACTAACAAATATGCTACCTACAGCTACAGTGTCAACAGATGTAGCCATCCATATTCAACTAGATGAACTCCTTAATCAAATAGAGACATCTGGAGTCGATGCATTTGAATATTTGAGCAAGCTAAAAGACAAGGAGCTCACTGCTAAAATGATAGAAGAGGTACAAAAAGCTATAGCTATTGGCAAAGTTAAACTTGTCAAATTTATTGCTGAGTTGTCCCCTCAACTCAAGCACATTCTTTATTTATTTTAGAAACTCTATACATTTTTTTTATTCATTAATGACATCAAAAATAAAATTGAAGCAATTGAGAAAGAGATCACCGATCTCTCAAATAAGTTGACCATAGAGCCCAATTCAGTTCAGAATTTCTATACAAAGTTACAATAGCCCATGGCTCAACAATTGGACCTAAGAAATGAAGAACACAAGATTAGGATGGACATAATGACACTTCAGACATTATTCCTTCCTCATCTTTCATCCATCCAAGAACACATCAACCGTGCCACATACCTATCTACTACACAAGAGGGAAGCACTTTAGATGCTTAATATCATTATTGGCTAATATTCAAGTGCAAATTTCTTTAATGGACAGTGTAAAGGATGCCCTCTCTGTCACTCTCACTAAAGCACGGACAAAGTACAAATCCATTTTTGACTAGTTTCCACCACCGAATGGTAACTAAATTTTGATGTTTGTCAAAAAGGGGGAGTGATATAGTATTCAAAGCATCAAAGTATCAAACAAAAGGAGTGTAGTATATAGGGGGAGTAAACTGAGCAGTGAACAAAATAGTAAGCAAAGAACAAGAGCTGCACACTGATCATTGATCACCGAGCATACAAAATCAGAGTTTTGTACAGTGTATTGATAAGGGGAGTATATTTGAATATACTATTTCATTGACTAATGTATATACTGTCAGTTTAGTCAAATTTTGTAAAGTATATAGATTTTTGAGTTATGACTTTGAAAGTAGTTTTTTCAAACATCTCAACTAATGTCAAAAGGGGAGATTGTTACTACTTATCAAATTGCCATTAGTTTTATATCCAAAGTCATTCTATATACTCTAGTTAGTTACTACTACCAAAATATTCAGTCGGCATGCACAGTCCAGTCGATTATAGAAGGAAGTAGTCACAGAGCCTAGTATGCACCGAGTTGTCTACCGAGTATCATTCCATGTCTACCGAGAAACAAAGATAATACACCGAGATGAAATACACCGAGTGAAACGTGTTACCAGATTCATTGAACTTGGACACACATATGAAAATGTGTTACAAGATCGAGGAACATATAACCGTTATCACATTGGAAATTGCACTTAATGATTGTGTATGATTTTGAGGTCATCTAACCAATGAAATATTTTGCATGGTTATTCATTCGAGAAATCATGTTTGTAAGATCGAAGCAATGAATCAAATCACTGACATAAGAGATCTATTTATACAACATGAATTAAAGATAAAAGTGTGAGAGATGGATATACATAAGTGTATGAAGCAAGACATGTGTGATGCATGAGAAAGCACTAAGTGTTATGACTATTACAGAGACACATAGGTCACCGAGAAGGATTTCAAAGAATAGTCAAAGAACAGAGTAAACAGAAGAGTTTACTGAGTTACTTTATGGGTTACCGAGGTATGCTATAGGCAAGGTAATCTTATTTTGAGTGCATAGAATCTGCTATAACATTCCAGATGTAAAGTTGTAGATAGTTGTAAAGATTTTATTGAAAATTTTGAAGTTGTAAGAGAAACCTTTAACAAGGTAAAAGACTCTAATCAAGTCTATAAATTGTAAAGCCTCTAACCAGGTGCAGCATTTAGATTAAGTGTTGTAAAATCTTTTAGCAAGGTAGATCTAATAGATCTTGATACTCCTAATAGGGTAAGCTATCAGAAATAGCTAAACATGTAGCTCTAACTGAGCAACCTTATTATTGCAGTAGTGAAGTTGTGGGTGCCATCCCCACTGCAGTTTTTCTCTCTAACCAAGAGTTTCTGCGTAACCAAAATATATGTGTTATGGAGTGAATCATGTATGATTGTTATTTATTTGTTTTAACTTTATGTTATGTTACAACAATTTTTGGTTTATGCATAACAGTAAAGATATTGTTGATAAAAGGATTTGAAGTACTAATTCACCCCTCCCCTCTCAATACATTAGCTTTCCATATTGGGCCTAACACCTTCCAGATTCTCTGTCTATGTTTGTATCTCTTCTTTTGATGGTTTTTCAGTTTGTACAAGTACCTCTTCAACTATTGGTTTCTCTGATTTTGATTGCTCTGTGTTAGTTATCTTATCCTCTGTTGGTTTCTCAGTCTTTGGTTGCTCAACTTGTGTCAGTATCTCAGTCTTTTGAGAGTCAACAGTGTGTGCCAGTATCTCAGAGATCTTACTATCCTTAACATCATCTATCTTAACCTCTGTAGTCTCTTTATCCACAACAATATTTATATCCTGTGTATCCACATTCACGGTGAAAAGTATTTCAGACTCCGGGTTAGTATCATCATGAGTTACTTCATTAGTTGCCTTATTCAGTTGATTTTTTGTATGTATAGGTGATGCTAAAGCTAATGGAGGTGTGTTCTGAGCTGGTGGAGGGATGTTATTTGTTACTTTTATAGCAGGTACACCATCAAATTTACCTTTTCCCTTATCTTTCTGATATACCTTGAATGTCCTGTCCACTTTCGGTCTATTTCTTTCCTCTTGCTTTTCCTTCTCAACAAAAATATGTCCCAGTTGTTTGTAGTCTCATCTATAATTTCCTTAACCCTTCCAGCCATCAGGCTTACTTGTCGGTGTCCACTGACAAATACAGACCGGTTAGCCTCATATATCAATTCATCAATTTCCTCTTTACTATTTACAGGATGTACTACCAAAATTGCTTCAACTTTCAATTTCTTATCCAGTTCCATCACAGATAGCCTTTTAGCTTCTAATCTCATGTATAAATCATTAGGTAAATCATCTATAACTTCTATCAAAACTTTCTTGTAAATATCCAAATGTAAAATAATGCTTTCTTCAATAGTTTCTCTATCAGAATCTTTAAAAGAATGATACCATTTATTTACATTTACTAGATTTCCTTCTTGTGTTATTTCAGTCAGTAGGTCATCCAGTGTAGGGGTAGTCGGTGTTTGTTTCTTCTTTGGTGTAAGTTTCTTCTTAGGTTCCCTAATCGCCGACTGCTTCTTCCTCAAAGTTCTATTCCTTTTGGGAGAAGGAGAGGGTACCGGTGAGGGTTTCCTCTTCTTTCTTTCAACTCTTTTTAACTCTACTACTTTCCCACTATCGGTATCCAAAGAAGTAACAACTGGTGAAACATGTGATTCTGGTTGCAGTCCTTCAAGCTCACTAGCTGATATACCACTGATATTAATGACATTTTCCTTAATTACACTACTTGCAATAGTTTCATCATTGCCAAATATTTCTTCAGATGATTCCCTTGGTGCTTCAAGTAGTGTTTTAGCATATGTTTCAAGAATAGGTAAGTCAACTTCATAACCCATCTCAGTAACCCAAATAGTTCTAGGGCTTACGGCTTCCATCCACGTCTCATCTCTTTTAATAACAAAACAAATTTTCTTGTCATAGTTGTCTACTATGCTTTGGGGTAACCTTTCTATAGCTCTCATTTTAGTCTGAAAGTTTTCAAAGTAATCTGTTATAATGTTGTCACAGTCAGTGCCCATACTAGTGAAAGCTTCCAGAATCTTTTTTCCTGCCGAGATGTCATATCCAAAGTCCTTATGACCAATGTCGAGTATCTCTTTGGTGAAGTAAAGCATTAGACACACAAGGAGGTTTCCAAAGCGAAAAGTACCTTTCTTGTCACCTTTAATCTTTTTCAGGTTATCAATCAATTCATCTTTAAGCCATTCACAAACATCAATCTTAGCATTGTTCTTTACCATCTCATATGCATTATGAATACAAAGGCTAGAAACTGAATTCAATCTATTTACATGAGTTACTCTGTATCCAAGTACCATACTCACATATCTCACATTAGCATCAGTAATGTCATTAACCCTAAGAGATATGTTGTTAGATGTAGCTCTGGTTAACTCCATAACTCCCTTATTAGGTATTTTCTTAGTTTTGTCAGGCCTACTACTAGTTGAGGGTAAACCAGTAACTGCCTTGATTGCTTCCTTAGAGATTTTAAAAATAGTGTCAAGCCACATGAACTATCCATGAACTCTACTCAGAACTAGACAGACTACCTCCTTAGGAAATTAAGGTATGTTCAGTATCTCAATGAATCCTAAGTCTTCAACTATCTTATGCTTCAGTTTAATTAAACCTTGTTCATCAGTAATGATGCCACTGTACATGTTCTCCAAATTATCGATTCCTAGATTTTCTATGTTGCAGTGAATGTACATTCTAGGGTCTTTGCCAAAAGAGACTCCCTTCAAAATTTTTGAAAAATATCCGATAGAATCATCTTGCTTGGCAATTTCAGGGATGATTTTAAATACGAGCCTACGACGCTTAACATTTTCTACCATAGTAGGGTTTGCAATAAAATTAGGTACAAAAGATGAAGATGCCATTTCAAAAGATAAATACCTGTTAGCTTGAAATCCTTGAATGCCTAAAAATCACTTCATTGCTTCATCTTAGATTGCCCTAGCTCAATTTTGTGCTCTCTGAATTCTTGAATTATTGGTGAGTCAAAATGAGGGTTTTCTGGTTCTTTATAGCCAAAAATTTCTTCAACAACTACATTAAATGCTTGTCGGTTAAGTGAAAACTTAACATATCTGCTGGTAAAGAAGAAATGTATCTTCTTACCATCAACTGAGGGTAGAATGCATGATTTTCAATTTTTTGCAATACCCCTTAAGGATTATTCCTTAGTTAGATGAAGAATCTCCTACCGGTGGAGGGTTACTCTGTTCAACCAGTGCAGAGATAGATTAATCAACTTTCTGATCTCCCTTCTTAATCCATTGTTTTGAAAATTATTGTTTTATTTCCTTTACCTTTTCTTTACCCTTCAAACTAGATCCTTTATTGGTTGTCAGTAAAGTCTTGCTCCTATAGAATTTTGCAATATGCCCAATCTTGTTACATGCATAACAAGGTACATTATTCCTCTGAATAGATTTTCCATATCCTTGACTGGTTTGTGTTCTGCATTGATTAGATAAATGCCCAAATCTACCACAAACACAACATTTCACATTCATTCTACAATTTTCTGAGTTATGACCAACTTTGTTGCATTTGGAACATTGATCGGTGGGTAAGTTATTCTAATTATTTCTAAATCTGCACTGATTTTCTCTATGACCAAACTTGTTGCAATTGAAACATTTCCCATTTAATTTATAAGCATTAGGTTGTCTTACCAGTTTACTGTGATCTTGTTTGTTTGCAGTCTTGAAATTTTCTCCAATTTCAAAGCCAAGTCCAATTGTATCTCCATCAAGTTTTTGTCTTTTCAACTTGTCATCAAGTCTTTCTGAACTTTTCTTGAATTTGTCTTTGTGTCCATTTGTAGTGATCAACTCATTTTCAAGAATTCCAACTTGTCTTGTTAGCTCATCCTTGTCATGTTGCATGTGAATCAAACCTATCTTTAGCATATCATTTTCATGATTAAGTCTCAAATTTTCATTTGCTCCATCATTAAGTCTCCTAGTCAAGTCTTCTTCATTCTTCTTCCTATCTTCAATATCCTTACATAGTCTCATAGTCATATCTTGCATTTCATTCCTCATGCTAGTGTTCTCTTGTCTCAACATGTCTGCAATATTACTAAGAGTTTCCTTTTCATCATCATGTTTTTGCATTTGTTCATGAAGTTCTTTTCTCTTATTTTGTGCTATAACCTGGTTCTCCTGAAGTCCTTTAATACATTACTGTGCTGTCCTCAGATCATCTTCAAGTTTGATATTCTTCAATTTTTCTCCATCAAAATCTTCAAGAGCTCCTTCCAATTGTTTTCTCAAATTCTCCATTTGTACCGGTTTTAGAATCTTCCTCAAGCTATTAGTCTTTTGCAAATAGAGGACCAGGATCTGATACCAATTGTTAGATTCAATGATAGTCCTAAAGACACTGAGAGGGGGGAGGATGCATTAGTGTCTAACTGGTTAGTAGAATATTTAAACTTATTTACAACTTTGCAACCCAAATCAATGTACCGGTAAACAAGAAATAGTGCAGTAAATAGAAATAATAGAGATAGCATAAATGCACACCATAACACAAGCAATTTAACAAGGAAACCCGGTGTGGGAAAATCTCAATGGGATTTGTGGCCCACAATATTTACTCACTAACCAATATGAATAAATATTACTTACAATAGGGGCCTGCACATGCAGGAAGGCCAACTTCTTGGAGCGCACTGCTCAAAAGAGTCTCACTGACTACAAAATGGATGATTAAATCCAATACAATGTACCGCTCAAAATAGCATCTCAATGCCTAGTTAAGTACTGGTTTAAGCTTAGTCAGATACCTTAACCAAAACCTTGGTTGTCCACTATATCACCTCATACACTAATTTCCTATTTTATTACATATCAAAATGATCTACAAGATCTCATACATATATGAGTCTTTACAATATACCAAGTCATCTTACAAATAATTAATTACATTTATAAAACAAAATCACATAAACAAAACTTTATCCCATGTCGACCTGAGTGCATGTATACTTCATTTCCAGTGTAATCTGGATGTTAGTGAAAGTGAATGCCTGTGCATGATGTCTGTGATGAATAATTATGAACAACAGATACCCCAACCGGTACTAAGAGGGGGGGGGGTGAATTAGTACAGATAAAATTTCTCTGCAACCTAACTAGTTAAAAAAATACCAACTGGTTATCATCACTACTGAACTTAACCATAGTAATACCGGTTAAACACTGTAAGATACCAGACACCATAAACTGATAAGTTTCAATAATCCAAATACAATCAATACATGACATTGACTTCACCCATAAACATATACATGTGAGATGCTAGTAATAACTTTGCATCGATAATCTTTCAACCAAATCATTTAGAAACATCACATGAAAAATGCATGACACATAACACAAATTTTTGTCACATGGAAACCCAAATGGGAAAAACCATGGTGGGGATGAATACCCACATGCTTGTTTTGAACTCTTTTGAAGCTCACCCTATTAGGAGCCTAGTCTGATTAAAGACTTTACAATAAGGTTATGTTAGGAACCGATCCTATTAAAGATCACTTGGTTAAGGAATGGCTATATACCCTGTTAAAGGTTGAAACCCTGTCAAAGGTTACCTTGCTAGAGGATTTGAAGAACTCAATGATCTTGAGTCACCTGATTATAGGTTTTACGATCAGCCTATTAAAGCAACCCAGTAAAGGGATTTTCCAACTATTGAAATGATTAGAAGAGAATAGGTAAAAACTCGGATCTGATAATAGCACTACATGCCAAGGAATATCCTTTTCATATCCTCTACTCTGCAATCACACTCTACAATTTTCCCTCTTACTGGTCTAGCAAGTATAACGTATCTCTTCACTGGGATACACAAACACACAATATTTTCCAACAACTTTCCAATACAAACATCATCGACCTTATAGGTAACAGATAGGTCGATAGCATAAACCCTAAACCCTAAGCATCTTAGGTTTACAACACAGGCGGTCCAATCCTGACTATCCAATCATATTGCATAGAGTATTACAATTTCAAATAGATCACAAGACAATCTGCATCATTCATTCATCACCACTCATGGGAATCAGTAACCCATCATGCTCCCTTCTCATCCTGCTAAGAAGAATGATCATTCCAAAGGTAGACTTCAAACACGGTCGATCTTCTCATGCAAGATCCTTAAGACAATCTTTCACATGCACAAAGCTAATGTGGCACCCTCGATCTCATTCACATCTCTTAGCTAACTCATCACAGAGTATCATCGATTGCATCGCACAAGCTGGATCACCAAACCAATAACCCTGGAGCTGAGACTACCAATCGGTAATCACACTTAGTGAAACCCCGACACTGGTTCACTGAATCTCCTTATACCTCTTCATACTAGTTCGCTTGAACTTATTGACATCAATGACAACATACATGTTGGCATTTTTGTTTATTTATGTTGTGATTGTCATTGATGGACACACACTTGTATTGAGATCCCCTTTATATGTATGAGCTCAAGCTCAACCGGGATTTGTTCCAACTAGTATGTTGTATTCTAGTCTTTAGACTAGTGGTGATTTTGTAGAATGTGTTTCCTGATTTGAAGCGGCATGTTGACAAGTGGTATGAGGGAGAAAAGTAGTACAACACATTCTTACCAGTCTTCATTTTTGTCAAACCAGCAACCGGTATTTTGTATGAACCGGTAATACTCTGTGATGAGTTACCAACCGACATTTTGTGATGAGTTACCAATCCACCAATTGTTTGACGGTGCCAACACATTGATGGTGCTTTTTCTATCATGTTACAAAGTATGTCTAGATTCATTGAACCTAGGAAATTGTAATGTAATCCTATTGGACCGACATGAAATCAGATTCCTTTAAAAGGACATCATGTCTAGGGTTTTAAGTTGTTGCTGAAAGGGTTAATGTCGTGTTGGGGTTTAAGGTGGAAGTTAAGTTGTTGTGAGAACGATCTTATCTGAGAAGATCAAGTTGTAACTGAGAGAGAGAGAGAGAAGACTAATGTAATGCTAGAATGCATTAGCTGTGAGCAATACTGGATCTAATCAAGCAGTTTGTGCTATTAGATAGATCAAACACTTGTTGATTACTCACATCTTTGACAAGTTTGTATCCCTTAACCGGGTAGGCCTCAAAGCCTTTGTAAAATCCTCTAACAAGGTGGTTCACACTTGTGAATCTAAAATCCTCTAACAAGGTAGTCTTTAATCAGACTTATCTCCTAACAAAGATTGAGATTCCTAACAGGATCTATTCTGGTGAAGAACATTGTAAGACCTTAACCAGTCTGGTTTCTATTCTACAGATAGTGACTTGTGAGTTCCATCTCACTGGGGTTTGTTTCTAGTTGGGTTTCCACATCAAATATCTTGTGTTATGGTTGTATTGCTTTTGTGGGTGAATTCTTTATTCGCATTTTGGTTTGCATGTGTGGTAATCGGTCTGACTGTTAGACTGCTTTACCGGTTTATCTTTAGACTGTGTAAGTGTTTTAATGCATTGAATTTTGACATACTAATTCACACCCCCTTCTTAGTATTCATCAATTGGTATCAAAGCCTACCTTTCTATAAGTTTAACCACTTGGAAAGAGATATGGGGGAATACACCATGAGGGAACTTACTCAATGGCTCACTAAGTCTGAGTAAGCCTATGATGATCTTATGGTCAAATACAAGGCATCTCAAGCAAAAAGGAGAGAACATGCAGAGAGGCTGATGGAACTATTTGAAAGTAGTTCTGAAGATGAAGCTAACATGGAAGCCATGATTGCTGAAGTGAATAAGTTGAATGATTCAAACTCCAATCTAAGAAAGGAGTTGGAAGGACTGACTATTTAGTTTAGTCAAGAGCTTGAGAATCGGAGAAAAGCTAAATATTTGGTAAAGGACAGAGATCATGAGATCCCCAAGTTGAAACAAGAGATTAGTGCACTGACTGCTCGCCTTCATGAGAGCATAATGGAAAAGGAAGACATGCAAGGAGAACTAAACATAGCCATCTTGGAAAATGCAAGTCTAATGGAGACAAACACTGCTATTTCCAAGGAACTCGTTGAGTCAAAGGAAATACTTGCTAAGTTTGGCAAAAGTACTGTCAAGCTAAAGAAAAAGCTTGAGTCATCTAGACTGGCAAAGAATACCAATGGTCTTGGTTTCTCTAGACATGAGGAAGGACAATCCTCAAGAACAAATGCTGAAGCATCAAAGAAGCAACCGACACTCAAAGGAAAAGGTAAACAAGAATTCAAACCTATTTGCTTTAATTGTCTTGAAGAAGGACAAACTACCAATGTATGTAGGAGCAAAGCCTACAATAATTTTCCATATTTTATTAACAATATACCTAGATCCAATAAGTTCAATGGTCATTGTTATGCATGCAACAAGTTTGGGCATAGAGCATTTGAATGTAGGTCTGTGATGGATAACACTGGTAGATATCCTCAAAGGACCCAAGGAACTAGTCCTAAACCTTTTGTGAATCAGAACCACAACCGGTTTAATGTCTTCAATCATCAGACAAGAAGCAGTGGCCATCAAGCGGCAAACGGATGGAGAGAAAATTGTATGATCTGTTATGGTCATGGTCATGGTCAGACTACTGCAACATGCAGAAGGAAGAATGGAAACATGTACAATGGACCTTGGAGAGCACCTGGATTGGTTTGCTATCACTACAACAAACTGGGTCACATTGCAAGATTCTGCAGAAGCTAGAAAAAGTATATCTGATGATATACCGGTCACTTAGGAAGGAGAAATTGATGTTGAAATAGTTCAAATGGACATGAGCAAAACATGGAGGAAGAAACCAACAATGTTGGAAGAGGAATTGGTTTATGCACCTATTGTGGAAATAACAGAACCGGCAAACTAAGCCTCAAAGGCTTAGGGGGAGCAAATGGCAAAATGCTTTTGAACCCCCAGTTTACACCGGTAAAAGACCTTAACCGGTATGTGATACCTGTCGCTTGGCAAAAGATCAAAAATGGTAAAAAGGAAAATTAGGGTTTACGCCCTAATAGAGGAGCATTAATGGTGGTAGGTGAGAGACATGTATAAAAGCCTATTTTGAATCATTTCTCACTATCTATTTTCGAGCGAAGAAAAGTTTTCAAGTGCAGAGCGAAGAAAAGGCGATTTGAGCTAAGATTTCAAGAAATTGATAAACCTTGAAAGAGATTCAAATCCAGGTTGCAAGCGGTAGTGGAGAACACAAAGCGGTGATTTGGCAACCGACGGAGAGTGGAGTGAAGCAGAATCAGGAAGCCCTAAATTCGCATTCGAAAGGTATTTTTTCATGTTCTTGAAATACTCTACAATGGCTTCCGCATCTCACACCAGTTTGAGTACATCAATTGAGTCAGAAAGTTTTATTCAGAGGAAGTCCAAATATAATACTTTATCACAAGTTCCAACTGGAGTCATAGTTGAAGAAGGAATTTCTGATTATATAGATTGCAAAATAGAAGACCTAGGGTCTTTAGCTATTCACACCCAACTAGGTCTATTTTGCGGCAAGGACAAAAAGATCAAACCGGAATTTAGTATCTTAGAGAAGAAGAAATTCCATAATGCAGTATATTTTCTAGAAGATTTTACGGAGGATCACATTAGGATTATTTTGAGCAGAGTCCATGGTGACAAGATGTACCTGGAGAAGACGCATGATATTATGCCTCAGACAATTCATGCAGTCACTAGTTTTTGTAACATAAGGGAAGTGCTAGCCCTGAGAAAGGTGAGCAAAACCGAAATAGCCAAGCTCACCAGTTTGACCAGTGACTAACAGGGCATGATAGTTAATCCTATCAAGGATGATCTGGTGAAATACGCTTGCATGGTGATAGGATACAAAACATTTTCAGCTAGTAGGATTAATTTTGTATCTACTGCAGCACTAAATGCCACTTATCAGATGATAAAAGAGGATGCATCTTTTGACTTATGCACCGGTATGCAGAGGCAACTCCTGTTGAATCCAAAGGCAATCAAACAGGACAATGCACTGAGATTCAAGTTTGGACAACTACTGGTAGGGTTGTTCTTCTATTTCTAAGGCTACTTTCCTGGAGTAGGAGATGTCCAGTGGTCTCCTGACCAACCGGTAACCAAACAGATAAAGGAAAGCATTCAAGCCATTAGAACCGGCTACCCTGAAGTACTGAACAAATATTTTGATGAGTTCAGAAGAAAGATGAGTCAAAGGGTAAGAATCTCAGGTGATATAGTAAAGAAATACAAAGATGACATCTGTTTCACCATTCATGTGGACAAATGTTTAATGGAGGCTATTGAGCCTAGAATGGAGGAAGTGGAGCTAATGGGCTATGAGGTTATGTATGACATGCTAGAAGGGTATGCCTCAACCCTTATTGCCTCGCCTCTTGATCCAAAGGCTAAGAGGACCGGAACCTACTTGGAGAGGATTGCACTAGCTGAAGAATCATCGGTTAAGAAAGGAAAAGAACCGATAGCAAAGAAAGCCAAGGCAGTGCCTGCAGCATCAACACCGACTACCACTGCAACTCCAAGAGTGACCAAGCGGTTACTGGTAAAGAAGAAACCAGAGGTAACACTAGAAAAAGTCTTCAAAAAAAAGAGGAAGACTAAGACAAATGAACCAGACTTCGAAGAAACTGAGTCTGATGAAAAGCCAAAGAAGGCAAGACAGACAAAGAAGATGAAGAAGAATGAACCGGTAGCATTCGCACCAATAAATATTGACATCTCCTCATACAAACCTTTGACACATTTTCAAAGGACAGTTAAGAATATTAGGAGAAAATTACTTCAGGATTTAGTAGATTACTATGATGATTTCAGTGATAAGGAGAAGGAGGAAATACTATAGGAAATCATTGTTTATTTGTGCAAGAATGACTAGTCGCCATCAGAGATTAAATCTCAGACACCAGCTTCTTTATTTAAAGCATTAGATAATAAATGGCACATTTCCATTGAAAAGGAATAGGAGATTAGGGAGAAAGTATTTTCACAATACTTTCCCAAACTCTCAAATTTAGAATTATTTGATGTATTGGATCAAAATAAAGGTCTCTTCTTCACAAGGAGAAGAAGACACTGGCTGCTGGAGGGGAGAATTGATGATGTGGAAAAAGACACTCATCAACACATGAATCATGTTGTTCTAGCTCACAAAGCATGAATGACCAACCTCTAAGAAGAAAAAGAACCGGTTATTTCCAAACCGGATGAGGTTTTTGATGAGGAAGGAAACCTGGTGGAAGAACCAATCAACACTATCGATGTCGATGCCCTGGATGTAGAAGATGCCACTCAGGACATACCTTCTGAGGGAACTGAATAGGGGCAACAAGCCAAACAGGGTGGTGAATGGGCTAAGGACATATAGGAAGCGGCAAAGGAATAGGAAGAGAAGAAGAAGAGGGATGAAGATGAGAAAAAGAAGAAAGAGGAAGAGAAGTGAAAAGAGGAAGAGGAGAAATGAAAAGATGAAGAGAAGAAGAAGCAAGAAGATGATAGGAAGAAGAAAGAAGAAGAGGATAAGGAAGAAAAGAAGAAGGAAGAGGAAGACAAGAGAAAGAAGGAAGAAGCAGAGAAGAAGAAGAAAGAAGAGGAAGACAAGAAGAAGATGGAAGAGGAAGAAAAGAAAAAGAAGGAAGAGAAAGAGAAAGAAGAGAAGGAGAAGAAAAAGAAAGAAGAAGACAAGGAACAAGAACAAAAGAAAGAGGCAGAGAAAAGGATGAAGGAAGAAGCAGACAAGACAACTGAAGCAATGAAGAGCACACAAATGGAGACTCCTAAGGCAATCGGGAGCCAAGCCAAACCAGCTGCTATCTTAAGTCCTATTGATCTCCAATTTGCAAGTGAGGCTGAGCTTATGCAGAGCATCAAGGTTTCCCAAGAGCACTTTGAAGTCATTCGCAAGAAAAAGGAACATGACATAATTCAGGCGGCTGTAGACACCCTTACCAGTTTAATCCCCAGTACTAATCTTCCGGACACTGAATCATCACTAGCACAACTCAAACTACTATGTATTGTAGTGGATGATCAGGTGCAGATCCTGGAAGAAGCGGCTGAGGCCAATGTCAAGAAAGAGCACCAAAAGGCTCTTAATGTTGCTCTAGTGAAAAAGATGAATGAGCTTAGGACTAAACTGTTGAAAGACCAAAAGGACATAAGGAATGCCTTGGATGAGGAAAACTTGCTACTTAGCAAAATCTGTCAACCTCATCTATTCTGTGATGATGTGCTAGCCAAGAAGCAAAAGCTTCAAACGGACTTACAGTCCTACTTAGGAACATTTAAGACACCTTATGATTCCTTTGCAACATATGGGCAAATCGTCCACTAGTTCTAGATCTAGTCAGCCAAGATGGAGCAAGAGATCAGTACATGGTCTAGGGATTTGCAGGAGCTTCAACTGGTTTTACTTCCACGATTGCAAATTCTTTAGAAGTGTTATCTAAACCTGGATGCCCTGACAGTCACATAGGAATTGAGCACAGTTGATGCCATGGAGGAACAGGTATCCCAGATGCAAACAGAGAAAGAAGTGGCAACCTCCCTACTTGAGTCGTGGTCTCTATCCATGAAATAATTTTTGCAAGACTATGAATTGGTTTTTGACAAGTATTATTCATTATTGTCATAAAATTTTATATATATATATGGAATTAGGATTATTTAGTGGTAATTTGTCATTGTTGGGAAATGGGGAGAATTATCTGGTTTTTGGTTTCAAAATTTTGATCTTCTAACACAGGGGGAGAAGTATCTGGTTTTTGGTTTTAAAATTTTTATCTTTTGACACAGGGGGAGAAGTATCTGGTTTTGAAATTTTGATATATACTTTGATATATGCTATATGCTCTGATATCTCAATGATTATGCTCTGTATGCAAAATTGCTATACATTGTGTTGATTAAGGGATAGTGTATATGCTTAGGGGGAGCAATTTTGTTAATGGCAAGTTTTTGTTGTAAAACACTTAGATGTCAAAATTTTATTTTCCCAAGTGTTGCCATCAATGCCAAAGTGGGAGATTGTTGGCATTTTTGTTTATTTATGTTGTGATTGTCATTGATGGACACACACTTGTATTGAGATCCCCTTTATATGTATGAGCTCAAGCTCAACCGGTATTTGTTCCAACTGGTATGTTGTATTCTAGTCTTTAGACTAGTAGTGATTTTGCAGAATGTGTTTCCCGATCTAAAGTGGCATGTCGACAAGCAGTACGAGGGAGAAAAGCGACACAACACATTCTTACTAGTCTTCATTTTTGTCAAACCGACAACCGGTATTTTGTATGAACCGGTAATACTCTGTGATGAGTTACCAACCAGCATTTTGTGATGAGTTACCAATCCACCGATTGTTTGACGGTGCTGACACATTGACGATGCTTTTTCTATCATGTTATTGAGTATGTCTAGATTCATTGAACCTAGGAAATTGTAATGTAATCCTATTGGACCAACATGAAATTAGATTCCTTTAAAAGGACATCATGTCTAGGGTTTTAAGTTGTTGCTAAAAGGGTTAATGTCATGCTGGGGTTTAAGGTGGAAGTTAAGTTGTTGTGAGAACAATCTTATCTAAGAAGATCAAGTTGTAACTAAGAGAGAGAGAGAGAAAACTGAAGTAATGTTGGAATGCATTAGCTGTGAGAAATACTGGATCTAATCAAGCAGTTTGTGCTATTAGATAGATCAAACACTTGTTGATTACTCACATCTTTGACAAGTCTATAGCCCTTAACTAGGTAGGCCTCAAAGCCTTTGTAAAATCCTCTAACAAGGTGGTTCACACTTGTGAATGTAAAATCCTCTAACAAGGTAGTCTTTAATTGGACTTATCTCCTAACAGAGATTGAGATTCCTAACAGGATCTGTTCTGGTGAAGAAAATTGTAAGACCTTAACCGGTCTGGTTTCTATTTTGCAGATAGTGACTTGTGAGTTCCATCTCACTGTGGTTTTTTCCTAGTTGGGTTTGCACGTCAAATATCTTGTGTTATGGTTGTATTGCTTTTGTGGGTGAATGCTTTATTCGCATTTTGGTTTGCATGTGTGGTAACCAATTTGACTGTTAGACTGCTTTACCAGTTTATCTTTAGACTGTGTAAGTGTTTTAATGCATTGATTTTTGGCATACTAATTCACCCCCCCCTCTTAGTATTCATCAATACAATATCATCATATCAACATGTCGGTTCATCAAATGCCAATGATATCCAATATTCATAATGCCAACATTAATTGGGCTGAACCTTTATGTAAGAAGGGGTGAGGTCTAAGGAATGTTAGTCATCATTGACATATGATTTGGAAGAAGATTGATCTTTACATGGTGTAAAGTTAGTAATTCAAGATATATTTGTTGTCTCTACTATGACTAATGTAAAAGGTACCATTATAGTAGATGGTATAGAAAGAGAAATGTCAATAATTTGACAATAGTAACATGGGTTAGTATAGGCTTAATCCTTCCCTTCATAGATAAAATTTATGAATTGAATAAGAGAAAAGGGACTACTACCATTGTCTGAATCCATTATCTATCAAGAAGACTCTAAGAAATATTCATTGCAATGACATGTACTAACATAGGGAGGTGATATTCCAATAATTTGCAAAGGATCTATGGGAAAAATTCAAGATGAATGAGATTATATATGTATCAACATGCTTTTATTTTTTCAAAGTCAAAACTAAATTTTTTAAGCTAGAACCTGTAGTACAATAAATTGTATCCCTTTAAAATTACACAGTTTTTTTGGGACCTACATTTTTGTGCTTCTTCCTATAAAAATTTAGCCTATTTGGGCCCTACTTTGGTCGGACCAATAGTCAAGAATCCCTTTTTGAGGCCTTATTTTTATAGGACTAGGGCACCGAAGTTTTTAGTCCCATCAAAACTTCTTGAAATTGTAACCAGTGCAAGTGTCGGCCTTCACATTTTCAAAATTGATCTCAATTTGGGTACTTGACCATTTTATGTTGGACTAAACTTGAAAATAACCTTGTGATCCCTATGTAAAGTATATCTTCTATCATTTGTAAGGGTTAATAGATTCTAAGAGAATCCAAGTATTCTGAATATGAGTATTGAACACATTGAATACCAAACTGGAACATTCTAAATTTGAGTATGATTTCATGTTTGTGATTTATATTTACCATGTTATTATATTAACAACTGCAAGAATCATCTAAAGAGAATTGCATCATGACCTTTATGTGAGACTACATGAGAGGATTTCATACCTAAGGTATAATCATTTTATTGTAATATTTCCATTATTGTTTAGCCTTGATCCTTTTGAGGATGATCTCTCTTTTGCATCATCATAGTAATTGTAGAGAAGGAACACCAACACAAGGTTTGAATTAGGTAATACCCTATACAAAACCATTTTTACCCACTTTTGTGTGCAGGTTCATACACAACAACAAAGATGTTGAAAATACCAAAATACTAAGAGGGGGGGTGAATCAGTATTACCCAAATTTAATCCCAAACTTAACACACATAAATTCTGAAACTAAATTTGATCTCAATTAACCTTAGCACATGAAATAAAATCCTAAACCAACACAACCATAAGAGAGGCACCTAATTTTTATACGTGAAAAACCCAAATGGGAAAAACCATAGAGAGGGTTAGCTCTCAAGATAATATAACTAGTTATATGAGATTATAAAAGGAGGCTACATGTCTGAGGGCTCACTGTTGGAAGGATCACTACCAAGAAGAATAAGAATGAACTGAGAAAATTGCATCTACATATGCATGGGATCAAATCTTGTTAAGCTTAGACAACACATCAGATGCTTGCAGTAGATCCAATTAAGAAAATCTACAACTCATTTGCTAACTACCTACTCACACTCAAAATACTATCGCACAAAAACTATCCTTCTTCTTCACCAATCTTTCACACTCTCTAACTTACCACCTTCTTTACTAATACTTCACTTTGCTCTCTATCTCTTTCTCATATTCATATTTTATATATCTGATCAAAATATGTATAAGTGTATATATATATTATGTGTGTGTTCCAATAAGAATATTCATTAAGTCAGCCTCGGACACACTCACCCAAAAGATATTCCAATGGTCAAATCATGTGCTACAATCACCAGAGAAAAATAATAATAAAAAACATTCAAGGTCAACCTGACTTGGAATGATGATAACCTCAAACTTCCACAAGAACATGCTACCCAAGTATAAAGAACATGATCCACCTTAGCATAGGAATAGTTAAGGACATGAACAATAGATCATCAATAGGATTGACATTAGATATCAAAATTTGGAGGCAAATCAGAGCTCATAGAACTGATAGAAACTACATAGCCAAATATATCTCTATAGGACAACATCCAGAGAATGACTTTCAGAGCACTAAAACTGGAATACAATAATCTTGAGCAATGACAACCAATATATCAAAAATTTGTTCTCATTTTTGCAACAAGACATGAATGCGAAGCACTGCAATCTCGTCAATTGTCAACTAAATATCACCAAACTACAATATCATTAAAGCATATACATCTGGAGCATTAAACTTATTGCCACAACCAACACCAAAACTCAAACACTATATGAAACATATCGATGAATTGACACTACACAATTTTGGGGCAACAGTCTACTGAAAGAGTCTACTTACAACCACTTTTGACTACCTTTCATTCATACATACCTATCTTCCACTGTTTTGCACTACCAACATTCTGCTACTCAACATAAACTACAAACACTATATACTACAATATCCAGATCAATCCAAATCACCAGGATTGACATCAATCACAACCAATCAACCATTTCTAACAAAAAACTATAGATAATATTGTGATAAACATTCTCAAATTTTGAATAAATGAAAACATCTACAGTAGGGCACTCAACACATGTGTCCAACACCTTTTGATCATATAATAGAATTATTTAAATGATAAATAAGTTATAACATGGGAAGCTGACTAATTAGGGTGGTAGCAAAATGTATTATTATTCAATTAGTGTGTTGGCATGTGATTTGTCTATTGTCATCTAAAGAAGTATAAAACTCTATTTCTATGATGAATTTCAAGAATAACTATACTTAGAGATACAACATCACTTGGTAAAACACACTAGATACACCAATAGTGAAGAAAACACAAAAAAATAATTTAATATAATAATTCTAATAGAAATAATTGAAAATAAAATGGGAGTAATGAAAATCAAACCCTTTGTGCATTCAAGAGTCCAAAAAAAAACTACAGTATGAGAATGGCTACTTAGCAACTTGCCTTAAATTGAAGCTCCTATTTTGGTCTTTTGGCCTCTATGAGGAAAAAATGGAATGAGAGAAAATTGGAGAGTGTGTGTGTTTATCCTATATATGTATAGGAGTAAGAATGTAAATATGAAAGAAAATAAATTTATAAGAATTAATTTGTAGTCTATGGAGAGAAATACCCTAGTGTGTATGGTAAAAGAAAGTATGTGAAAGCTCCACAATGATAAAAGAATCAAACCCAAAAACAATAATAAAGGAAAAGAGGATAAAATATATAAAAATATTCTCCACGATGACAACAAAAAATAATCACAAGGCTTAGGAGGTGTTATAGAATACTAGAATATTGTAATCTGCTAAAGAATGCTACATAATATTGTAAGTTGGCCTTGAAAAGATAAAGAATTCATTAGAAAATGAGGATCCAAAATAATGGAAGATGGATTCCAAATGCTAGGTAACAAGAAGGGCTTGTAAAAATATGCAAACAATAATCAACAAATAGAACTTGAAAGGGAACTTATAGTATAAATTAGATGTTGTATGACTATATAGTCAAATGATAGAAGTGTTCTAAATTAACGTCCATGTGCCACATTAGCATCCCAGTACAATTTTTTTAGAGTTTTCACATAGTGGGAACAAAACATAAAAATAACATAGATTAAACACATGAAAACACATAAAACATGGATTCACATAAAAAGCAACACAACACTAGCACTAGGAGTGAGTAAAAGACTAAGATTGGGTTAAAGCTGTTAGTTGAAAATTTTGTAAACTGGGGAAGTTCACAAAATTGTGGTTTTAGTCACAATGTGAGATTGAATCTCTCCTAATTGTAATGGAAGGCTCCCCCTTTGCTTACTACTCTCTCTACTTGAAAAACAATTTTAACTATGAATCCTACTATAAACTTGTATGATACAACATCCTATTCCCTCATTAGAATAGATGTTATTCTCTCCTCTTTTTTCAGGAAAGAATTTACAATGCGGAGTAGTAATGATTAGTAAAACTTCAAAATTACAAAGAAATAACTTAAAGTATGTGAATGCAAATACAAGTAGAGAAGCAAAGTTTCCATCAAGGCTCAAAGTCCTCCATTTCTTCTTTGGGACGAGAAAAAAATGTTCAAGCTCAAAGTCTTGCAATCACTACAATCCTATCAACCTCTTACAAATACTTCTATAACCCATGGTGTATAATAAGATAAAAAAAGGAAAGTACAAAGTCTCTATCTTGATATCCTATTACAATTTCAATAATCTTTTCACAAAATAATGAAAAGGAGTTCGAAGTCTTCAAATCGTTAACTCTTGTACTAATTACTAATTCTATTTAACACGGGTTGAAATGTAACACAAAGTTTACAAACCAACACTTATTCTACTCTTTAATACTATTTCAACACAAAGCTTTTATTTGATCTAAACAAGATTTTATCACATGAATGACATAAGAACACTCTCACCATAAACCACAATGAATCCAACACAAAGTTTCAATGCCAATGGTGTCTTTTTATTTGATCAAGTTTTCAAAACAACAATATGAACTCAAAGTTTCACTTTTCTTTTCACTTCGGCAGAGTTTCGTTGCATAAGATTAAAGATGAAAATTACAATGAGCAACCTCATATAGAAAACTATGACTAAATCAAAGAAGAGTCATATTTGACTTAGAACTCATGCACATTCTAGATTGAAAAACATGTATACAAAATGACACTAGAGGTGTCAATTGAGATTACAAAATGATACTAGACTAGAGATGCATAAAATGACTAAGTGTCTAGAGCTTGTCTTATTTCCAACATTATTCACCAATGGAGTCTTCATGTCCTTGCTTGGTAGCACGTACTTTAAAATTCTCAGGTCCTAGTATATGGAATTTGATGTCTGAAATGGAGTTGTAGGAATGAATTTGAATAATTCTCGACGTTAGACAAAAAATACCCAAAATTGCAAATCGGGGTTTAAGAAGTGCATTTCAGACTTATAAGTTCGATTTGCACTTGAGAGACTCAAAAATATAAAATGGTGTAAATTGGGCTGAAAAGTCTAATTTGCACCTTGCTCAAAGCAAAGGAAAGGAAAATTGCATTTTGGTGTATGTCGAGGTTATACTGTCAACATGCATCATGAGAAGGAACCATGGTGTATGGTGGGGTTATACCCCTGACACATTGTTGGCATATGATGAAGCGGTGATATTGTATGTTGTCATTGATGTCAATAAGTGAACCAATGTCGGGGTTTGCAGTCAGGGTTCACTAAGTGTGACTATCGATTGGTAGTCTCTGTTTAGCTCTACGGTTGCTGGTTTGGCTTATGCAGTGCAACCGATGGTGTTTTGTGAACTTTAAGGATAAGGATCAGGACACCATGACAGTTATGTTCATGTGAACGATTTCCTTGAGGATCTTGCGTGTGAAGATCAAATGCATTGAATGTCTACCTCGGGAATGCGTGATGTTCTGTGCAGTGTATGAAGAGCATGTGATGGGTTACCATTTTCCAGATGCGGTGAAGATTGGACGATGTAGAATGTCTTGAGATCTGTCTTAGATCATTTTATTCTATGCAATGGATTTAATGGTTAGGATTGGACCACCTGTAATTTGTAAACCTAAAATGTTTAGGGTTTGGGGTTTATGCTACCGACCTAATTGTTGTCTATAAGGTCGATGATGTTTATTATTGTTTGTGTTGGCGAATGATGTGTTTGTGTCCCATGTTGAGATACTTGCCAAACCAGAGTGTGGAATCTACAGAGTGTGATTGTAGAGGAGAGGAGATGAAAAGGATTTGCCTTAGCAAGTATTGTTGTTATCAGATCAGAGCTTTACCTATTGACTTCTAACCATTTCAACAAAAGGAAAATCCTTTGACCAAGTATCATTCACAGGCTTGTTGCAAATCCTCTAACCAGGTGACTCAAGTTCATTGAGCTCTTTAAATCCTCTAGCGAGGTAACCTTTAACAGGGTTTATAGCCATCCCTTAACCAGGTGATCCCTAATAGGATCGGTTCCTAATAGAACCTTATTGTAAAGTCTTTAACTGGACTAGGCTCCTAACAGAGTGAACTTCAAAAGAGTTCAAAAAAATCTTGTGGGTATTCATCCCCACGGTGGTTTTTTCCATTTGGGTTTCCACGTGAAAAATCTGTGTTATGAGCTGTGAGTTTTCATGTGATGATTGAGTAGTTTTTTATTAAAGTTGAATATGCATGTAGTGTTAAATGGCTATGGTATTGTAGATACAACTCATGCATGATTATATCGGTAAAGTAGCTATCAAGATTTGAGATCTATGGAGTGCTGTCTAAAGTATATGTACTTAACCGGTATATCCATGGTTATGCTTAGTGGTGAAGATAACGAGTCAACCATGTTTTAATATGATAAAGTGTTGTGATGTTTTTGTGTGTACTTATTCACCCCCCCCTCTTAGTACCAGTCAGGACCTTAGTTGTTCATTATTATTCATCAATTGGTATCAGAGAAACTCTAGGTCCTCGGTGATGTAAGCTTAACTGCTTGAGACAAAAGATCCTACTTTAATGATGAAGAGGGAAGGTCCTAAGTTCAATAAGGATAACTTCAAAATATGGAAGGACAGAATGAAGATTTATATCAAGAGTTTGGGTGCTCAACACTGGAGCTATGTTGAGAATGCCTTTTTAATCCCCACTGGCACTCTAACCGATGATCAGAAAAGAGAGATTCAAGAAAATGGGCAAGTCATGGAAGCCTTTATTAGTAGCCTATCCGATATTGAGTTCATTATTGTACAAGATAAGGAAAATCCTAAGGATGTATGGGACACACTGAGAACCATTTATGCGGTGACTAGCATGTCAAGCAGGCTAAGGAAGAAAGCCTCCAAGGAAAATTTGAAGACATGAGGATGGTTGAAGGTGAGACCATTCAATAATATGGCATAAGGATAAGGACTGTGGTTGGAGATATCAAGAGCATTGGTGGAACAATTGATGATGCCACCGTTGTCAGTAAAGTTCTGAGATCATTGTTACCAGTCTATGCAATCAGGGTTGTCACTTTTCAGGAGTTAAGGTCTATCAACAAGATAAAGGTATCTCTAGACTCTATCATTGCAAAGTTGACTGCATATGAATTGAATAGCTATGATGGTAGTGTTCAGAAGACAGAGTCAGCCTTTAGAGCGTCTATTTCCTCTACACCAACCAGAAAAGGAAAAGAGGTCAGCACCAGTTATGAATCTAGGCCAAGCATAGTTATGGATGATGAGGAGATTCTGATGGAGTTTGAAGCTCTTGTTGCCAAGAGACTTCCAAAAGGCACCAGAAAATATAGAGGTAAGCTTCCTCTAAATTTTTTTTCCTGCAATAAGATAGGACATATAGTTGTTAATGTTGGTATTTTGGTATGGTTTTGTCATTGATGTCAACACCTACTAAAACTCTAACAGTTTGGAGATCCAACAACATTCACCAACAAGCAAGTGACTAATGCACAGTCACTGGTATATGGTACACTGGCATGATATAATGATCACCGGCACTTGGAATGGCATGAAAGATACTTGGTAATGTCGAAGACATTGTTTAGACATCGTATCTTGGAAAGTTGTTTATCAGTATATTCATATTTGCATATTTGCTTTTACCGGCAAATAGGTCCAGGGTTACACCAACAGGTTTATCCTCTCCAGATCAGCATGGCATGCTATGGAGATGATTAATTATTGTTGTAAAAGTATTAAGCTGACATGTTCAATCGGTTATTACATCAGATATTGTATTGTTTGTAAAATGGTTTTATTGTAATATCTTGTAGAGCTGACCTACTAAAATTGGTCCTAGGTTATGGTATAAATGTAAGGTCTTAATTGTAAGATCGATGGAGAAGTGTGAAAAAGGTTTTGTGCGAAGGTATATGCAAGATTAAGCAGAGCTATACACACAGACATCATTTGAAGGTGAAGCTAGGTTTTTGTGAAAGCATATCAGCATTACACTGGTACTGAATCTAGCATATAAAGATGTTATTTTGTGCAGTACATTCTCATTGGATTTAACCATCCAACTATAGTCAGTGTGACTCCCATTTGTGTTTGAGCAGTGAGCTCTAGGCACTTGGCCTTTCTGCATGTGCAGACCCCATTTATGTACACTTACTATCTGCAGTAGTATCATCTGATTGTGGGTAAGGTTTCCCACATGGTTTTTCCCCTTACAGGGTTTCCACATACAAATATTGGTGTTATGTGTTGTGGATGACTTTTTCCTTTTGTTTCATGCATTAATCTTTACCGGTATTGCATTTATTAGTTAAATTAGTCCATCGGTATCATAGACTGTTTCACCGGTATTAAGTAGTAATTTGATTAAGTTGTTTTTGGTTTAATATTATTTGACAACTGATTCACCCCCCTCCCCTCTCAGTTGTCTTAGGGACCTAACAATTGGTATCAAATCCTAGTCCTCTTTTGTAGAAGTTTAACAATTTGAGGAGATCCAATGTCTAGCAACTATTTCAGAAAGGACAGTCCTAAACTTGATGGAACAAACTATGGCATATGGAAGATCAGAATGGAGACACATCTGAATTGCATTGGAAAAGATATCTAGGAGGTTACAAAGAATGGATATACTTCTCCTACTACAACTCAACCTAATCCTCCAAATCTGGCCAAAGATGAGGAAAATGATTGCAAAGCAAGAGAAACACTTCTGAGCGCATTATCAGATCAGCAAATCATGGGACTATCAGATAGGTCTACTGCTAAAGCTATTTGGGAAAATTTGGAAACACTGAATGAAGGAGATTCCATAGTCAAAATTGCAAAATTTTAAAGCTTCTGGGTCAGGTATGAAAATCTGAAAATGGAAGAAGATGAAAGAATTTATGCTTTTATGGAAAGGGTAAATGAAATTGTTTTGGGTATTAAATGTTGTGGAGGAACCTTAAGTGAAGATGAGATTGTTTCAAAAGTTTTAAGAGGATTTCCACCGACATATAAAATGAAAGTTACTGCTATAAATGAACTTAGAACAATGCCTAATACATCAGTAACTAGGGATACATTGATTGGAAAACTTTCAGCCTTTGAAATTGAGGAATTTGGTCCTGTTGCTACTATAAAGATAGATTTAGCCTTCAAAGCATCAACATCATTTGCATCATCATTTGACAAATCTGATTGGAAAGCCTTTTATGCAAGAGAACTTGAGGAAAGCAGGAGAGAAAATGAAGAACTTGAAGAACTTGAAGCACTATTTGCAAGAAAAATGCCTAAAGGTCCAGTTGGAAGTAAGTATGAAGGTAAAGCACCCTTTAAATGTTTTAACTACAACAAGATAGGTCATATGGCTTGAAGATGCCCTGATAGACATGCAAGACTAAGAGAAGAAGCTAGAAGGACATACAAGCCTAATCCTAAATATCAAAGATACAGATTCAAGAAGAACAAGGACAAATCTTGTTATGTTGCTGATGAAGGAGTAGCTAATGATTCTGATGAAGATCCAGCAAACAATGGATGGGTTTTTGTTGCTATAACAGAAGATCAACTGACACCTATTGTTCAACCAGTAGAACAGGCCTTGGTAGCAAAAATTGAAGTAAAGGATGAATGGATCATTGATTCAGGATGCTTACATCACATGAATGGTGACAAAAGTATATTCTTGAACTTTCAAGAATATAATGGAGGTCTAGTAAGATTTGGAGATGACAAAGCTTGTTCAATCAAAGGTAAGGGTTCAATATCTCTTGATGGTAAGCATAACGCTGACAATGTTTACTATGTTGAAGGTTTAAAGCATAATCTTTTGAGTGTTGGTCAATTAGTTGAGAAAGGATTTCAATTACAATTTAAGAATGGAAAATGCAAAATCATGAACAAAAGTGGTTTAGAAATTGCAACCAGTAATCAGACTAGAGGTAATATCTTTCATTTGAATAACAGTGAAAAGACATGCTTGATTGCACACATTGATGAAAGTTGGTTATGGCATAAGAGACTTTGTCATGCAAATTTTGATTGTATGGTAAAAATTAGTACTACTAAGGTAGTTAGAGATTTACCTAAAATTGTCAAACCTCACAACACAGTATGTAAGGAATGTCAATTTGGAAAACAAGTTAGAGCTAGTTTCAAAAGTATTCCAAAAAAATCAAATAATGCTCTTGATTTAATTCATATTGGTCTATGTGGTCCAGCTAGGACTAAAAGTTTACAAGGTAATAGATATTTCATGCTAATCATTGATGATTATTCTAGAATGTGTTGGGTTACTTTTCTTAGAGAAAAATCAGAAGCACTTGGAAAGTTTAAACTGTTCAAAGCAATGGTTGAAAATGAAACCGGTAATAAAATCAAATGTTTAAGATCAGATCAAGGAGGTGAATTTACATCTAAGGAATTTAATGCATTTTGTGAAGTGAATGGAATCCAAAGATAGCTATCAGCACCTCAAACACCTCAGCAGAATGGAGATGTTGAAAGGAAAAACAAAACTATCCTGGATGCAGCAAGATGTATGTTATCAAAAGAAAATCTACCACATGTATATTGGAGAGAGGCAGTAAGTACAACAATCTATACATTCAACAAAGTTCACATCAAAGATGAAACCAGTAAGACCCCTCATGAACTATGGTTTGGTATTACTCCTACTCTTAAATATTTTAGAATATTTGGAAGTAAATGTTACATTAGAAGAGATGAGTATATTGGAAAATTTGATCCTAGAAGTGATGAAGGAATATTTCTTGGTTATTCATCTAAGAGTAAAGCATATAGATATTTCAACAAGAGATTGCAGAAAATTGTTGAGAGTACAAATGTAAAGATTGATGAACAATTTAGAGGAACTTCAAGGCATATGGATTTTGAACCAGCAACAGAAATTCTGTCAAATGAATTTACACTAAATCCACTGGTACAGAGTGAAGACCCAGTTACACTGTTATCATCTGAAAATTCCATAGTAACTGAGGAACAACAACAAACAAAGACACCCTGGTATGTAAGATTGAATCATTCTGAAGATCAGATAATTGGAAACAAATATAGAGGAGTTATGACAAGAGGAAGATTGGCAAATGAAGAGGTATGTCTTATTTCTCAAATTGAACCAGTATCAGTTAATGAGGCATGTGAAGATAAATTTTGGATTAAAGCTATGGAAGAAGAATTAGAACAGATTGAGAAGAATGACACTTGGACATTAGTTCCCCGACCTAAAGATAAAAATGTTATTGGAACCAAATGGGTATTTAGAAACAAACTTAATGAAGATGGTAAAGTAATCAGAAATAAAGCAAGACTAGTATGTAAGGGATATTCTCAAAAAGAAGGAATTTATTATAATGAAACCTTTGCACCGATAGCTAGAATTGAGGCAGTTAGATTATTTTTGGCTTTTGCAGCTCATAAGAACTACAAAGTATATCAGATGGATATTAAATGTGCATTTTTGAATGGAATACTTGAAGAAGAGGTTTACATTGAACAACCTGATGGATTTTCCTTGATAGATAACAAAGATATGGTTTGTAGGTTAAGGAAAGATTTGTATGGGTTGAAGCAAGCTGCTTGCTATGCAAGATTAGATAAGTACCTTTTGGAGATTGGTATTTCTAAAGGTAATGCAGATAGTAATTTATACTATAAAGTGACTAATGATGACATCTTGGTTATAGAAGTTTTTGTTGATGATATAATCTTTGGAGGAGAAGATGGATTATGTAAAGATTTCTCTATCAAAATGCAACAAGAATTTGAAATGTCTATGATAGGAGAAGTAAATTTTTTTTTAGGATTGCAGATTTCACAGACTGACAAAGGTATATTCTTGAGTCAAACTAAGTACTTAAAGGAGCTACTAAAGAAATTTGGGATGGAGAACTCTAAACCGGTAAGTACACCTATGACTACAAATGACAAATTATAACTAAGAGATGAGTCAACGCCTATTAATCCAACGAGGTACAAATCTATGATAGGAGGTTTACTGTATTTAACACAAACAAGACTAGATATTATGAATGCAGTATGTATTGTTTCAAGATTTCAAAGTAATCCTAGAGAAAATCATGAATCAACAGTGAAAAGGATTTTTTGGTACTTACAAGGCACTACAAATCTTGGCTTATGGTATCCTAGAGATGACAACTTTGAATTATGTGCATACACAGATGCAAATTGGGCAGGAGATATAGATGACAGAAAAAGCACCACCGACGGAGCATTTTTCCTTGGAAACAGATTGATTTCTTGGTTAAGTAAGAAACAAAGTTGCACATCTTTATCAACAATAGAATAAGAATATGTTGCAGCAGCAACAAATTGTACACAAGTATTATGGCTTAAACAAATGCTGAAGGACATAAAGGTAAATTGCAAGGAACCTATAACTATTTATTGTGATAACACTGCAGCAATTGATATATCCAAAAATCCGGTACTACATTCTAAAACTAAACATGTTTCTATCAAATTGAACTTTCTGAAAGAAAATGTAGAAGCAAAACAAGTCAAACTGGTTTATGTGAATACTAAAGAGCAGATTGCAGATATTTTCACTAAACCTCTACCTAAGGAGACTTTTGAATATCTAAGAGAATAGCTTGGGGTCATACCCCCACCGGTAGATACTTAGAGAGTTGATGTTTGTCATCAACTGGCAGCACTAATAGAGATATATTCTTACTCCAACTTTGATGAGGAAGCTACTTCTTAGGGGGAGTAGTTGGTATATTGAAATTAGTTGGTATTTTGTATTTGTATTTTGTTGTAACTTTGGAATTTGATGTCAAAGGGGGAGAGATATCTATGGAAAAAAATAGAAAGATACATGTTACTCCTAGGGGGAGAGATTGTCTATTTTGGTTTTTGAACTCTGAAATAATCTTTTTGGGAGATTGTTGATTTTTGGTATTTGGCATTTCTGTTTTGGCACTTTGATGGTTTTTCCATCTTGTGTTGCCATCAATGCCAAAGGGGGAGATTGTTGGTATTTTGGTATGGTTTTGTCATTGATGTCAACACCTACTAAAACTCTAGCACTTTGGAGATCCAGCAACATTCACTAGCAAGCAAGTGACTAATGCACAATCACCGATATATGGTACACCGACATGATATAATGATCACTGGCTCTTGGAATGGCATGAAAGATACATGGTAATGTCGAAGACATTGTTTGGACATTGTATCTTGGAAAGTTGTTTATCAGTATATTCATATTTGCATATTTGTTTTTACTGGCAAATAGGTCCTGGGTTACACCAACAGGTTTATCCTCTCCAGATCAGCATGGCATGCTATGGAGATGATTAATTATTGTTGTAAATGCATTAAGCTGACATGTTCAATCAGTTATTGCATCAGATATTGTATTGTTTGTAAAATGATTTTATTGTAATATCTTGTAGAGCCAACCTACTAAAATTGGTCCTAGGTTATGGTATAAATGTAAGGTCTTAATTGTAAGATCGATGGAGAAGTGTGAAAAAGGTTTTGTGTGAAGGTATATGCGAGATTAAGCAGAGCTATACATGCAGACATCATTTGAAGGTGAAGCTAGGTTTTTGTGAAAGCATATCAACATTACACTGGTACTGAATCCAACATATAAAGATGATATTTTGTGTAGTACATTCTCATTGGATTTAACCATCCAACTATAGTCAGTGTGACTCCCATTTGTGTTTGAGCAGTGAGCTCTAGGTGCTTGGCCTTTCTAGATGTGCAGACCCCATTTATGTACACTTACTATCTGCAGTAGTATCATCTGATTGTGGGTAAGGTTTCCCACCGTGGTTTTTCCCCTTACAGGGTTTCCACATACAAATAGTGGTGTTATGTGTTGTGGATGACTTTATCCTTTTGTTTCATGCATTAATCTTTACCGGTATTGCATTTATCAGTAAAATTAGTCCACTGGTATCACAAACTGTTTCACCGGTATTAAGCAGTAATTTGATTAAGTTGGTTTTGGTTTAATATTATTTGACAACTGATTCACCCCCCCCTCTCAGTTGTCTCGGGGACCTAACAGTCAACTGTCCTAACAATGACAATAAGGATAAATCAGAAAGGTTTAGAAAGTATAAAGGAGGAGGTAGGAGAAATTGTCTTGTTGCAATAGATGAAGGTGTTACTGATGAAGAATTTGAGGATGAAGAGAATGAGGACATAGTTTTTGTAGTTGTAAAGGAATTGGTGTCTAATCAGAAAGCCCTTATCTCTCACATTGACAACTCTAATGAGTGGATCATTGATAGCAGGTGTTCTCACCATATGACTAGTGCTCGGAGAAAGTTTTTGTCTCTGGAAGAATATGATGGAGGTGTTGTCTAGTTTGGAAATGATGCACCTTGCATGGTGAAAGGAAAAGGATCCATCTCACTAAATGGAAAGAGAAGTGCAGATGATGTCTACTAGGTGGAAGGCCTTAAGCACAACCTTTTAAGTGTTGCTCAGCTGAACGACAAAGGACTCATTCTGGAGTTCAAAGGTGGAGTGTGCAGAATAATTGGAAAGAGTGGTGAACTTATTGCCACTAGTAAGCAGACCAGAGGAAACTTGTTTCAGCTGAATGCCAAGATTAGTTAGTGCCTGATGGTGAAGTTTGATGGCAGTTGGATATTACATAGGAGACTTTTTCATATGAATTTTGATAATATTGTAAAGGCTAGTAAGATCAAGGCAGTAAGAGGATTGCCTTTGCTGAACAAACCAGAGAATAATTTATGTAGAGAATATGAACTTGGGAAGATGTCTTCCTTAACATTCAAAGGTAAGTCCTTTTTGGTAGAGAACTTACTTGATCTAGTGCACACCAATCTGTGTGGTTTGATGAAAACTAGAAACATTTAGGGAGATCTGTATTTTATGATTCTTACTGATGACTACTCAAGAATGATGTGGGTCACATTATTGAAAGACAAGTCTGAGGCATTTGGAAAGTTCAAAGCCTTCAGAGCATTGGTGGAGAAGGAGAGCGACAGAAGAATAAAATTCCTAAGAACCGATTAGGGAGGTGAATTCACTTCTAATGAATTCAACAAGTACTGTGAAGAGAATGACATCAAGAGGTTGTTGTCTACCCCAAGGACACCACAACAAAATGGCATAGCAGAAAGGAATAATGGGACCGTAGTTGAAGCGGCCAGAACTATGTTGATCTAAGGAAAGGTAGCTCACACTTTTTGGAGAGAAGCGGTGAGCATTGTAGTGTATACCATGAACTGGGTACTCATCAAGAAAGGTAAAGACAAAACCCCCTATG
The DNA here is from genome assembly GCF_030272615.1 of Cryptomeria japonica. NCBI lineage: Eukaryota > Viridiplantae > Streptophyta > Pinopsida > Cupressales > Cupressaceae > Cryptomeria > Cryptomeria japonica. The sequence continues at coordinate 583,731,457 of NC_081411.1, read as the reverse complement.
AGTACTGGAATGGAAGAATTCCTAATGTGAGTTATTTTAAAGTGTTTGGTAGTAAGTGCTATATCAGAAGAGGTGAGCATCTGAGCAAGTTTGATGCTAAATGTGATGAAGGAATATTTCTGGGATATTTCACTAAAAGAAAAGCTCTCAAATGCTACAAAAATAGGACTCGAAAAATTGTTAAGAGTATCAATGTTAGGGTTGATGAATCCCCTGAGGAGCCTGAGGAAACCTACAACAAGCAAGCAGAAGATGAACCGGGTGTAACCTTCTGGGAACTGGTTAAGAAGGAAACAAGTTGCAAACACTAGAAAGATCTCAGTGTTCCTATACTGATAGAAGCTGCAACAGGTGAACAAGAAGATGGAGTGGAAGAAGAAGATGAAAAACAAGCAGAACTAGCTAGGGTCATTCCTAGGTATGTGAAACTACATCATGATCTGAAGTAGATCATAGGAGATAAAGATGCAGGGATACTCACAAGGAGAAAGGTTAAAGAAAGCTCTTGCATGATTTTAGAATTTGAGCCTAAGACCACTAGAGAGGCACTTACCAATGAAGCCTAGATAAAGGCAATGGAAGAGGAGTTGGACCATATAGAAAAGAATGCAACATGGTCCAAGGTACCCAAACCAGAACACAAGAATGTAATAGGTACCAAATGGGTCTTCGAGAATAAGCTGAATGAAGAAGGTACAATGGTAAGGAACAAGGCAAGACTTGTATGCAAGGGATATGCTCAAGAAGAGGGAGAAGACTATGGAGAACCCTTTGCCCTAGTGGCTAGACTAGAAGGTGTCTGAATGCTACTTGCATTTGCAGCATTCAAGGGATTTAAGGTATACCAGATGGATGTGAAGTCTGCATTCTTGAATGGAATCCTAGAAGAATAAGTGTATATTGAGCAACCAGATGGGTTTGCTTTGTCAGAAGATAGTGACATTGTGTGTAGATTACACAAGGCCCTGTATGGATTGAAGCAAGCACCAAGGGCATGGTATGAACAGTTACACTCTCATCTTGTGAAGATAGGATTTTAAAGAACAAGTGAGGACAACATCTATTTGAAATCTAAAGGTGATCAGATTCTGATATGTGAAGTATTTGTAGATGACATAATCTTCAGAGGAGATGATGAAATGAGCCATGCATTCGTAGATGAAATGAAGAAAGAGCTTGAGATGTCTCTGATTGGAGAGATAAAGTTCTTCATTGGTCTACAGATTCAGCAGATGAAGGAGGGTATCTTTATTACCTAGTCCAAGTATATCAAAGAGGTATTAAAGATCTTTGGCATGGAGGAAAGAAAACTAGTTGGAACACTGATGGTGACCGGCTGCAAACTGACAAAGGAGGATGATACAGTGTGATGAATAATGATGAACAATAGATACCCCAATCGGTACTAAGAGGGGGGATGAATCAGTACTGATAAAACTTTCTCAACAACCTATCTGGTTAAAACAATACCAACTAGTTATCATCATTACCGAACTTAACCATGGTAATACCAGTTAAACACAGTAAGATACCAGACATCATAAACTGATAAGTTTCAATATTCCAAATACAATCAATACATGACATCGACTTCACCAATAAACATAAACATGTGATATGTTAGAAATCACTCTGCATGGATAATCTTTCAACCAAATCATTCAAAAACATCACATGAAAAATGCATAACACATAACACACAGATTTTTCACGTGGAAACCCAAATGGGAAAAACCATGGTGGGGATGAATACCCACAAGCTTGTTTTGAACTCTTTTGAAGCTTGCCCTGTTAGGAGCCTAGTCCGGTTAAAGACTTTACAATAAGGTTCTGTTAGGAACCCATCCTATTAAAGATCACCTGGTTAAGGGATGGCTATATACCCTGTTAAAGGTTGAAACCCTATTAAAGGTTACATCGCTAGAGGATTTGAAGAACTCAATGATCTTGAGTCACCTGGTTATAGGTTTTACAATGAGCCTGTTAAAGCTACCCGATAAAGGGATTTTCCAACTGTTGAAATGATTAGAAGACAACAGGTAAAAACTCTGATCTGATAATAGCACTACATGCCAAGGCAAATCCTTTTCATATCCTCTACTCTGCAATCACACTCTGCAGTTTTCCCTCTTACTGTTGTGGCAAGTATCAAGTATCTCTTCACTCCGATACACACACACACACAACATTTTGCAACAACTTTCTAATAAAAACATCATCGACCTTATAGTTAATAGATAGGTCGGTAGCATAAACCCTAAAGCCTAAGCATCTTAGGTTTACAACACAGGCAGTCCAAATCCTGACCGTCCAATCATATTGCATAGATCATTACAATTTCAAATAGACCACAAGACAATCTGCATCATTCATTCATCACCACATATGGGAATCAATAACCCATCATGTTCTCTTCTCATGCCGCTAAGAAGAATGATCATTCTCGAGGTAGACTTCAAATGCGGTTGATCTTTTCATGCAAGATCCTTAAGACAATCCTTCACGTGCACAAAGCTAACGTGGCACCCTCGATCTAATTCACATCTCTTAGCTAACTCATCATAGAGTATCATCAATTGCATCGCACAAGCTGGATCACCAAACCGATAACCCTGGGAGTTGAGACTACCGACCGGTAATCACACTTAGTGAAACCCCGACACTAGTTCACTGAATCTCCTCACACCTCTTCATACTGATTCGCTTGAACTTATTGACATCAATGAAAACATACAGTATCATCACATCAACATGCCGGTTCATCATATGCCAATGATATCCAACAATCTCCCCCTTTGGCATTGATGGCAATACTAACATTGCAACTATAAACATCATAGACCAGTGTATCTTCATCATCAGATATCTTCTCCCCATACATCAGATATCTTCTCCCCCTTTGACAACAATGCCAAAGTCTACTATGCTGCTTCCCCTAAGGAGTAGCACCCTTCAACACATCAATCTTGAAATATTTGACATTGTAGTACTTGACAGATGCAGAGCACATATCTTTTAGTTGACTTCATGAAGGGGCAGAACCCCTAATTCACCTCTCAAATAGGTAAATGTAGTCTTCGGTAAGGGATTAGTAAATATATCTACCAGTTTCTCCTTACTGGAAATGTTTTGTAGTACAACCTCCTTATTTTACACTTTCTCTCTCAAGAAATGACATTTAAGCTCAATGTTCTTAGTTCTAGCATGCAATACTGGATTCTTGGAAATATTTATTGCACTTGTGTTTTCACAAAAAATATTCACCAGTTTAGATACAGATACCTTGAAACCTTCCAATACATGCTTCATCCAAATTGCTTGAGTGCAGTTCATAAATGCTGCCACATATTCTGCTTCAGCTGTAGATTGAGAAGTACAACTCTGCTTCTTACTTTTCCATGATACTAATCTTCCACTGAGAAAGAATGCTCCACCGGTTGTGCTTTTCCAGTCATCCACATTACCTGCCCAATCGGCATCGATATATACTTTGAGATCATAGTCACCATTATATGGATACCACAATCCATAATCAACTATTCCTTTCAGATATCTAAGAATCCTTTTCACAGCTACCAAGTGGGATTCTCTTGGACATTTCTGAAAATGAGCTACTATGCCTACTGCATGAGCAATATCTGGTCTGTTGTGCACCACATAGTGCAGCTTAACAATCATTGACCAGTACTCCTTTTCATTCACCAGTGCTGAAACATCTTCTTTGGTCAGTTTACAACTAGTTACCATCAATGTACTAATCGGTTTGCTTTCCTCCATGCCAAAAGTCTTCAATACCTCTTTGACATACTTAGACTGGGTAATAAAATACCCTCTTTCATTTGCTAAATTTGTAAACCAATGAAGAATTTTATCTCTCCTATTAAAGGCATCTCAAATTCTTTCATCATTCCATCTGCAAACTCATGACTCATTTTATCATCTCCTCCAAAGATTATGTCATCCACAAATACTTCACAAATCAGAATCTGGTCACCTTCTGATTTCAAGTAGATGTTGCTATCTTCACTTGTTCTCTGAAATCCAATTTTCACAAGATGAGAGTGTAGTATTTCATACCATGTCCTAGGTGCTTGTTTCAGTCCATACAAGGCAATGTGTAATCTACATACCATGTTGCTATCTTCTAATAAGGCAAACCCTTCTAGTTGCTCTATATACACTTCCTCTTCTAGGATCCCATTCAGAAAAAGAAGACTTCACATCCATCTAATAAACCTTAAATCCCTTAAATGCTGAAAATGCAAGTAGCATTCGAACACATTCTAGTCTAGCCATAGGAGCAAAGGTTTCTCCATAGTCTTCTCCCTCCTCCTAAGTGTATCCCTTGCATACAAGCATAGCCTTATTCCTGACAACTGTGCCTTCTTCATTCAACTTATTCCTGAAGACCCATTTGGTACCTATGACATTTTTATGTTTGGGTCTGGGCACCAAAGACCATGTTGCATTCTTTTCTATCTAATCTAGCTCCTCTTTGATTGCTTTAATCTAGTCTTCATCTATAAGAGCTTCTTTGGAAGTCTTGGGTTCAAATTCAGAAATCATGCAAGAGTTCTCTTTCACTTTTCTTCTAGTGAGTATCCCTGCATCTTTATCTCCTATGATTTTCTTTGGATCGTGATGGAGCTTCACATATCTTGGAATGACTCTAGCCTGATCTACTAGCTTTTCTTCTTCTTCTTCACTAACCTCTTCTTCTTCTCTTACTGCAGCTTCTATAGGAACACTAAGATTTCATCAAGTTTCTTTCTTAACCGGTTTCCAAGTGGCTATACCCGGTTCATCTTCTACTTCTTCGCTACATGTTTCCTCAGGTTCCTTAGGGGATTCTTCAACCCTGACATTGATGCTTTCAACAATTTTCTAAGTTCTGTTGTTGTAGCACTTGAGAGCTTTGCTCTTAGTGGAATATCCCAGAAATATTCCTTCATCACATTTTGCATCAAATTTGCTCAAATGCTCACCTCTCTTGGTAGCACTTACTACCAAACACTTTAAGGTAACTCACAGTGGGAGTTTTCCTGGTCCAATACTCATAAGGGGTTTTTTCTTTGCCTTTCTTGATGAGTACCTGATTCATAGTATAGATTGTAGTGCTCACCACTTCTCTCCAAAAAGTGTGAGCAACCTTTCCTTGGATCAACATTGTTCTAGCCACTTCGACTACAACCCTATTATTTCTTTCTGTAATGCTATTATGTTGTGGTGTCCTTGGGGCAAATAGCTACCTCTTAATACTGTTATCTTCATAGTACTTATTGAATTCATCAGAAGTGAATTCTCCACCTTGATCAGTTCTTAGGCATTTTATCTTTTTACCACTTTCTTTCTCTACTAATGCTCTGAAGGCTTTGAACTTTCCAAATGCTTCAGATGTATCTTTCAAGAATGTGACCCACATCATTCTTGAGCAGTCATCAATAAGAATCATAAAATACCTATCTCCCTGAATACTTCTAGTTTTCATAGGACCACATAAATCAGTGTGCACAAGGTCAAGTAAATGCTCTGCTGACAAAGACTTACCTTTAAAAGTTGAAGAAGACATCTTCCCAAGTTGACATTCTTTGCACAAAGAATTCTCAGGTTTGTCCAGCAATGATAATCCTCTTATTGCCTTGATCTTACTAGATTTAACAATATTATCAAAGTTCATATGACAAATTGTTCTATGCCATATCCAACTATCATCAAATTTAGCCATTAGACATTGACTTATCTCAGCATTCAACTAAAATAGGTTACCTCTGGTCTGCTTACTGGTGGCTATAAGGTCACCACTCTTCCCAATTATACTCCAGACTCCACCTTTGAATTCCAAAACTAGTCCTTTGTCATTCAATTGAGCAACACTCAAGAGATTATGCTTAAGTCCTTCTATCCAGTAGACATCATCTGCACTGCTCTTTCCATTCAGTGAGATGGATCCTTTACCTTTTACCAAACATGGTGCATCGTTGCCAAATCTGACAACACCTCCATCATATTCCTCTAGAGACAGAAAATTTCTCTGGTTGCCAGTCATATGGTGAGAACAACCACTATCAATTATCCACTCATTGGAGTTGTCAATGTGAGAGATAGTAGCTTTCTTGTCAGATATTTCTTCCTTTACTGCTACAAACACTATGTCTTCTTTTTCTTTGTCCTCTGACTCTTCATCAGTGGCACCTTCATCCACAACAACTAGATAATTTCTTATGTTTCCTCCTTTATACTTTCTGAACCTTTCTGGTTTATCCTTATTATCATTGTTAGGGTAGTTAACAACTATATGTCCTATCTTGTTGCAAGAAAAACATTTCAAAGGAAGTTTACCTCTATAGTTCCCAGTTCCATTTGGAAGTCTTTTAGCAAGAAGAGCTTCGAACTCCATTAGAATCTCTTCATCATCCATATCTTTGCATTGTCTGGATTCATAATTGGTACTAGTTTCTTTTCCTTTTCTAGATGGTACAGTAGATGCTTTAAAGGTTGACTCAGTCTTTCGAACACTACCATCATAGCTATTTAACTCATATGCAATTAGCTTTGCAATAATAGAATCTAAGGATACTTTGGTTTTATCAATAGACCTCAGTTCTTGGATGGCAGCAACTCTGTTGCACAAATTGGTAATAATGATCTTAGGACTTTACTAACAATAGTGGTATCATCAATAGTTCCACCAACGCTTTTGATATCTCCAACCACAGACTTGATCCTAATGCCATATTGCTGAATGGTTTCACCTTCAACCATCCTCATATCCTCAAATTTACCTCTAAGGCTTTCTTCCTTAGGTTTCTTTACATGCTCATCACCACCATAGATGTTTTCTAGTGCATCCCATACTTCCTTAGGTGTGTCCTTGTCTTGAACATCAATAAATTCAATATCTGATAGGTTGCTGATAAGGGCTTCCATGACTTGCCCATTTTCCTAGATTTCTCTCTTCTGATCATCAGTCAGAGTGCTAGTGGGAGTCACAAAGGTATTCTCAACATAGCTCCAGTGTTGAGCACTCATACTATTGATGTAAATCTTCATTATGTCCTTCCATATTTTAAAGTTGTCTCTATTGAACTTAGGACCTTCCCTCTTCATCATTACAGTAGGATCTTTTACCTCAAGCAGTTAAGCTTATATCACCAAGGACCTGGAGGTGCTTTGATACCAACTGATGAATAATGATGAACAACAGATACCCCAACCGGTACTGAGAGGGGGGGGAGTGAATCAGTACAGATAAAACTTTCTCAACAACCTATCTGGTTAAAACAATACCAATTGGTTATCATCATTACTGAACTTAACCATGGTAATACCGGTTAAACACAGTAAGATACCAAACATCATAAACTGATAAGTTTCAATATTCCAAATACAATCAATACATGACATAGACTTCACCCATAAACATAAACATGTGATATGCTAGTAATCACTCTGCATGGATAATATTTCAACCAAATCATTCAGAAACATCACATGAAAAATGCATAGCATATAACACAGATTTTTCATGTGGAAACCCAAATGGGAAAAACCACGGTGGAGATGAATACCCACAAGCTTGTTTTGAACTCTTTTGAAGCTCACCCTGTTAGGAGCCTAGTCTGGTTAAAGACTTTACAATAAGGTTCTGTTAGGAACCGATCCTATTAAAGATCACCCAGTTAAGGGATGGCTATATACCCTGTTAAAGGTTACCTCGCTAGAGGATTTGAAGAACTCAATGATCTTGAGTCACCTGGTTACAAGATTTACAATGAGCCTGTTAAAGCAACCTGGTAAAGGGATTTTCCAACTGTTGAAATGATTAGAAGACAACAGGTAAAAACTCTGATTTGATAATAGCACTACATGCCACATATCCTCTACTCTGCAATCACACTTTGTACTTTTCCCTCTTACTGGTTTGGCAAGTATCAAGTATCCCTTAACTCGGATACACACACACACAACATTTTCCAACAACTTTCCAAGACAAACACCATCAACCTTATAGGTAACATTTAGGTTGGTAGCATAAACCCTAAAGCCTAAGCATCTTAGGTTTACAACACAGGCGGTCCAAATCTTGGTCGTCCAATCATATTGCATAGAGCATTATAATTTCAAACAGATCACAAGACAATATGCATTGTTCATTCATCACCACACATGGGAATCAATAACCCATCATGCTCTCTTCTCATGCTACTAAGAAGAATGATCATTCTCGAGGTAGACTTCAAGCACAGTCTATCTTCTCATGCAAGATCCTTAAGACAATCCTTCGTGTGCACAAAGCTGATGTAGCACCCTCGATCTCATTCACATCTCTTAGCTAACTCATCACAAAGTATCATTGGTTGCATCGCATAAGCTAGATTACCAAACCGATAACCCTAGGAGCTGAGACTACCAACTGGTAATCACACTTAGTGAAACCCCGACAACAGTTCACTGAATCTCCTCATACCTCTTCATATTGGTTCGCTTGAACTTATTGACATCAATGAAAACATACAGTATCATCATATCAACATTCCGGTTCATCTTATGCCAATGATATCCAACAACAATGTTGGTGGATGAGAAGGAGTACCGGTCAATGATTGGTAACTTGCACTATGTGGTGCACAACAGACCATATATTGCTCATGCAATGGGCATAGTAGCCCATTTTCAGAAGAGTCCAAGGGAATCCCACTTGGTAGTGGTAAAGAGGATTCTTAGATACCTGAAAGGTACAGTTGATTCTAGATTTTGGTATCCATACAATGGCGACTTTGGTCTCAAAGTGTTTACTGATGCAGATTGGGCAGGTAATGTGGATGACCAGAAGATCATAAATGGTGGAGCATTTTTCCTTGATGAAAGACTATTCTCTTGGATGAGCAAGAAGCAAAGTTGTATTTTCCAGTCTACAGCTGAAGCAGAGTATGTGGCAGCATTTATGAGCTGCACTCAGGCAATCTCGATGAAGCATGTTTTGAATGGCTTCAAAGTACCTATATCTGAACTGGTGAGTATTTCTTATGATAATACTAGTGCAATCAATATTTCCAAAAATTTGGTATTGCATGCTAGGACAAAGCACATTGAGCTCAAGTATCATTTCTTGAGAGAAAAGGTTTAGAATAAAGAGGTTGTATTAGAACATGTTTCCAGTAAAGAGAAGCTAGCAAACATATTCACTAAGCCCTTACAGAAGACTACATTTACCTATTTGAGAGGTGAATTAGGGGTTCTGCCCCTTCATGAAGTAAACTAAAGTTGTATTCTCCACATCAGTCAGGTACTACCATGTAAGATCTTACAGGATTGATATGTTGAAGGATTATACTCCAAAGGGGTAGCAGCATAGTGGAGCTTGGAAGCTTGTGCCTCCACTTTGGCATTACTGTCAAAGGGAGAAGATATCTGATGATGAAGATATATGGCAAAATGCACACTGACTAGTCCAGATGGTGGTGGTAGTGATCATTTGACATTGAATCAATATATGTTGCTGAGCAATGATACACTAAGTATTACCATCAATGCCAAAGGGGGAGATTATTGGCATATGATGAAGTGGTGATAGTGTATGTTGTCGTTGATGTCAATAAGTGAACCGGTGTCAGGGTTTGCAGTCAGGGTTCACTAAGTGTGACTACCGGTTGGTAGTCTCTGTTCAACTCTAGGGTTTTCGGTTTGGCTTATGCAGTGCAACCAATGGTGTTTTGTGAACTATAGGGATAAGGATCAGGATACCATGTCAGTTATGTGCATGTGAAGGATTTCCTCGAGGATCTTGCGCGTAAAGATCGAATGCATTGAATGTCTACCTTGGGAATGTATGATGTTCTGAGTGGTGTATGAAGAGCGCGTGATGGGTTACCATTTTCAAGATGCGATGAATATTGGATGATGCAAAATGTCTTGAGATCTGTCTTAGATCATTTTAATCTATGCAATGGATTTAATGGTCAGTATTGAATCACTTATAATTTGTAAACCTAAAATTTTTAGGGTTTGGGGTTTATGCTACCAACCTAATTGTTTCCTATAAGGTCGATGATGTTTGTTATTGTTTGTGTTGGAAAATGATGTGTTTGTGTCCCATGTTGAGATACTTGCCAAACTAGAGTGTGATTCCAGACAAGACGAGTTGAAAAGGATTTTTCTCAGCAAGTAGTGTTGTTATTAGATCAGAGCTTTACCTATTGACTTCTAACCATTTCAACAGAAGGAAAATCCCTTGACTGTGTAGCTTTAACAGCCTTTTTGCAAATCCTCTAACCAGGTGACTCAAGTTCATTGAATTCTTTAAATCCTCTAGTGAGGTAACCTTTAACGACGTTTCAACCTTTAACAAGGTTTATAGCCATCCCTTAAACGAGTGATCCCTAATAGGATTGGTTACTAACAGAAACTTATTATAAAGTCTTTAACCAGACTAGGCTCTTAACAGAGCGAACTTCAAAAGAGTTCAAAACAAGCTTGTGGGTATTCATCCCCACCATGGTTTTTCCCATTTGGGTTTCCACATGAAAAATCTATGTGTTATGAGTTGTGAGTTTTCATGTGATGATTGAGTAGTTTTTGATTAAAGTTGAATATGCATGCAATGTTAAATGGTTGTGGTATTGTAGATACAACTCATGCATGATTATATCGGTAAAGTAGCTATCAAGATTTGAGATCTATGGAATGTTGTCTGAAGTATTTGTGCTTAACTGGTATAGCCATGGTTATGCTCAGTGGTGAAGACAACCAGTCAGTCGTGTTTTAATATGATAAAGTGTTGTGAAGTTTTTGTGTGTACTGATTCAACCCCTCCTCTCAGTACCAGTTAGGACCTTAGTTGTTCATCATTATTGATCACATGCACCATGTGAAAGCACTTGGGAAAACCACAAAAGAAAATGGTGTGGGTTGGGGTTGTAACCTCGATATACACCGTGAAGGGGAGACTTGGTGTAGATTGGGGATACAGTCCCAATATACATCTCTACTAGCACCGTTGATTGCCGATGGTGGTGTAAGGTGGAGTTACAGCCTTGACTTACACCCAAAGGGAAGGTTTTGGTATAATTCAAGGTTGTAACCCTGCCTTACACCAAAAATAGGTGTGACTTATATTTTTCTACCTTAGTTGTAGTTTGGGTTTATAAACACGGCCTACACCTAACATGAGTTTTACATGGCTATGAAGTGGTGTAAATCAGGGTTACAAATCTGATTTGCACCAAACCTTAAAAAAATTGAAGGGAGGTGAAATTTGGGTTTGTAAAGCTGATTTACACTTGTGCACAAAAACTAACTTAAAATACCCAAAAAAGGACTAGAACCTCTTAATCAAGAATTGAGGGTCCTAAATCATGTAGGAGGGAGAATAAACACTACCTTGAAAAACATGCTTAGAAAACATGAACTACAAATTAGACAAAATTTGTAGGGGTTATCTTATTTTTGTGACATAGCCAAAAACAAGGACAACAAAAATGATCCTAGGAAATGCTACAAGAATTGAACACTAGAGCAATCCCAAAACATAATGTGACAATTTTAAAATATAGCATTTTTGACATTTTGAAAAATAGTAATAGGTTAAAATTAAATGTAGTTGAATATTTGTATCATGTCTGGTTCCTAAATGGAAGGAAGTTAGGGTTGTAAATCTCACTAATTTATGAGAATTGATACCATATGATTAAGATAGGATTCATTTAACATTATGTTTAACTCCATTTAAGATTGAACCTAATATTTAAACATGTGGTTCTTCATATTCTATTTGAAGTCAAATCAAGTTATAATTTGCCCCTATTCAGATTAAGAATTTTATCTTATGTATTTGAGGTTCCAAGAAAGTATGAATTTTATTCTTACCTCCTTGAGCTCTCTATCATATTGATGATGAATCACAAAGGGTGATTAAAAATGATGATGCAAAAAATCTGATTTAACAACAATTATCCCCAATAATAATTTAAAAACTTTATTGTTCAATTTTATTGAATAATTGACTACATTTTTAAGGTTCTTTCTAGGATCATTCTATGCCTTATACTGATTAGATGTGTGGGGACGTGTAATGACCAAATAGGACTCATGTAATCAATATATTAATCATTTACTAATTCTTAATTATATTTAACTAAGTTGAAAGGACATTGACATGTAGAAATTGGATGCTAAATGACTATATAGTTAAAGGATATAAGTGTGCCAAACTAGCATCCATGTGCCACACTAGCATCCACGTATAACAAACTTAGAGACTTCACATGTCGGTAACAAAACATAAAACTAACATAGGGAAACACATGACAACACATAAAACATAGCTTAACACATAAAAAGCAACACGACACTAGCACTAAGAGTGGGTAAAAGATTAAGGTTGGTTTTATAATGATCCCATCGCATGGTACAAGAGCTAAAAACTAGAGTGAGTCTAAAGTATAATGCAATCATTGTGAGATTTATAATTTTTTACATTACATGATAAAGTATAGGATAAAATTTTATATAGCTTAATAAATTTGTATCATCTCTAGATCATTAATATAAAGAAATTAAGGTCTTAAGCCTCACTGATTTTGGAGAATTAATACACTATGATTGATCTAGGTTATATTTAATGTTATGTTTAATTCCAAGTTGAGATTGAATATAAGATTCAAACATGTGGTTCTTGGTTTTCCATTTGAATGCCTCTTACAATATTACACTCCTACTAAGATTAATCATTTTATTCTTATGCATTTGAGATTTAAATAAAATATGAATCCCTAGACATTATTTAAAATCTTTATTATTAGATTTAATTAAATAGTCAATTGTGATTTTAAGGTTCATTCTAGTATCATGTTATGCCTCATTCCTATTGGATGTATGAGGATATGAATGACCAAATATGACTTATATAATCATTATACTAGTAATATAAATATTATTTCCTAATTATTAATATTGTTAGATAGGTCAACTTCATTGATATTAACAAGTTAATATATTGATCATTTAAAATTATTGAATAAAAAATATTCTACAGACTTCATTCAATTTGTATAACTTTTATTACTATTTTTTCTTTTTGATCTGTAAAAGGCTGAGACCACAATATTTTATTGAATTATAAACAATAGTACATTCTCTGCTTAGTGCGGGCACTGGTAGGAAGAGTAGAGAGGAGAAAACCTTTGTCCTTGCTTGAGACATTAAGTCCAGTTAAATAAACTTTTATTACTAGTTATTTTCATATTTCTTAGATAATTATTTTCATTTGTTATGTGAATATACTCAGGATTCTTTTTTACCCTCCTTTTATCATTTAATATTTTATTTTGACCCATGATGGTCTTATATGTAAGCATTATTTCATACTTAGACTAGGGCCATGTAGCTACAAGTGCTATCAAACATTGTTCAAAATGGTGGACAAACAAAATGGGCTTGGAATGACCTCTAAAATTATTAATAGAGTGACGGAGATGCAACAATTATACAAAGAATTTTATTGGTGGAGAGTAGGCCCTCAATGCAATTTCAATAGAGATGTAAATTGAAGGTTAAAAGGTTCAAGCAAAGAGTTTATGAGTCAATTAAATAATGTAGCTTTTGATAGTTAAGGAGTGTGAGAAATTTGCTCCTTTATAAGTGTGAAGGAAAATTTAGGAGGTGAAGGAGTGTTATAAGAGATGCTAGGTGAAAATAAAATGTGAAATTATCTATAAGAAGTCAACCAATTGAAGGAAGTATATTTCTCTAGATCATAGAATAATGTTGCAATAACAGTAGGATTTTTTGTTGAGGAAGATCAAAATAAAATTCAATTATTTTAAGCAATCAATTAATTCATGATTGTTGAAATTTTGGTGAGTGAATATTTGTTGGGTTGAAAAAGTATGAGTCTTGTGACATTACAAGTAGTTTGATATGGTAGCATATAGAGAAGGAAGTAGTATGTCAATCTTGTGTAGACCAAGAAAGTGTAGTAGAAGGGACATAAATTATTATGTGTAAGGAAAAGAAATGAAAAAATTATTTGGAGGTGGACAAATTGTAGAGCATTAAATTCCTCAAGGGATGTGCAAAGGTGTAAAATGAAAAAGGTGATCTTTTAGAGGATGTGACATGACCTAGCTCAAGGCCTTGGAGCTAGAAGATGTTATCACAATAGTATAACTCTTTTCCATGGATTGTATACATGATTTAAGGGTATGCTAAGGTTGGACAATAAGTTGAAAGAGAAATTCTACATATCAGCCCTAATTTTTTTAAAATTTAGCTCACAAAATTTTCTACATAGTGTGTCTAATGTAGCAGCACCCTAGTCCATTTCAGTCTTATTTCAACCATTTTTTTCATCTTCATACTTCAATTTATTGTGTAGGTCTATTTCCATTTAGCTAGAAATAAATTTTACACATTCTCCTACACACTTTTTTAAGGATATGAGATATTTAAATTATATTCTCCTACATGTTTTTGAAGGATATGAGATTTTATTATAGTGTTATGATGGAATTTATCTAATGCATTCTTGTCATACTTGTCCACAAAAGGTTCCTAATAGTTCTTACATTCATGATCATATTTTGGGCTATGTAGTCTGAACATGATTATATTTGATCCTTGGTAAATATCTTGGACTTCTCCAATCCTTTTTAAATTTATTTATTATTCAAATTTCTATTTATCAATTTTTTATGTATGACGGTTCTTCCATGTGGATGAAATCCTTTCTTATGGGCTTAGTTGCGATATTCAAAGTTTAAATCCTCTATTAAATCATAGAACCATTTTATAACAAGATCTTTGAATCTTGACCAATACCATTAATATTAGTTTTTTTTTTCCAAAGAATCAATTCCTATGAAGATCCACATTGAAAGAGTTTAATATTGAAGCAAACTATGCACCAATTTATGAAGGTTATCATCTTTAAAGACTATGATGCATTTTTTAATAAGGGATCAAGATGTGTATAATTATGCATCATTGTGCTTCATAGTAGGGATCATTGCTCTTAGTGTTCTATCTTTTGAATAGTTGTAAAAGATAATCTTTGTAATTAATGTATTCAACCATTTTTCTTTAATGCACAAATTTTGTCATTGATAATCAATAAAATCTATGTTGATCCACTCTCTTTGCACACGCTAGTATCATTTTTATGTGTGTATCAAGGATTCAAGTTTCTTACTTTGATAACGATTGGATTCTTTTTCCTTCGCCTACATTAGGTAAGATTTTATATTATTTCATTTTTAATATTGTAGTATAATATATGGCTAGAGTTTTATCTATGTTTGGATTTATGTAATCTCATTTTCGTTGAATCTATAGCAAATAAACATGAGTTTAAATTAATGTAATAGAATTTTATTATATGTAACAAAATAACATATGAATAGATCTTAATAAAAGTTTTGATCATTAATAGTTTTGATGGGAGAATAAAGAATTAACTTGGTGATTTTATCATATACTACCTTCAATCTTGGAATAGTAAACAAGCTATGGTGTAGGTAGTCTTCCAATTTTGTCACTGCACTTACATTTTTATTGATAGAAATGATTAATTATATTTCTAAAGACTTTTATTTCACCTCAAAAAAAATCTCACAGTAAATATTATATAAAAGATCAACTATACAAAAGCAAAATTTGAAGGTGTGAACTCACAAAATTTTCATCGTTCTGGGCACGGCAATTTGACGTGATCTGTTTCACTCACTCGTAATCAATCAATTCTGTCTATTATAAATAAACGTAATAAACGTAATAATTTCCATCGTTCTGGGCACGGCAATTTCACTCACTCTCTCGCTCTCAGTCATCAAGTGTTGGAAACGGCAGATTCCCCCACTCTCTCGCTAAGCAATTGGAAACGGCAGATTCACCCACTTTCTCATCTCCACAAAATTTCCATCGTTATGGGCACGGCAATTTGACGTAATCTGCTTCACTCAGTCATCAAGTGTTGGAAATGGCAGATTTAATGGAAAGAGAAAGTTAACGATGAAATCATGACTTGACTTTGAATTGTTCTGCTTCACTCATTTCTCATCTCCACAATCTCCAACAGCTCACCTTCCTCCAGTTGGGTCAATGCCTTTGTGGTTAGCAAATTTGACTAGTTTGGTTTCACTTTCATTGTTTGGCTGTCAATTAAATGGTTCATTTCCCCTAAGTCTCTCTCGTCTCCATACTTTAAAAAAGCTCAATTTGGGGGAGAACAAGTTATTAAGTGGAAATATAAGTCAAATACTATGCAGGGAATGGTCTCAGCTCACCATGTTTATTCTCTATAGGTCTAGTACGATAGGAAGTATGCCACCTTGTATTACAAATATTTCTTCCTTCATAATTTTTGATTTGGGATATATAAAAAAGATGGGATACTTTATACCTTTTTTCATTGGCAATCTTTCTATTCTACAAAACTTATATCTTGATGGCAATTTATTGAAAGGAGAGATTCTATCGTCAATTAATCAAATTTCATCTCTGATTATTTTGTATCTATCTCACAACCTCTTGAGTGGAAATATCTCTTTCCAACTAGGGCGATTATCATCTTTAGTAATCCTTCATCTTAAGGACAATCTATTGAGTAGAAATACCTCTTTTCAGCTAGGGAAACTATCATTTATATTTTCTCTTTGTCCTTTATCTTTCTTATACTTTAAGCTATATATATATATTGTTGGGATGTTTGAGAGTGGTTTCAGATCTCTACCTAAGTTATATATATATATATATATTGTCGGGATGTTTGAGAGAGGTATTTAAAGAGAGCTCAAGTAGATAGAGATAAATATCTAGAGAGAGAGAGTAAGGAGATGGAAGGAGAGAGAGAGAGAGAGAGAGAGAGTAGAATGGAGGGAAGGAGGTAGAGAATTAGGGGAGATAAAAGTAGATAAGGATGGAAAGATAGGTATGTAGAGAGAGGGAGAGGAGAGATAAAGAGAGGAGGGAAGATAGATACCCATAGAGAGAAAAGAGATAAATACATAAAGGGAGAGGGAGAGAGTATAGATAGATGGGTACTTGATAAAGAGGTGGAATAAAGAATACCTCTCCTTACCTCCCTCTCTTTGAATACCTCTCCTTCTCTCCCTCACTCCAACTCTCCCCTCCACTTTTATATATCTCACCTGTCTCTATCTCCTTCCATCTCCACCTCTCTTTATCTATTTCCCCCCTCTAAACTTATCACTATCTCCCCTCTTCCTCTCTCTCTTCCTCTCTCTCTATTCATACATCCCTCCCTTCATCCCTCCACCTCTCTACTTACCCCTTAGGACACCATATGACCTCTTTTAACATCTTAATACACAACATGACCCGTTAGGACACCATATGACCCATTAGGACAATATGATGTCCTAAAGAGTCATATGGTGTACTAAGGGGTAATATGGTGTTATAACACATGTGTGGCCCCTTAGGAACTCATATGACCCTCAAGACACCATATGGCCCTTTTTAACATTCTCGTATGTATAACATGACCCCTTAGGACAATACGATGTCCTAAGAGGTCATATGGTGTTCTAACACATGTGTGGCCCCTTAGGACCCCATATGACCCCTCAAGACACCATACAACCCTTTTTAACATCTGGGTATGTACGACATGACCCCTTAGGACACCATATGAGCCCTAAGGATACCATATGACAGCCTAAGGAGTCATATGGTGTCCTAAGGGGTCATATGGTGTTCTAACACATGTGTGGACCCTTAGGACCCCATATGACCCCTTAAGACACCATATGACCCCTTAGGACCATATGATGTCCTAGTGGGTCATATGGTGTCCTAAGGGGTCACATGGTGTTCTAACACATGTGTCTGCGCTTAGGACCCATATGATCCCTAACAACACCATATGACCCCTTAGGACACCATATGACTCCTAACAACACCATATGACCCCTTAAGACACTATATGACCCCTTAGGTAACTATATGATCCCTTAGGACACCATATGACCAATTTTAACATCCTAGTACACAACATGATCCATTTCAACATCTTAGTACATGACATAACCCCTTAGGATCATATGTCATGTACTATGATGTTAAAAGGGGTCATATGGTGTCCTTAGGAGTCACATGGTGTCCTAACGGGTCATATGGTGTTGTTAGGGGTCATATAGGTTCCTAAGGGGCTACACATGTGTTAGCACACCATATGACCCCTTAGGACACCATAAGAGAGAGAGAGAGTATTAAAAAGGCTAAAAGGGGACAAAGGGAGAGAGGTCCTAAAAGGAGTTAAGGAGAGAGAGAGAGGTATGTAGAGAAGTAGACGTAGAGAGGGAGAGGGGAAGTATGTAGAGAGATAGAGTGAAGATATATATATATATATATATATATATATATATATATATATATATATATACAAAGAGAGATAGATGTTATTCTTGCAGTTCACTCTTCTTTTCAGATTGTAGTCTGGATTTATTTTGTGATGAGTAGTGCACTCTAGGCTATTGGCCTTCCTGCATGTGCAGGCCCCTCTTTTTGTAATCACATACTTACTGCAAAAGTATTATCTAACTGTGGGTAGGCTTCCCATCGTGGTTTTTCCCTTTACTGGGTTTTCCACGTACAAATATTGGTGTTATCTTTTGTGGATGGTTGGTAAATGTTTTGTGGCTTATATTTGTGCTTAACTGTTATATCTTTTTGAGGCTCCTTTTGTGATGAGTAGTGCACTCTAGGCTATTGGCCTTCCTGCATGTGCAGGCCCCTCTTTTTGTAATCACATACTTACTGCAAAAGTATTATCTAACTGTGGGTAGGCTTCCCATCGTGGTTTTTCCCTTTACTGGGTTTTCCACGTACAAATATTGGTGTTATCTTTTGTGGATGGTTGGTAAATGTTTTGTGGCTTATATTTGTGCTTAACTGTTATATCTTCTATTCCGGTAATAAGGTTTTAATGTTTAAAGTTCTATAATCTATCGACAACTGATTCACCCCCCTCCCCCCCCTCTCAGTTGTCCACCGGTTATCTGAGATGTCTAACAATATTTATCCACATTTAATGAATTTAATATTGAATTAAACTATGCACCAATTTACACCAATTTATGAGGGTTATCATCTTGAAAGATTGTGATCCATTTTTTAATAATGGATCAAGGTGTGTATAATTATACATAATTGTGTTTCAATGGATCATTCCTCCTAGTATATATTTTATCTTTTAAGAAATTGTAAAAGATAATCTTTGTAATCAATGAATTTGACCATTGTTCCTTTATGTATTAATGATAATCAATAAGATCAATAAGTAGGAGGGGACAAGTGAGATTTGTGAAGGGAAATAATTAGGTGAGTATGGTACTAGCTTGATCATTACACACTTAAAAAATATTATCTATGTGTGAAAGTAGACTATCATTTAAACGGAGAATGAGTCTATGCTATAAAATACCTATCATTTATATGTTTGTATTAGACAAATTTATGAAAATGAATAAGATGATTAGTTGGAAAAATAATCTCAAAAGCTCTTCTATCATCACTAATTATTTATATGAGTCCATTGGGATCATTAAAAGAGACCTATCTTTGAGGTTTTGTGCAAAGGTGGTTGGAAAGATGTAACATTAACTTCCAATCTTTATTAATGTTTTCTCTGTCTATGTCGCCACTATGTCGCTAAGTTGATTTTGATATAATGGACAACTAAGACTTGTTTTTATATTGTTATCATTGGATATTATACTTGATGAACCATAGTCTCCAGATTTGACTTGTGATTTACTATTTTTTACCTATGGTAATAAAAACATTAACATTGCCTAACTTAGTTAGGATTAACATCTAAGATTTATAAACTAGTATATATATACATATGTTGTAAATGATATGCAAATAGGATAGTTTAGTCATGACATGAACTATTGAATAGGTGATAAGATATAAGTGAAAAAAAAAATCAAGAAATGGCATTATTCAAACTTTAATGACTTAAATAATTCTTCTAAGTTCTACCTTAAGTAAAAAATCTAAATATTCATCACTACTCACCTAACATTCATCACTATTCAACCAATTTTTCTTCTAGCCTAAAATAACTTAAAAAAATTCTCCTAAATTCCACCTTAAGTAAATAAATCTAAATATTCATTTACCTAAGTCTCCTATCCCCTTTTCAAAAACTAATTAATTTTCTTTTCATTCACTTTTCATTAGTGATCTAAAATCAATTAACCCACCAATCCCCCAATTTCACATACTAACCTTGTTTGCATTCCCCCAAATCTTGTACAATCTCACATGTATAACAAGGTATGGGTGCTTGCATGGATCTTTGTACATGTGACATGCACTTTTGCACGTGACACATTGGTCAAGGAATTTCCCACCTTCCAAAGGTACTCCAAAGTAACCTTATTCCATCTCATCCCTCAACTTTCTCCAAGGGGATCCTCCACCATGGATTCCTCTTCAATATTGGTCTCTTTCCCATCCATAAACCAAGTGAGGAAACGTGGCCTCCTCTTATATCTGCAAGCATCTAAACCAATTTGATCCCTTGATCTCTACTTTTAATCTTAGTTGTCCAATCTTATAGCAAAAAATCTATAAATGGGATGTTATTCAAAGCAATTTTCAAGACTCAATGAAATGCAATATTATGTTCTAGGTAGGAGCTCTCGCATACTAACATCTTGACCATAACTACCATAGCTTTGGCAAAGGAGTTGGTGTTGGTGAGCTTTCATTTTTTTTTCATCAATGCTTGCTAATACTTTTTCTTATTCTAAGTGTTGCATAGATTGAGAGTAGGATAAGTTAGTATAGTTTTAAGTTGTTCTCGTATGCTCCAATTTTTATGTACATGTAACCAACCCTAAAGTCAAATTTTGTGTGACCATTATAATACTTTTATCATGTTTATTTAATCCTAGAAATATGATATCAAAAATGTTATCTCTTATCATTTATACCTAATCTTGTCTTGGTTGTATTGGGGATATATAAAATTTTGTAATTTGGTATCTTGATTTAACATTTGGTGGTGTTCAATCATCTTCTTTAGCTATTCCCATATGAATTTGTCATTTTTTCCATGACATACTTTTAACAAAACAAATTATATTTGAAAGGGGATCAGACCACTTTTTGAGGCATTTGTGAACTCCATGCTTGGCCAATTCGGAGCTATGTGTGCTCAAACACTTGGTCTACACCATTTTCAATAACATACGAAATGGAGTTATGCCCCATTAAACAATAGTTGGGATCTTGCTATCCAAACCTTTTTAAATAATTCTAAAAGTCTAAAATGAAAGTTGTGGCTTAGACCTCAAAGTTTGAGTTGCATGCATGTAGTTGACCAAACTTAGCTCAAACTCTAGGTGTTTTTAGTTGCTCCTTAAACCTTAAAGTCTAAAAGGTGCACTAGGGATTAGGCTCAAAAGTTGAAGTTATCTTCCTAAATGAATTTGGGTATGTGTTGGAAAATGGTTTGTCCTATCAATTTCATTTTAGACTCCAAATTCGAAGATGCACATTATTGGTTGATCATTAATCATTGAGGACCAGGTGGGTTGTTTGTTAGGGTTTAGTGTTGGCTTTGTAGATTCAAAACTTTTCTAAGAATTCTATAAAATTTGAAGTTAGGTGTTTAAATTCCAACTTCTAATGTCGAAATTATAATTCCCAAGTCCCTTCAACATTTAATGTGTAGTGCAAGTTATTGTAAAATATAGGCCATGTTTTGAAGTCCAAATCTTAGGTCCTAGGTGGTTGGTTCTAAGCATTTAAAATGCGATCCTAAAAAAAAGAGGTCAAATGCAATCTAAATTCTAAGGTGTGCATTTGGTAGTCTTAGATATGTTTCTTTGAGGTTCTTAGCTATCAATTTAGAATTTAGATTCTAAATAATGAGAGGTATCCTAAAGAAGGGCTTGAAGTTTCAACCTTAACTTGTAGATTACATCTTGTAGTCTAGATGAGTTGAAGTTTGAGACAATGTGACTAAACATTAAACTCCTTGAATTTAATTTTGGACCCGAAGCTTGTGCAGATGTGAGCTCAAACCTGAAAGTATAAGTTATGTAGTTTGTTTCTAGAAATTTGAGTTTTATGTAGTTTTATCTCTAAAACCTAAACTAAAGAACAACATCACATTTCTTCACTTCTTGTAAGATACCAAAGGAGTGGCCCTTAGAACAAGGTGTTTAGGTTGTTATTTGACATATGAATCCCAACCTTCCTCTAATTCTTGTTGCTTTCTCCATTCACAATGTTGAGGCTATGGTGTAGTTAGTTCCCTTTGTGTCATCATCATCATCATCATCATCATCATCATCATCATCATCATCATCATCATCATCATCATCATCATCATCATCATCATCATCATCATCATCATCATCATCATCATCATCATCATCATCATCATCATCATCATCATCATCATCATCATCATCATCATCATCATCATCATTAGCATCATCAGCATCACCACCATCATCATCATCACCATCATCATCATCATCACCATCATCACCATCATCACCATCACCATCACCATCATCACCACCATCATCATCACCACCATCATCACCATCATCACCATCATCACCATCACCACCATCACCACCACCACCATCACCATCACCACCACCACCATCACCACCATCATCACCATCATCATCATCATCATCATCATCATCATCATCGTCGTCGTCGTCATCATCATCATCCTCATCATCGTCATCATTGTCATCATTGTCATCATCATCATCGTCATCATCATCATCATCGTCATCATCATCATCATCATCATCATCATCCTCATCGTCGTCATCCTCGTCATCGTCATCGTCATCGTCATCATTGTCATCATCGTCATCGTCATCATCATCGTCATCCTCGTCGTCATAGTCATCATCGTCATCGTCATCATCGTCATCATCGTCATCATCGTCAGTGTCATCATCATCATCATCATCATCGTCATCATCATCATCATCATCATCATCATCATCATCATCATCATCATCATCATCATCATCATCATCATCGTCATCATTGTCATCATCATCATCATCATCATCATCGTCATCGTCATCATCGTCATCATCGTCATCATCGTCATCATCATCGTCATCATCATCATCATCATTGTCATCATCGTCATCATCGTCATCCTCATCATCCTCATCATCATCATCATCATCATCATCGTCATCGTCATCATCATCGTCATCGTCATCGTCATCGTCATCATCGTCATCATCATCATCGTCATCGTCATCATCATCATCATCATCGTCATCATCATCATCATCATCATCATATTGATTTCAAATGGTGCTTCCTAAAATTATATTGTTTTCCTTACCTTAGATATATATCAAGTGTGAATGATATTTTTACATAAAGATAAAATCGTATCATTATAATCAAATTGTGTACATCATCATCATTATATTGATTTCAAATGGTGCTTCCTAAAATTATATTGTTTTCCTTACCTTAGATATATATCAAGTGTGAATGATATTTTTACATAAAGATAAAATCATATCATTATAATCAAATTATGTAAATTGAACTCTTTTATTATAATGGGTATCTACATTTCTCTTTGCTAGGCGTTTTTTATTTATTTCTAAACCAGACAATTCTTGCTTAATTTGGATCATCTAATCTCTAGTCAACATGGTTGTTGTTGTAGGTGAAATAATCTAAATTCTTGCCATGGACGAATTCTTCTCTGCTATACTCTACTTGTTTGCATTTACATGTTGTTTCCCTCATATGATAAGCTGCAATATCTCATGCCTCCCTCATGAAAGAGATGCTCTGCTTGCTTTCAAGAATGAATTGCATCATCCATTTCTATTGTATTCATGGCAAGGCTTTAATTGCTGCGAATGGAGGGGAGTGGAGTGCAGCTCCCACACCTCCAATGTTATCAAACTCCATCTTGCCAATCATGACATGCATAATGTGGAAGATTACTTGTCTAGTGAGGGAAATGGTAGGCTTACTACAGATCTGTTCCAATTAAAACAGCTACAGCATTTAGATCTAAGCTTCAATTATTTGACTGGTGTTCTGCCCAAAGGTACCTTTTCTGAAGCACTATTTCATTTTTTTTTGACTTAAGCTTTTTCTTTCAGTAATTTGAACATTTTTTTTTTTGTTTTGTTTAACATGTAGGTCTATTTGCCCTTCACGAATTGAGACATCTAGATTTGAGCTTCAACCATTTTGAGGGTGAAATACCAAATCATTTTGTCTCATTGCACAAGTTGGCTTATCTCAACTTGTCCATGGCTAGGTTCAATGGTACAATTCCATATCAACTGGGGAATCTTTCTCAGTTGACCTTTTTGGACCTATCTCGTACATGTGTCTGAATTTGGTGGGAAAAGATACAGTCCTAGTTTGGTGTGGACAGAAAAGCTGAGAAAATTAAAATACTTGTCTCTGAGCGAAGTAGTGCTAAATATGATAGGAAAGCAATTAGAAAGACCCCTTTCTCATCTCCACAATCTCCAACACCTCCACCTTGCAGGCTACATGCTTTCAGGACACATTCCCAATGCTATCCAAAACCTCACCTTCCTCTCCCACCTCCAATTGGGTTCCAACAACTTTGAAGGCTCAATGCCTTTGTGGTTAGCAAATATGACGAGGTCGGTTTCCCTTTTATTCTATGACTCTCAATTAAATGGTTCATTTCCCCTAAGTCTCTATAATCTGCCTACTTTAAAAGAGCTCAATTTGGGGGGGAACAACTTATTAAGTGAAAATCTAAGGCAAATACTATGCAGGGATTGGTCTCAGCTCACTGTATTTATTCTCTCTAGGTCCAGTGTAATAGGAAGTATCCCGTCTTGTATTACAAATATTTCCACTCTCGTAATTCTTGATTTAGGATCTATTAAAAATATGGGAGGTTTTATACCTTCTTCCATTGGCAATCTCTCCAATTTACAAAAACTATCCCTTCATGATAATTTATTGAAAGGAGAGATTCCATCATCAATCAGTCAAATTTTATTTCTAACTTTTTTGGATGTATATAAAAATTTGTTGAGTCACACTATACCTTTCCAACTAGGAGAATTATCATCTTTAGTAATTATTGATCTATCTCACAATCTATTGAGTGGCACTATACCTTTCCAGCTAGGAGAACTATCATCTTTAGAATATCTGTATCTTAATGATAATTAACTAAATGGTAGCATCCCAAATTCATTCATGAATCTTTCTAGTATTGAAGTCATTTATCTATCTTCAAACAACCTTCAGGGTAATCTTTTTCTTAGTTTTTTTCAAAATTTGACCATGATTTCTACACTTGATCTGTCTAACAATGAGTTGACTGTCATTATTGAATCAGATTGGATACCCACAATATACTTTGAAGATTTGAATTTAGCTTCAAGTAATATTAGTGGTATCATTCCACCATTCATTTCTACACAGTATAGATTAACCTCTTTGGATCTCTCAAACAATAGTATGTTTGGGAATATTCCAGATTGGTTAGGGATGCTTCCTAATCTATATAATCTTAACTTGTCACACAATATCTTGGAAGGTCTTGTTCCCTATAGCTTCAATATAAGTAATTTTAACCTATTGGACTTACATAGTAATAAATTACAAGGTCCTCTTCCAATTTCTTCAATGCCATTGGGTTTGCATCTATTGGACGTATCTCAGAATGGATTCAAAGGGTCCATTGTAGTGGATATTAGTAATTTTCTACCAAACATTCAGTTTTTGTCATTTTCATCAAATGATCTAAGTGGCGAGATACCTTCTTCAATTGGTCTTCTACAACAGATGGAGGTTTTGGATCTCTCAAAGAACAAATTATCTGGTAAAATACCATCAAGCATAACTAATTGCTCTGTGCTCAAAAGACTAAACCTAGCAAATACAGGTTTAATAGGAGGGATACCATATAATATAGGAATGCTAAGCAGTCTTGGTTCACTTCATCTCAATGGAAATATGTTGAAGGGAAACTTGCCATCAAGTCTTAAGACCTATTCTAGTTTGCAAATTTTAGACTTGGCTGACAATCTCTTTTATGGAAACATACCACTTTGGCTGGGCCAGTTCTCTGAGTTGATGATACTTGTTTTGAGGTCAAATAAATTTGAAGAACACATTCCACATCAATTAAGCAATCTATCAAGTCTTCATGTTTTAGACATTTCTCACAATAGTTTGATTGTTGGTATACCACCACAATTAGCAACATTGATAAGTATGAGAAATTCTACATTGGGAATCTCACATGGCAATGGTGGTAGCTCCTATTATTATAAAGAAGGGATCCAAGTGTTCAACAAAAGATTAAAAATGGAGTATGTAAGTTCAGTGATGTTATTGATAACTTGCATTGATCTATCTTCAAAAATCTATCAGGTAACATTCCTCCAGCAATTGGAAATCTTAAAGGTCTTCACACATTGAACTTGTCAGATAATAGGCTTATAGGAGAGATTCCAAGCAATTTTGGAATGCTTAAAGAGTTAGAGTCACTTGATCTTTCAAACAATAAATTGCATGGTAAGATTCCAAATGAAATGCTACAAGTTTTCTCTTTGAGCTTTTTCATTGTATCTAACAACGTGCCGTGTGGGAAAATTCCAGAAGGAAATCAATTTAAGACATTCAATTCTACTTTTTTTTTCTGGGAATCCTTATCTTTGTGGATTCCCAGTTAATAACAAATCATGCAGATGTGGAGAGAGATCAAATTCTAACATGCCTACTCCTCTTCCTGAGAAAGAAGATGATGGAGTAGAAATTCCATGGCATTGGTATGTTGAGTGGATGGCAAGTGCTGTTGTTGGATTTTGGGGAGTATTTGGAATTTTGGCTATAAAAAGGCAATGGAGGAGAAAGTTCATTCAAGTCTTAGATGAGATGGTGATTAATTTATTGAATGGATTCATAAGTAGGTAATAATTGTAAAAAAAATGTAAAAACATTATCGTCAAATATTTCTCATGAAATGACATTGCCTTGTAATTCTGTTATATCTAGACAAGTATGATTTCTTTTCAAGCTTATGATTTTTTTTTTTAAAAGACTTGAATTCTTGCACAAGATTAATAAATCTTAAGTTATTTCAATAATTTTGTTTTAATATTTATAAAAATCTGCCCTTTTAGCTATCCGAGACTGGTCTCCTTTGTCTGGTATTCTATTAGAATTATGGGGGCCTTTTGTTGCTGATTATTTTGACATTGTTTCCTCTGGTCCTTGTGTGATTGCGAAATGGAAGATTATCCCTCCCTTGTTGGTTGATGTTAATCTTATATCTGTAAAATAGATATATACATTAATATTGAATTTTCATGTTTTATTAAATGATATATTTTTATTTTGTTTTTGGATTACATTAAAATTAGCTTTACAAGTCTCAAATTTATTTTTTTCTATGCAATCATATACCAAGTCTTTGTATACTTTGCAGTGTTATTTTGATGTTCATAGTTTTTTAAATTACATTTCGATTAATGAAAATGGAATAATTTTAAAAGATATATCACACTTTTAGGCTTAATTGATTGTATGAATTAAATTTTGAAATTCATTTTTTTTTTTATCAAATTAGGTTGGTTAAAAATGATCCACTTGAAACAAACAAAAAAAATCTATCAGTAAATACTTTTCCTTCTCAAAAAATCTAACAGTAAATATAATATAAAAGATCAACTTAACTCACAAATATTTCCAATACTAAATTTCCATCGTTCAGGGCACGGTAATTTGACGTGTCTATTTCAAGGAAATGTAAAAAAAGAGATTAGAAACGACAGATTTTATAGAAACGATGGGGAAAAAGAGAAAGTAACTTCTATCAAATAAACAATTAAATGATTAGCCATCCATTGATCCGACTTTGAAAAATTAACTAGTATATATATATTTTTTAAATGATGTATCATTTATTGACTTTTAAATACTGGAGCTAAGAAAATATCTACAATCAAATCAAGAAAAAATTAATTTAAAATTTAGAGAGAGAGATTGAGCACAATTAAATTCTAAGGTAATATGCAATTGATAGTCTTAGATTTGTTTCCCTAAGGTTCTTAGCTATCAATTTAAAATTTAGTTTTTAAATTGTGAGAGGTATGCTCAAGAAAGGCTTCAAGTTCACCACAAAATTGTAGATTACAGCTTAAGATCACATCTCCACAAGCTTGAACACTAAGCTTGTGGAGATGTGATCTTAAACTCCTAAGTCTAAGCTATGAAGTTTGTTTCTAGCAATTTGAGTTCTATGTAGTTTCATCCCTAAAGCCTAAACTAAAGAAGAATATCATATTTCTTCTCTCCTTCTAAGATACCAAAGGAATGGCCCTTAGAACAAGGTGTTTGGGTTGTTATTTGGCATAGGAGTCCGGAACCTTCCTCTATTTCTTATTTTTTTCTTCATTCACAATCTTAAGGCTATGGTGTAGTTAGTCTTCAATTTATGTCACTATTCTTAGTGAATCAATAAGCATGTTAGGCATTGGACCTTGTAGATGTAGAGGTACAATGGACAAGCTTGGAGTCGCATTTTTATCACATAAAAAAAAAATCATCTAATTGTTATCTCATGATGTGTTGGGTGGAAGCTTGAGGGATTACAACTTTAGATGGTGCTTCATAGAATTATATTGTTTTCCTTATCTTAGATACATATCAAGTATCAATAAATTTTTTTGTGTAATACAAAATCATGCCATTATGATAAAATTATGTAACTTGAACTCTTTTATTAAAATACGATTTCAATCAAAATCATCTAATTTTTATCCATTGATGTGTTAGGTGAAGCTTAAGCATTACAAATTTAGATGGTGCTTCCTAGAATTATATTGTTTTCCGTACTTTGGATATGCATCAAGTATCAACGATTTTTGTTGTTGTTGTTGTATAAGACAAAATCACGTTATTATGATAGAATTATGTAACTTGAACTATTTTATTATAATAATATTTCAATCAAAATCCATACTAAAACAATTTCAAACTAAATATATATTCTTTTCACTTTATTTTAACTCAACTAATTACAATCTCAATTTATCCATCTCAATTTATTCATTTCAACATTTATATTTTACCTATAGAAATAATCAAATTATATTTTGTAAGTGTGAAAAAAATAAATTGAATGACAACATATAATGTCCATTGAAGACTTTTCTTTCTCCTCAAAAGATCTAGCAATGAATATTATATAGAAGATGCACTTGAAAGTAAAAATATTGAAATTGTTTTGTATTGAAGAAGATTTGAATTCAATACCATCTAGGGGAAAAGCACCAATAGTTGTCATAGCTAACTTCATGAACCCATAGATCCTAAACAATACATCATGTTTTGACAATTTGTTTAAAGTTGTCTTCGTATGCAACTTAACTACTTATAGCTATTGTTTTGGCTTCTGGGTAGAAATGATGCATGATGTGGGATCATTTATGCGCACAAAGGTCAAAAAGTACACATTTCAAAGTGTCGCCTGATATCTAATTAAAGATGTTCCAATAACCGTTCACTCAAAATCGCCAATACTTGTGGATAAATGTACTAATAGTTTTGCACAAATTTTCCAATAGTGGTGCACAAATCGACCAATTATGAACAAAAATTGACAAAAAGTGATTGGCTATTGGTACATGTGAAATTTATTAATGGGCTTTTCAAAAATTGGAACTAT
Source organism: Cryptomeria japonica (assembly GCF_030272615.1). Classification (NCBI taxonomy): domain Eukaryota; kingdom Viridiplantae; phylum Streptophyta; class Pinopsida; order Cupressales; family Cupressaceae; genus Cryptomeria; species Cryptomeria japonica. Next base: position 583,701,735 of record NC_081411.1, on the reverse strand, counting down.
GACGACTATTGGGGGGTCACTATGACACTAAATGTGCGGTTATTGGAACAATAACAACTACTGGTGTTCTTCCCCTAGATGCCTAACAACATAAACTTTGCCATTGAATAAATACTTTCAAAAAATATTTCCAATGCTAAATTTATTTCTTCACTGACATGACACTTTGACTTGATCTGCTTCAGTCACTTCCAATCAAATTTTGTATATTGCAAAGAAGTGTAAAAATTAGCTGACAAATATTTTGTTTAGGTTGTTATTTGGCATATGAATCCCAACCTTCCTCTAATTTGTATTGCTTTCTCCATTCACAATGTTGAGGCTATGGTGTAGTTAGTTCCTTTTGTGTCACTATGCTTAGTTAGTTAGTATGTTAGGCATTTCACTGTGTTATGTCATGGACCTTGTAGATGTAGACATATAACATGGCAAACATGGTGTCACATTTGTACACACACACACACACACACACACACACACACACACACACACACACACACACACACACACACACACACACACACATATATATATATATGTATGTATGTATATGTATATGTATATGTATATATGTATGTGTGTATATATATGTATATGTATATATATATATGTATGTATGTATATATACATACATACATATATATACATACATATATATATATACATATATATATACATCTATATATATATATGTATACATATATGTATACATGTATATATATATGTATACATATATATATACAGATATGTATACATATATATACATATGTATACATATATATATATATATATATATATATATATATATATATATATATGTATACATATATGTATACATATGTATATATATGTATACATATATATATATATATGTTGACGAATAATGATGAACAGTAAACACCCAACAGGTACTGAGAGGGGGGGGGGGTGAATCAATACAGACAATAAATTCTCTAACAACTTAAACTACATGAATAATGATGAATAGTAAGCACCCAACAGGTACTGAGAAGGGGGGGGGGGGGGTGAATCAATACAGACAAGAAATTCTCTAACAACTTAAACTGTAAAGACTGCACTAACTAGCAAACAACATCACCAATCTAAACCAAGACACTACCGGTAAAACATAGTAAGACTGTAACAGATAAATCGGTAACACTTAGATCTTCTCAAAACCTAATATCTCACCTCAACTTCACCCATATGCTTAAGCAAGTAATACATCAGAAATACAATGACCATTAGATCAACTTGCATTACCACTTAATAGAAAACACTAAAACATCACATGAAAAAGCACCACACATAACACACTAATTTTTCACGTGGAAACCCAACTGGGAAAAACCACGGTGGGGATGAATACCCACAAGTTGTTCTTGAACTCTTTTGAAGTTTGCTCTGTTAGGAGCCTAATCCGGTTAAAGACTTTACAACAGGTTTGCTAGGAACCGATCCTGCTAGGGATCACCTGGTTAAGGGATGGCTAAATACTCGGTTAGAGGTTAAATCCCTGTTAAAGGTTACCTCGTAAGAGGATTTGAAGAACTCGATGATTTTGAGTCACCCTATTAAAGGATTTACAAAATGCTTGTTAAAGCTACCTGATAAAGGGATTTTCCATCTGTTGAAGTGCTTAGAAGTCAACAGGTAATACAATGATCTGATAACAACACGTGGTGCCAAGGCAGGTCCACTTTAGTTCCTTTACATCTGCAATCACACTCTGCAAATATCTACTCACTTCTCCGGTCTGGCAAGAATCACCTCACATACATTCATTTGCCAACAACTTAAAAAAATCATCATTATCGACCTTATAGACAACAATTAGGTGGGTGGCCAAAACCTAAAACCCTAAGAATCTAGGTTAACAATACAGTAAGTCCAATCCTGGTCGTTTAATCACATTACATAGGGTAAAACAATATTGAACAAATCTCAAGATGTTCTGCATCATCCGTTCTTCACCGCTTCTGGAAGCTAATAACCTATCACTCGCTCTCCACTGTTTACTAAGATTTTGCACACTCCCAAGGTAGATAGAATCAATCTTCTCATGCAAGATCCTTAAGGAAAACCTTCACGCGCACAAGGCTGACGTGGCAATGCAATCTAATCTTCTTTTCAATGCTAACTCATCATAGGATGTCGTCTGTCGAATCGCACAGACTTGGAATGCATCAACCAACCCTGAAGCTGAGACTACCAACCGGTAGTCATATCGGTTCACACTACCAATTTACTTACTTCAACATACCGGTTCACTTGCCAGTTTACTTACTTCAACATACCGGTTCACACTTCATCACATTGACATCAATGACAACATACATTATCATCATGTCATCAAACTCTGCACATATGCCAACAATCTCCCCCTTTGGCGTTGATGGCAATACAGAAAGGTATCTCTACATCTTCTTCCATATTATATGTCTTCAATACTATAGATATCTTCTCTTCTTCACATCTTCTCCCCCTTTGACAACAATGCCAAAGTGGAAGCACAAGCTTCCATGTTCCGCTATGCTGCTCCCCCTGAGGAGTAGCATCCTTCAACACATCAATCCTAAAAAGATTTGACAATGCAATACTTGACTAATGTGGAGCACATACCTTTGGTTCACCTCATGAAGGGGCAACACCCCTAATTCACCTCTTAAAGAGGTAAATGTAGCCTTCGGTAGAGGCATGGTGAATATATCTGCTAACTGCTCCTTACTGGAAACATGTTCCAATACAATCTCTTTGTTCTGAACTTTCTCCCTCAAGAAATGATACTTGAGCTCAAAGTGCTTGGTTCCAGCATGCAATAATGGATTCTTGGAAATATTAATTGCACTTGTGTTATCACAAAATATACTCACTTGTTCAGATACAGGGACTTTGAAACCACTTAATACATGCTTAATCCAAATTGTCTGAGTACAGTTCATAAATGTTGCTACATATTCTGCCTCTGCTATGGAATGAGAGATACAACTCTACTTCTTGCTCATCCATGAGACTAGTCTACCACCGAGAAAGAATGCACCACCGGTTGTGCTCTTCCAGTCATCCACATTACCAGCCCAATCGGCATCGGTAAATACTTTGAGATTGAAATCATTATTGTATGGATACCACAATTCATAATCTATAGTTCCTTTCAGATATCTAAGAATCCGCTTGACTGCTACCAAGTGGGATTCTCTTGGACTTTTTTGGAAACGTGCAACAATGCCCACTGCATGTGCAATATCCGATCTGCTGTGTACTACATAGTGCAACTTACCAATCATTGACCAATATTCCTTCTCATTCACCAATGCCAAATCGTCTTCTTTTGACAATTTACAACCGGTTATCATCCGTGTACCAACCGGTTTGTTGTCTTCCATGCCAAAAGGTCTTCAACACCTCTTTGACATACTTGGACTGAGTGATAAAGATACCATCTTTCATTTGTTGAATTTGTAGTCCAATGAAGAACTTAATATCTCCAATTAGTGACATCTCAAATTCCTTCTTCAGTTCATTTGTAAATGCATGGCTCATCTTGTCATCTCCACCAAAAATTATGTCATCAACAAACACTTCACAGTTCAGAATCTGATCTCCTTCGGACTTTAGATAGATATTGCTATCTTTACTTGTTCTTTCAAATCCAATCTTCACAAGATGGGAGTGTAAACGTTCATACCATGCTCTAGGAGCTTGCTTCAATCCATACAAGGCTTTATGTAGCCTACACACCATATCATTGTCTTCTGATAGGGAAAACCCATCTGGTTGCTCTATATACACTTCTTCTTCAAGTATTTCATTCAGGAATGCAAATTTTACATCCATCTAATACACTTTGAATCCCTTGAAGGCTGCATATGCAAGTAGCATTCAAACTCCTTCCAATCTAGCTACTGGAGCAAAGGTTTCTCCATAGTCTTCTCCTTCTTCTTGAGAATATCCCTTACATACCAATCTTTCTTTGTTTCTTACCAATGTTCCATCTTCATTCAGCTTGTTCCTAAAAACCCATTTGCTGCCAATAACATTTTTGTGCTCAGGTCTGGGTACCAAAGACCATGTACCATTCTTTTCTATCTGTCAAGTTCCTCTTCCATAGCCTTAATCCAGTCTTCATCTTTGTGCACCTCTTTAAATTTTTTGGGCTCAAATTTAGAAACCATGAAAGAATTCTCTCTATTCTTCTTGTAAGTATTCTTGCATCCTTATCCCCTATGATTTTCTTTGTATCATGATGCAGCTTTACATACCTAGGAATGATCTTAGCTGATTCCTCTTGCTTTTCCTCTTCATCCTCATCTTCATCTTCATTTACATCAGTGTCTACTAGTGTAGGAACACTGTTACTTGTACTTCATTGTTTTGCAACCGATTCCCAGAAGGTTACACCTGGTTCATCCAATTGCTCGTTGTCAGTTTCCTCAGGTTTCTCAAAGGTTTCATCAACTCTTACATTGATACTTTCAACAATTCTCTGAGTCCTACTGTTAAAACACTTGAGAGCTTTGCTCTTGGTGGAATACCCTAGGAATATTCCCTCATCACATTTTGCATCAAACTTGCTTTGGTGTTCACTTCTCTTGATATAACACTTGCTACCAAATACTCTAAAGTAGCTTACTACTAGGGTCTTACCAATCCAATACTCATAAGGAGTTTTATCCTTACCTTTCTTGATGAGTACCCAGTTCATAGTGTAGACTGGAGTGCTTACCGCTTCTCTCCAAAAAGTGTGAGCAACCTTCCCTTGAATCAGCATCATTCTGGCTGCTTCAACTATAGTCCGGTTGTTCCTTTCTGTTAGGCCATTCTGCTGTGGAGTCCAGGGGGTAGACAGTTGCCTCTTGATGTTGTTCTCTTCACAGTACTTATTGAATTCACCAGAAGTGAACTCACCTCCTTGGTCGGTTCTAAGGCATTTAATCCTCTTACCGTTTTCCTTTTCAACCAGTGCTCTGAAGGCTTTAAACTTTCCAAAATCTTCAAACTTGTCTTTCAAGGATGTGACCCACATCATTCTTGAGCAATCATCAATAAGAATCATAAAGTACCTATCTCCCTAAACACTCCTAGTTTTCATAGGACCACACAAATCAGTGTGCACAAGATCAAGTAAATTATTTTCTATGAAAGATTTACCTTTGAAGGTTGAGGAAGACATTTTCCCTAGTTGACATTCTCTACACAAAGGATTCTCTGGTTTGTTCAGCACAGACAATCCTCTAACTACCTTGATCTTACTGGCCTTCACAATATTATCAAAATTTACATGCCAGAATCTCCTATGCCATATCCAACTGTCATCAAACTTAGCCATTAGACATTGACTAATATTTATATTTAACTGAAATAAGTTACCTCTGGTCTGCATACGGGTGGCCATCAGTTCACCACTCTTTCCTTTTATTTTGCACACTCCATCTTTGAATTCCAGAGTGAGTCCTTTATCAGTCAGCTGGGAAACACTCAAAAGGTTATGCCTGAGACCTTCTATCCAATACACATTATCAGCACTACTTTTTCCATTTAGAGAGATGGACCCTTTTCCTTTTACCATACATGGTGCATCATTACCAAATTGGACTACACCTCCATACTCTTCCAGAGATAGAAACTGCCTTTGGTCACCTCTCATGTGGTGAGAACATCCACTATCAATAATACACTCATTAGAATTATCAAAGTGGGAGACAAGAGCCTTCTTTTGTGACACATCTTCCTTAACGGCTACAAACACTATGTCTTCACTTTCTTCATCTTCTGATTCATCATCAAGGACACCTTCATCGACTGCAACAAGATATTTTCTCTTATTTCCTCCTTTGAACTTTTTAAACTTCTCTGGTTTGTCCTTATTATCACTATTAGGACAGTTGACAACAATGTGTCCTATCCTATTGCAAGAAATACATTTCAAAGGGAGCTTACCTCTGTATTTTCTAGCTCCCTTAGGAAGTCTCTTGGCAAGAAGAGCTTCAAACTCCATTAGGATCTCCTCATCATCCATATCTCTGCTTTGTCTAGGTTCATAGTTGGTACCAACTTCTTTTTCCTTTCTAGATAGTGCAGTAGATGCTCTAAAGGATGATTTAGTATTTTGAACACTACCATCATAACTATTTAGCTCATATGCAGTCAACATAGCAATGATGGAGTCTAGGGATACCTTTGTCTTGTCAATAGATCTCAACTCCTGAATAGCGGCAACCCTTATTGCATAGACTAGTAACAAGGATCTCAAAACTTTGCTAACAATGGTAGGATCATCTATTGTGCCTCATGCACTCTTGATGTCTCCAAAAATAGTTTTAATTATTATCTGATATTGTTGAATGGCCTCTCCTGCAACCATCTGCATGTCTTCAAATTTTCCCCTAAGGCTCTCTTCCTTAGCTTGCTTCACATGCTCATTACCGCCATAGATAGTCTTCAGAGTATCCCATACATCTTTGGGATTGTCTTTATCTTGAACATCTATAAAATCAATATCAGATAGACTGCTGATAAGAGCTTCCATGACTTGCCTATTCTCCTAAATTTCTCTTCTTTGATCATCGGTGAGAGTACCGGTAGGGACAACATAAGTATTCTCAACATAGTTCTAGTGTTGAGAATCCATGCTTTTAATGTAGATCTTCATTTTGTCCTTCCATATCTTAAAGTTATCTTTGTTGAACTTAGGACCTTCCCTCTTCATCATTAGAATAGGATATTTTCCTCAAGCGGTTAAGCTTATAGCACCGAGGACCTAGAGGACACTCTGATACCAATTGATGAATAATGATGAACAATAAACACCCAATAGGTACTGAAAGGGGGGGGGTGAATCAGTACAGACAAAAAATTCTCTAACAACTTAAACTGCAAAGACTGCACTAACTAGCAAACAACATCACCAATCTAAACCAAGACACTACCGATAAAACATAGTAAGACTGTAACAGACATAAACCAGTAACACTTAGAACTTCTCAAAACCTAATATCTCACCTCAACTTCACCCATATGCTTAAGAAATTAATACATCAGAAATACAATGACCATTAGATCAACTTGCATTACCGCTTGATAGAAAATACTAAAACATCACATGAAAAAACATCACACATAACACAATGATTTTTCACATGGAAACCCAACTGGTAAAAACCACGGTGGGGATGAATACCCACAATTTGTTCTTGAACTCTTCTGAAGTTCGCCCTTTTAGGAGCCTAGTCCAATTAAAGACTTTACAACAAGTTCTGCTAGGAACCAATCCTGCTAGGGATCACCCGGTTAAGGGATGACTAAATACCCGGTTAGAGGTTAAAATGCTGTTAAAGGTTACCTCGTAAGAGGATTTGAAGAACTCAATGATTTTGAGTCACCCTATTAAAGGATTTACAAAAAGTTTGTTAAAGCTACCCGGTAAAGGGATAGTCCATCTGCTGAAGTGGTTAGAAGTCAATAGGTAATACACTGATCTGATAACAACACTTAATGCCAAGGCAGATCCACTTTAGTTCCTTTACATCTGCAATCACACTCTGCAAATCTCTACTCACTTCTCCAGTCTAGCAAGAATCACCTCACATACATTCATTTTCGAACAACTTCAAAAAATCATCATCATCGACCTTATAGACAACAATTAGGTCAGTGGCCAAAACCTAAAACCCTAAGCATCTAGGTTAACAATGCAGTCGGTCCAATCTTGGCCATTTAATCACATTACATAGGGTAAAACAATCTTGAACAAATCTCAAGACATTCTGCATCGTCTGTTCTTCACCGCTTCTGGAAGCTGATAACCCATCACGCGCTCTCCACCGTTTACTAAGATTTTGCACATTCCCAAGGTATATAGAATTAATCTTCTCATGCAAGGTCCTCAAGAAAAACCTTCATGCACACAAGGCTGACATGGCAACATGATCTAATCTTCATTTCAATGCTAACTCATCACAGGATGTCGTCGATCGAATCGTACAGACTTGGAATGCATCAACTGGAAACCCTGAAGCTAAGACTACCAACCGGTAGTCATACCAGTTCACACTTCATCACATTGACATCAATGACAACATACATTATCATTCTGTCATCAAACTCTACACATATGCCAACATATGTAGGTATATATGTATATATGTATACATACATGTACAATATATATATATATATATATATATATATATATATATATATATATACATGTACATATATAGATGTATATATATGTATATGCATATATATACATCTATTTTTTATCCATTGATGTGCTAGGTGGAAGCTTGAGGCATGACAATTTCAAATGGTGCTTCCTAGAATTATATTGTTTTCCTTACCTTAGATATACATCAAGTGTGAATGATATTTTTACATAAAGATAAAATCATATCATTATAATAAAATTATGTAACTTGAACTCTTTTATTCCTACAGTGTAACTTGCCAAAAGGACATATAAGCCCCACCACAAGTTACAAGGCTCTTAAGTGAGTCACTGCAGAATGAACTTACATTCAAAAACATCAAACATTACTAGACACCTTTTATTATAGAATCCCACCCATTCTATTGTTTAAGGATATTTGTGAAAAGTTCAGTTCAAGAGAATAGATGGTTTTGCTCCCAAGATACTCACCATACATATTTTGTTGAGTAGAAACATGGCTTTTTGAAAAGCTACTTGTAGCTTGATGAAAGTGGCGACTCCCCCATAATAGGAATCATCTATCTATTATGCTCGTGCAAGACTTAGTATATCACATCCTTACCTACCACAACGAGATTCATAAGGTATGTAGTACCAAAGTTGAAGAAATATCAAGATGTGGGCTGAAAATATCGCAACTGGCCATGACCTTAGGGATAAAAAGGGTTTGAGTTATCTTTGGCTTGTTTCAGACCAGTAACAATTTGGGCCGACTTCAGGCTTTGGTAACATAAAATACATTTATAAAGGGTCAAAAAGTTCATGATTGGGTTGATTTAGACCCACACCTATTGTGCCTTTTATTGAAAATGGGAAAGATTATTGTGGTTGTATGTTGCTTGTGTTTTCTTGTCAAAAAAATTTAAAACAATTAAAACCAAGTATCCATCCAACGAATCTACATCAAATATTGATACAACAAAAACAACATCAACAAGTGAAAACAAATTATCATTTTGTATGATCATCACTCATATCAAAAGGAGTAAATTTCTCTACATCAACCTATCAAAAACATCAACTTTTATCATTTGAATGACCATTCATCATCAAATCGAGAAAAAGGAAACTCAGTCAAAGGAAATGATCCTACTCCAAGTCAAGATCAAGATCAAGTAATCTCTTCACTTCCAAATCTATCTCAGTTCCTTTCATTCTGAATTCAAACTTCATCCCTTCCATCCATCTTGGGTCCTTACCTCCCTTCATCCACCAATCCATCACCTCAAATAATCCATGAGAAAGATCAACAAAGGAACACATCTTTGAACTCCTTTCAACCATCTATCTAAACATCTTTCCAAAACTATTCTTCCATCATTTCCTCTATCTATTTTGCATCCTTATGTCCCAAAATTTGATTTTCCTCTTTGTTCATCACTTCTTGAGTTGTGTACCAACACTCATCTTGAATACATTTCCATCTATCCTCGCACAAATCTTCAAACATTCTATCTATTATCCAACACCTCTTTTCTATCCTTCAATCCCTATCATTCAATCCTCTGCATAAATTCATCATCTGTGAAATAGGCATTTGTGTCATTTTGTCACATGCTTGCCCATGCTTGAATCTCATGTTCAGTCCTTTTCCTAGATATCTATTCATAAAATGCTTTTGAATCCGAGGTTGTTCCTCTTTAACATTTTCTTCTAGTTGGGATACACACTTAATCTAGAAAAGAACCACTCATCGTATCTTGGTATTGACATCTTTTGATTACTATATCTCATACACTTAATCAATTTCTCTAAATCATTGTGATCTCCTAGTTGAAGACATGGCTAGTGAAAAATCTAAAATCCTACTTCAGTGCCACTATAATTATCAAACCCATGTAAGTTTCATCACTTACAAGCCAATGCAAGAAAATAAAGAGCAAAAACAAATATCAAATTGATCAAAAGCATGAGCACGAAAAGAAATATAAAAAAAAAAAAGTAATATCAAAATGCTTGGCTATGGGAACATGCAAATAACTCCATAGGGGCTATGGACGTCTGGCTGGCAATGGAGCAATATTTGTTAGATTACAACAATAACCTCATCGGGGCTATGGACACTCGTTGGTAGCAAGGCTCTATCCAAGATGCTTTTGAAGTCAGGGTAACTCATGTAGCTAGCCATGCTGGATTCTGAAGATTACAATGATCATATGAGCCAGAATGAACCCACTTGCACACACATGGGTAATCAAAGACTAAATACCTTGATCTATTTTGGGATTCTTCTTCCCTTTTGAGTCTACTTTCTATTTGCTAGAAATGTTCAGTTGAATTTTCTGGAGGTTCTAAGTGTGGGTTGGGTCTCTATCTTTGAAAAGTTCAAGAACACTTATTCGGGTAGTGCTAGATGTTGTGACAATCTTACATATTGCCTTTTTTGCAAATGGGAACCTCTATGCTTGGGGGAAAATTTCATCCACTCTATTCTTCCTACCATATCTCCCATTATCCTTCCTCCAATATTCATTACCCTATCTAAATTCATCATTATCTACGATCTTGCTTCCCCTCATCCATATCCTCTAATCCATACCATCTATCCTATCTATTCATATCTTCTATCATCCAGTGCTATCTACGATCTTGATTCATGCCATCCATATCCCTTATCACATAAATTCAAAGCATGAACACATGGCCCATCCATCAATTCCACAACATAAAAACTCTCAAAGTCTGTAATAAAACTAATCACATGTCTTGTTAATCAACTCATCACTCGAAATCAACATCAACATAAAATATGTCTTATATAGGGATAGGTACACTCAAAACCAGATAGATCGGTCGTATACGAGGTACTCACTCTTTGAAACTGGCATACATTTCTATCAATCTCTGAAAAATTGGTGTAATGGTTCTTTTAAAATCTATGGGGTTAAGTTCAAGTTGGACGTTGGTCTTATAGCTACTGTGACCGGCATGCCCCATACTGGGCTTAATTTTTTTAGAGACCTTAAAGTCTCTAACAACGCGGTTAACATGTTCCCATGGAAGGAAAAAGAGAGGGAAAGAATTAGCAAAACCATAGGGGGTTACTATGAAGCTGCTAATATCAAGAAAATATGGGGGTGGGTTTTGAACGCTATAATGGAATATATCACAGTTGAGCGCCAATTCTCTAGGGCCCACACCTACCACTTCATTCTTTTAAACCATTTTAGACACGACAAAAAGGTATCCCTACCCTACTACCTTTTCAGGTCCCTTTCCAGGTCCCTCAATAAACATAGTAAGAATCCCTCGAGTCTGGTTCTCCACTGCGGGCTTTTGCTGCTCATTTATGAACACTGTAAAACCCTCGCCCTGCTGGAAAACAAGAGGTTATCCGCCTCTCTGGGGAAGAGAAAGATGGAGGGAGAGGAGATTCTGGCAAGGAGAAGGTGTCTTCTAGCAAAAAAAGAAAGAGTACCCCTGGGACGGAAATGGAGGAAATTGAAAAAGAAGGCGGCAAAATGGAGACAGATGATTTTGATGGTGAAGACAGCTAGAAAGATGAGGAGGTGGGTATTGAGGAAGAAAGTGGTGATAATGAGTCTGCCAACGAAAGCCCTATCCACGATGACTGCCCTGGCAAGGACTACATCCATCCTATGGAGGATGTGGAACACAAGGATAATGAGGAAACGGATGTGAATTCTGAGAGGGAAAGGAACAAAGATCTTGAGAAGGACATGACTAAGGACAACTTAAGTGAGGACAAGGAAAGTGCGGAAAAGGGGTTATTCCTGGATAACCTTAAAAAACTCACTAAGGAATGACTGGATTATAATAGGTGGACCTATGAACTCCTGAAGAACCTAGAAAAAGGGGGGGAAAATATGGATGAGAAGAGGGAGAATGAAGACAGGGAGCAGATAAAATGGAAGCAGGATATGAAGGAGAAGAACAAATCACTGGAAGAAGGGAGAGAGGCAATGAAAAATATGTTGGGCATTATCCTGAATATCCTATCAGCTGTCACAAAAAATTTGGAGGATATCGCTAAGGTCTTTGATCATACCAGCTCTCCCAAACCGATGGTGGATCTTGACATGGATGATGAGACAATCTAGATTGGTAGCGGTGAAGCTACTCTGGCTAGTGGTGCTGCTAAGAGGACCAGGGCAAGTGTGAAGAAAGTTGTGGCTGCTTCAGCTAAGGATTTCCCAAATCTTAGGGATAACATCAAAGATCTACATGGGATTAGCATCTCCTTGGCTAATGCCCTGGAAAAAATCAATTAGTTTCTCTTTTTGGGTCTGGCTAGTTTTGCTGGTTCTGTGGGGCTTTTGTCAGTTTTCTATGGTTTTTTGCTGGCTTTTAGTTGGCATGTTCCTTTTTGTCTCGTGATTCTTTTTTTGTTAAGCTCTATTTGTTAAAGGGTTTCGGGGCCCCTTCAAAACCTATTTTTACCTTAATCAAAAACATCAACATGTCTTATACAGGGATAGGTACACTCGAAACCAGACAGATCGGTCTTATGTAGGGTACTCACTCTTTGAAACCAGACATTCTTATCAATCATCGAACAAATCAAAACAATGACATAGATCAATATCACTACTGGATTTTTTTCTAAGTTAGCCTTATCTTTATCAATTAATGACAGTACATGTTTCACAGATCATATTGTACATATCATATCCACCCATCTAAGACATCACCATAAATTCACAAATGCTTATCAATCCTAGACATACTTAGCATAGTCACTGTCCTTGGTTTATCTGAATCAGTTATCCAAATCGTATCCCACCATGGCTTGGTGATCAATGTACATATCCATATCAAAGTAGTATCAACAGCAAGGGGCAAAATCCTAACCTCGCTGGGGGTATTTCGCCTTCAGGGTTTTCAACATTGTACCAGACACATAGCAAGACAACAACAGAATTAAAGTAATCATTTAGTCGCATATCATTTTAAAACTTGCATTTAGTTGCATATCATTTTAATCTTACATTAGTATCACATAATTATCACTATCATACATCTCATTCTCAAGATACATCTCATCATAATCATCTAGTCACATTCATCATTACATCCCTCACATGCATATCTATCGTATCATCATGGAATCTTTCTTCATTTTCATATCTTCATCATTCTTCCAACTATCATCTATCAAGTCTTATATAGGATACATCATTCTTGAAACCAGATGTTTTGATCAAGTCTTATACAGGATGTATCTTTCTTGAAACTAGACATTTTGATCAAGTGTTATACAGGATATATCGTTCCTGAAACCAGATGTTTTGATCAAGTCTTATATAGGATGTATCTTTCCTAAAACCAGACATTTTGATCAAGTCTTATACATGATATATCATTCCTAAAACCAGATGCTTTGATCATTTGTGTCTTATACAGGCATTGTCATTCCTGAAACCAGATGCTTTGATCATATTTTTTCTTATACATGCGCCATTCGTAAAAGGCTATGGCTCCATTGTCTTTTAGACTTGTTGTGATCAAATCCATTGCATCCATTCATCTATCATTCAAACCATGGCTTGTTGTTGATATGCAATTAGGGTTAGTACTTCATGTGTCCCACATCTCACTTTCATAGCGACATTTAACAGGGGGCAATGCTCTTAACCTACTGATGGAAGTGAATTCTACATTACTTGTGATTCATTGAGTTCCTCATTCAAAATTGGTTGGAAATCTACCAAAAAAATTTGTAAAAACTTAGAAAATACCCAAAACATTCAAAAACACTCACAAAATCCATAAAAAAACATGGTAAAACATAAAAAATTAATCAAAAACATTGAAAAGCATGTATTATTATTTGTACATACACATCACAACAAACACCAAACAAACATTTTGAGCTACAACCTATCAAATCAACCAGCCAATCAAAACATCTACACACAGTCATCTTTGCAAGGATGCATCTTTCCTTACAAAACAAGACATAGTAAAATTTTCTTTGACAAGAAAATTTTGTCTAGCTAATAAGAACTTGGTTGATTTGTTATTTTTTTATTTATATTAGGTTCCTACGCTTCTCCAGGATATCTACAAGTGATTAGAGTAGCTGGGATGGTTCCTGATATCTTTTTCTTTGTTTGTTGTCTGTGGATTGTTCCAATGAAGTTTTGGGGCATGTATTAATAGTGTCTACATGAGAAGTTCACTAAGCTATGTGATCCTATGCAAAAATAAAGTCATGGATCACTATGCCTTACTGACTATAGCGTATACCTTGACCATTTGTACATGAACCAGAATGGAGGGTAATTTTCCTTGTCTATGATGCTTGCTTACAGGTGCAATACTCAAACTTGGTTCCTGCTACCTAAGCCAAGAACGATACTACCATGCTTGATGATGAAAATAAAGCACTGTAAATAATTTATGGATCATCATTTGATCTCATTTGTATATATTGCATTATGTTACATTCCATCCATACATACATCCATATTGTTGCATATCATTCATACATCGTCATGACAATGGATACTCTATTTTGCTCCTCTTCCATAGGAATGGGTCCTAGGTCCTCCATATCTTCTATCTAACATTGAATCCCCCCCTCACCCTCCCTATCTATGTCATCATCATAAATCACATACCCTACATCATGTCCCATCAACCCAATCAAGCCATGTTCATCACCATCCATCTCTAACAGGAGAGGCTGTGTTTCCCATCCTAGGTCATCCTATAAGCCAAGCCAGTTACTTTGTCTACAAAGATACATCGACTCACGCACACCTAGACTATCAATAGATATTTTTTTATCAAGTATCTTCGGGTCTCAACAGGTAATCAATTATGGCAAACCTAGACTACAACATGCATTTCTCACAATGGCCTAGTCTCAATGGGGCTGCTATGATTCACCATAAACAACCTACAACGCAAACAATATCAATTGATCAACCAAACAAACACAATCAACATAGACAATTACATCAATTGTCTAAGTCTCAATGAGTATTTTGCTTCAGATACCTTGACTTCATTGGGCAATTACATCAATTGTCTAGGTCACAATAGGTCACTTTGATTCACTTACTAAGACTTTATCCAGTCCAAGCGAACACCTGACATCAACTATCATGCTTTGACTCAACCAGGGCAATTTAATCCATTGCACCAGATTGTCCAACAAAATTTGATCAATTGTACAATATCAACATAAGCACACCACCGCATTTTCATTGTATATCCTACATGACCTAAGGGTACTCACTGGCTTGCCATTTCTCTGTCTTAGCTCCGTTTTCTCCTGTTCTTTCACCATTATTTCCGATTTTTTCTATTCTACCTCCCCACCAACTTCTTTCTCTTTTTCGAGAGATCGCCCAATTTTTCAATTTTTTTAGCCCATCTCTCGAGGGGGCATACCACCCACTAAATTAAAAATTATGGGGCATATTTCTCATACCTAATTTTCTTTCTTTGAAATGACGCGATAAAACCACACCATCTCAAAGAGGGGCAAATGTAGTCACATAAATTTGTCCACTTAATTAAATGAATATTTACAATTTATTTAATTACTTAACCATCAATAATCAGTTAATTAAATTAATATTTAATTAATTTCATCCTCAATCTCTTCTTCTATTAACTAAATAAATTATTCAATTTATTTAAATTAATTCATTAAAACCATACTCTAACAATCAATTAAATAAATAAAGCACATTTGTTTAATTTAACCCCCTTTCCTCCTTTGAATAAATAAATAAATATTTATTTAAATCCCTAACTACCCCCCCCCCCCGGCCCCCCCACTTGCATTCTCCTACAAATTCAAGTTGCACCTATTTAGTTGAAATAAAGTGATTTTATTTTAATTAAAATCCTATTTTCTCTCACCCACCGAAACCCACTTGCTTCCTAAACCCATTCTAGATTCTTCTAACCCATTCTAGATTAGCCTAATCCCTCCCTAATTATTGCCACATTCCTAAGCAACTTGGAGTCACTTCTCAAAGCCTTAAAGTCTTTGAAAAGCATTAAAGGCTTTATGTCTTCAACAAGTTAACCCCCAAAGTCTTCCAAACCATTAATGGTTAAACTCAACTCACCCACATGGTTAGAGACTTTCCCTCTAACTCAACCCTCATTTAACTCATGGGTCTCTTCAAGCATTCATTGCTTTGACCATGGTTATCTCCACTAACTCTTGCACAAGAGTTTGTCCATTGGATAAAGACATTATTCATTGGATAAAGGCTTTATTCATCTAACTCAAGCCTAACCTTACCTCCCAAGGTAACCTTCATGTAATCTCAAGAATTTAATGCTTCTTCCCTCTCCTCTCAAGCCATCTCATTTTGACATTTGTCATCCTAGGATTGGGTTGAAATCCCTCACATGGATCACAAACCCATCAATCCTAGCCCTTGTTGAGATTACTCAATATCAACCATCCATTTCTCCATTTTTCCTATAAATAGAGCCCATTCCTTCTTCAAAAGGATCCATAAATCCACAATCCAAAAATCTTGTATGCATCAAACTTATAGTAATTTTGAGAGAGCATTTAAAGAAGCATTTTTCTTTGTTATTTTGGTTAAAATTAACATAGAATATTTAAGATAATTTCTCATATTAGCTTGTTTACATTTGCATAATTAGTTATCTTCATTTTCATAATCTTGAATCTCCATAAGACATCCATAATAGTGCAAAAAGCTGAGGGCTACACTCATGTGGAACTTGGAGAGGAGAGGAACAAGGGAGGAGCAACTATGAGCATGTTGGAGAGCATCTTGGAGGGTTTTGTTTCATTCCTTTGTTTTTGTATGCTTTTCATTATTTGTTTTATATCTCTCTTGGTATGCATGTTTAGGATTAAAGTTTTATTTATCATTCATTTTTTATTGTCACTAACAATACTAATGACTTGTCTTATGTTCTTCTGTCTTTTTTAGCATGCATCAAATCCTAATCTAGCCATATTTTCCTCCAAATGGTTTTATTTTTCTTTGAAATGAACCTACTTTGTAACAGTACTTCAAAGTAGCAAAATATAGACACCCAAAATTGACACACCATCGATTTCCTAATTACCAACCATTTCATCAATAATTGACTGAATATCTCCCTATTTATCTAATGAATTATCCCATTTCTACCTATTTGTTAATTAAATATATTTTATTATTAAATTAGTAAAATCATTATTCATCTAATATTCATCATTATTCACCCAATCTTGCTTCTTTCCTAAAATCACTTAAATGCTTCTTCTAGTTCCACCTTAAGTAAATAAATCTAAATAATTATTTACCTAAGTCTCTTATCCCCTTTTCAAAAATTACTTAAGCAAAATTTTTATTTAATTATCTTTTCCATTCACTTTTAATTAGTGTGCTAAAATTAATTAACCCACTATGTTAATGTTTGTAGCTTCAGTCGAATGATCATTTAGAATACATATAATATATGTTGATTAATAATAATATGTTATTATGTTATATTATTATATTATTATTAATCATATAAAATTTAATATTCAATATTAATCTATTACACTATTCTAAATTAATAATTTATTGATGAAACATTATAATATTGATTAAATTATTATAATTAAAGGAGAGACATGTCTGTTCAAGGACATGCCTCTCCAAAGGAATATATATAGTATAATGTTATTCAATTTGAGAACACATAGAATTCCAAGAATGAAAGTATCGAATTGAATCAGATATATACATTAAAATACATCCAATAAAACCTAGGAAAATCAACATGGTATCAGAGCTCAGGTCTGTGAAGTTTAATTTGGAGGTTGGAGAGGGTTGGAGAATTCAGTTTTTTCTAGAATTTTCAGTCTAAAATATGCCATTGTACGGCCCTTGGTTGGCCTCAAAATGAGGACTATAATATATGGATGGAAACATTTGTGTTTCTAGTTTTCAAATATGTTTATCTCATCAAATTGTATTCAGTTTTGTGCAAGATATGATGACTTTGGTGCAGGTCACTTGAAACCCTACCTAGGGTTAGCAATTTTGGGAAAAATGTCATAACTTTTGTTTTAACCATTGGATCTGGCTATAACTTGGAGGAAATGTTTTTAATTAGATTTTATAACATCTCACTGAAGAGATTGGATAAATTTGGTAAATTGCAAAAGTTATTAATGACTATGTGTGGCAGATCATAATGAAAGTGTTGATCAAAATTATGAAAATGTTCTACATCATTCAAAGGAAATTATGATGAGAGATGATTCATGCGTGATATTTCTTATATGGGCTCACCTTATGAAAGGAAATGTTTTAAACTTAAGATAAGTATTCCATGTTTTATTAAGGCACATGAATTATTGAGTTTGTAATTTATGCTATAATATTGGCTAGTAAAATCTTGTATGCTTCTATCATTGGTATTTCTATTCGAGATAATTTATGCTATAATATTGGCTAGTAAAATCTTGTATGCTTCTATCATTGGTATTTCTATTCGAGATAATTTATGAGCTATTTGTAATCTCTCTCTAACATACCTTTAGGACGAAAGCACAATAAAATTGAATTAAAGGGAGAAATAAATTGATGCTTATAAATGAATTGATGATTGAGACCAGATGTAGAGGGAGTCTGACATTTCAAAAGAGAACAAGAGTTTGATACAAGAACTTGAGCTTCAGAGGGAGCAGATGGTTCAGTCAAATTGTGATAATTTCGATCATAGTGATTGAGAGGGATTTTCACTATTGAAGGTGAAACACTTATGAGGTAAAACTTGATTCAATTGATTATTATACTAATGAAATCATTTAATGCCTTATGGGCCCTGTATAAATCATAAGGAAGTGATGACTTCCAAATGATTTCCACTTGTATTTTTGAGGTTATTGGAAGGTGATGATCTTACAATAACTTGAGCTTGTGGATAGAATCACTGATAGAGGCAATCCACATGAGAGCTCGTGGATAGAATCGCCGATTGAGGCAATCCATGTAAGAGCTTGTGGATAGAATCGCCGATTGAGGCAATCCATGTGAGAGCTCATGGATAGAATCACCGACTGAGGCAATCCATGTAAGAGCTTGTGGATAGAATCATTGACTAAGGCAATCCACGTGAGAGCTCATGGATAGAATCGCCAACTGAGGCAATCCACTTAAGAGCTTGTGGATAGAATCGCCGACTGAGGCAATCTACGTGAGAGCTCATGGATAGAATCACCGACTGAGGCAATCCACGTAAGAGCTTGTGGATAGAATCACTAATTGAGGCAATCCACATGAGAGCTCATGGGTAGAATCGCCAACTAAGGCAATCCATGTAAGAGCTTGTGGATAGAATCACCGACTGAGGCAATCCATGTGAGAGCTCATGGATAGAATTATCGACTGAGGCAATCCATGTGAGAGCTCATGGATAGAATCGCTGACTGAGGCAATCCACACAAGAGCTTGTGAATAGAATCGTCGACAGAGGCAAATTCACACCTTGAGACTATGGTTCCCTATGATGAGCATCATATGGTTGATGCAAATACTCCCAATATCATGAGATGATATTTTTGAGTTATGGTGAATATCATGTGCCTTAATATTCTCATTTATACCATACTTCCTGATATCATAGTGAGATAATATTTTCTCTATTCCATAATTAATCTAGACTTAATGCATTTGCATTGATTTTATCTTCCCTAGCTAAGAGCAAGTGTTAATTATGTTTTGTGTAGCTATGGTGAGGGCCATAAGGGTTGACATGGGAGATCACTACACATTTTGTCTGATCATGCTCCCTAGCTAAGAGGGAGTGTTAATGTTTGTAGCTTCAGTCGAATGATCATTTAGAATACATATAATATATGTTGATTAATAATAATATGTTATTATGTTATATTATTATTGTAGACGTATAAAAATGATAATATTCCTAAATGAATATTTTATGTTCATTCCTCTATTTAATTAAGTAAATTATTCAATTTATTTAGTTAAATTCACTAAAACCCCTTTTATCATTTAATTGAATAAATCATTTTATTTAATTAAATCCCTTCTATCTACTTTTAATTAAATTCACATTTAATTAAATAGTTTACCCCAAATTGAATAAATCTTATTTATTTAATTTCCCAAATTGAAATAAATTAATTTTATTTTAATTAAATTCTATTTCCCTCATCCACTTGCAAAATCCTACATCCCCCACTTGCATCCTAAATCCCCTTTCTAAATTCTTCTAAAACCTATCTAATCCTCATCAATTAGCCTAACCCATCTCCTAAATATTGTCACATTCCTAAGCAACTTGAAGTCACTTCTCAAAGACTCCCAAGTCTTTGAAAAACATTTAATGCTTTATGTGTTCAAAGAGCCAACCTCTAAAAGTCTTCCAAACCACTAATGGCTCTTACATGACCATTAATGGCTATTACATAACCATTTATGGTTAGCCCTCAACTCAACCTCCATATAGCCCAAGGGTCTCATCAAGTATTTATTGGTTTGACCATAGTTATTCCTTTAACCCTTGCACAAGAGTTTATCCTTTGGGTAAAAGCTTTATCCATTGGATATTCTTAACCTAACCTTAACCCTTACCTCCTAAGGTAACCATGTGGTCTTCTCAAGCATTTAATGTTTCCTACCTCTCCTCTCAACCAGCCTTATGTTGACAATTGTCACCATTTCATTGGTGAAAATTGTAAAAATGGATTGACAACTTTCAAACTTGACCCTTGATTAACTCTTTCAATCCTAGCCATCCATTGCCCTATTTTCACTATAAATAGAGCTCTCCTTCCTCCATTTTGAGGATCGATGAATCTAAGAAATCTATTATCTAAGAATCTCTAGAAATCCATCCAAGCTTTTAATATCTCATTTATGCTCAATTTTATCAATACATTTAGCCTCTCTTTGCAATAGGAATTAATCTAATATGCATTTTAGAGTATTTCTATTATCATTAGCTTAAAACATATAACTAGCATATCATGTTAGGATATTATTTCTACTAATCTTGTCATCTTATAATCTATTTTATTGCATTCATAAGATCATGCACACATAGGATGCATTCTCATGTTAAAATCAATCAAAACATCCCTCGTTCTTGCATTTGTCATCCCTAAACCACTTTGCTCAGTGATCTGAGAGCAAAGGCATTGGTTTGAGGGACCTTGTAAGATAGAGAACCATGGAACCAACCTTGGGAAGTTGAGTCATCCTTCATGACTCCATAGCTTGCACCAAGAAGTCCTGTGGGTGTGTGGACAAGTCTCTTTGAGCTCCACTTTTCGCATTTTGAGTTTCATTGACCCGCTTTTCCCGCATACATTTATGGCGCCCACCGTGGGGCTCTACCCCATTAATCAAATCGGTTTTAAAAAATAAACACTTTTGCAGGTATGTGGGAAACAAGAATCAGCGCGTGGGGAACATCCCTTAGCACATCTGGTTAACAACTTAGCGCATCTTGTACACTATTTAGCACGTGGGGTTTAAACTCTAGCGCATGAAGTACTTAGTGTAGTGCATCATCCTCACTAATCTTTTCCTATAGGTCTCGATGTGGAAGAAAAATAGAGCAGTGCATTCAGAAAATGGCTTAGCACTTCGGGTCTGTCCGATAGCACATCACAGTTATCCTGTAGTGCTTACAGTCTGTTCTGTAGCGCATCACAGATAGAAAACAAAAATCAAAATTGTAACCGAGATAAAACTTAGGCTTGTAGAAGTCCTCAAAATCCCAAAATCTTTCTAACCATTTTGAGTTGATATTTTGCAGGATTTCTGACATCTTATTGCAGGGATGAGATTAGTGTTATTTTTAGAGTTATAAATAATTTAAATTTTTACTAACTTAGTTAAGTTAGTTAAGATTTAAAGTCTTTTTAACTCTTGTTAAATAAAATCGAACGCACCTTATTTGGGCTGTAAAAAGAACCACAAAATCACTCTTTTCTTGCTTTTTTTAGGAGAAAAATTCTCAATTTGGGCTCTAAAAGGAGCAAATCAAATTTTCAAGTTTTACAATCAAAAGGGTTAAAAAGAACTTCACCATCCTTTGGTGCATAAAAGGATCCATTTTTAAATTGTGCAAAGTAAAGAATCACACAAGTTCAAAGGTCATTTACAATAAGAGGGAAGTCCTTCCCCTTTTATCGATTTCTTTTGTTGACCACCAAGATCGAAATTCTGCTTTGTTGACCAGGTTCTTTTCCTAGATTAGAAATCATTGCTTTGAAGGAAATAAAAGGAACACCATGTTTTCATGGAGCAAGATCTCCATATAGATCTTAGAAAATTATTGACTTGAAAGGTAAAAAGAACCTTGTTTGCCTTGTCTCGAAAGTAGAAGGTATATGCTCTCCCCTTAACTAGGTGATCAAAAAGCCAAACTACTCTTACGCTTTCAGTCATACAACATTTAAATCCTTTAGCAGGCCTGCCTTCCCAAGGGGTTGAAAAACTCTTAAAGCCATTTTTGGCTAGTGTGAAGGGAATGACCTAAGTGGGAAACAACTTTGAAGCCAAGTGTTCCAACCCACTATAATCAAATGTGGAAAGTGATGAAAGTCCTTTTCAATGGTTGCGCGTAGTGATTAGCCTTCCCCCAATATCCTTGAGATACGTAAAGCCTTTGTTCTAAAGGTTGGGAAGCCTCCTGAGGGAGTTTATCACTGACGGTCGAATAGGAAGCTTGATTACGAACCTTAGCATTAGAAACTTTGAGCCGAGTTAGTAACCAGACATTTGTAATATCATAGTGCAAGGGTGGGGAAGAATCCGCCCCCAAGATCACTCACCATATATCTCCCAAGATAACTACTCAATTGTGAAGCGATTCACTTTGAGTTAATTTCTGGCAAAAGGCAAAAAAATGGGCACCCTCTAGGGGGTGACACGACTGTTTGAGCTGACGGAGTATCAAGACTAGTGAGCTATGGTATTACTTATGACCTTTGAATAAAGAGTCTTTTTGAAGTGTCTTCTTTGTATCCAAACCTATTGAAACATTGGAGATTTGAACACATCCTCACAAAACATACACTTATTGTTTAGATTAGGAAAAATGGTTGTCTCTTTCATGCTGTGTCTTCATATGTTACTTCAGAAAATCATCTATCATCACTAAAAACTCAAAACAAAGTTCTAAATTGCAGAAAACAATCAAGTCAGGGCAGTTTAGCGCATAAGAGCAACATCTTAGCACATGGAAATCATATTTTAGCGCATCAAACCTTATCTCTAGCACGCAAAGTATTAATAGTAGCGCTTCACCGAGATCTAAAACTAACAGTTGCAGTTAGCGCGTGCTGAAAATAGTTTAGCGCATGGAAGTCAACCTTTAGCACGTAGAGTATAAACAGTAGCGCGTCAGTGGCTCATATTAGCACATGATCTTTTAAAACCAAAGCTGAAACAAATTAACTATCAGTAACAGTTAGCGCATAGACCGGGGTAGCATAGCATGTGGGGTCTTTTCCTTAGCGCTCTGAGAAAATTTTGTAGTGCATAAAGTCTCTGTTTTAGCGTGTGGTCAAAACTAGAAAAATAGGGGGCAAAACAAAGGTAAATTTGCAAAATTTTGAAAACATTTTCAAAAACCTCCTTTCATCAGCCTGAACTTCGTTAAATTAGAAAATCAAGAACAGAGTATCAAAAGCTATATCTAAAGCAAATTTCTTATCAAACAAAAGTTGTCCAAACATCTAAAATTGGTCGCACGATAAACATATCTATCCTATCAAAATCAGGAAACATCATCACAAGTGGCAAATAGGTCCTTTTATCAAACGGATTTTATCCCAAACACACTTGTTTTAAAACTCCAAGTTGTCAAATCAAGTTTCCATATCGGGAGACTTTTTCCATATCATTTGATGCACTTTGTCGTGAGGGGGCATCTAAACCTTCACTTTGATAAAGTAAAACTTGAGTTTCTAAAATAAGATAAAACTGAATCAAAAACTAACTCGAAGGAAACCATTGATTGCTTGTGCATGACTAATCCTCATATTCTGAGAAGAAAGAATATTTATCGTAACACTAAGTTAAAGAAACAACAACCAAGTACTTCGAAATTTACCAAAAGAAATAAATTTTTATACATCAATCGTCAGCTCTTCAAATCTCATTGAATATTTCTTCGTCACGTACGACTCTATATTCAGAACAAATCAAACGAATTTGATAAGGAACCTTTGAAGACTAGAGATTTCTGCCAAAAGTCTGCATTCAGTCAACAAATCAATCATGGAGGAAAGATCAATCCTGCATTCTTTCTTGATGAGTGCATCACTTATAACTTCCCAAGATTACCACCACCAACCCCTAAATATTTCTAAAATGCCTACTGTTACTCGCTTTCAATGAAATGAACAAAGCGAAACAACACCAGAATCAAGCATGAATCAAAGGTTATCTAATCCTATTGAAGGTCCACATCTAGAGGAGCCTAAAATTACTGACGAGCTCCTTCGAGAATGTCAAGAAAGCACTTCCTTTCAAAAACTTGTGGAAAGACTCATGGAAAATGACAAAGAAAAATATCTTCTCATGCTCACAAGTAAAGGAGTTAAACTTTTGGAAGATTTAGACACAAACATTTTTGGAACATGATCTTGACATTACGAATATCAAGAACGACAAAGAGAAGAAGAGGCTCGTGACCTTGAACAAAACATACCTGAACAAAATATCCCAGAACTGAATATACCCGAGCAAAACATCCCGGAGCAAAACATACCATTCAACACACCTTATCAACTGAGAACTAATGCAAGGGAAGAATTCTTCCCTTGACAAAATAATGCACCTTTGGTTTCTCTTACTCAACAAATGCAAATGTTACAAAGACAAATGCAAGACATGCAACAAGGGACAACAGTACGGTATTCATTAAATGAGATTTGTCCTTATTTGTTTGATAGATGATTGAACATGGTGCCTTTTCCTCCAAACTCAGACATTCCCAAATTTGACAAGTACGATGGGAAAAGTGATCCCTGTGATCATGTTCGAGAATTCTACACAATGAGTCTTGAATTTGCTCATGATGACACCTATTTAACGAGGTTATTCCCAAGAAGCTTGGGAGGACAAACAATGGAATGGTTATCCAAAATCACACCCCCTGTCCGATCATTTGATGAACTCGTTAACAAATTCATAACTCAATATTCATCTAACATTCAACATGTTATCACAATGCTAGACATTTGTAACACCAAGCAGAAAAACAATGAAACATTCATGGTATTCCTTCAACATTGGCAACGTATGGTTTCACAATATCCTCAAGATATCCCTAAAAAGGAAAAAATGGAAATTTTCATCAACAACTTGAATGGTGAAATGAGTTATAGGCTCAAACTCTAATGCATACCATCTTTTGCTAAATTGATTGAGAATGACATTCAAGTGGAAGAAGCATGTGTCAAGAAAGGAACGCTAAAATTCTTCAAAGAAGGAACAAGTTCATCAAACTACAACAATCAGAACAACAACTTAGACAAATCTAGATTCTGGACCAGAAACAAAAACAATAGAAATGAAGGAGGCAATGAATCAAATGATCCAAAATCCAAGCAACCCATGATCGCATTATCAGGAAATCCTCAAGCTACAAAGAATCCCAAAGGTGCTAACCCTGACACTAACACTAGTGCACCGAATACCAATCAGAGTCAACCCAACACCAATAACGCAAACAACACCAACAATGCTCAAAACAATAACATAAATTGAGGGCCTAATAACAATTCACGAGGTAACACCAACAATTTTCAAAAATGCATCTACACAGTGCCATTAGGACAATCACTGGAGTCAGCATTCAGAGAACTCCTAGCAAACAAAATTATCTCTTTACTAGCAATCAGCAACTATGAACCACAAATCAAACCACCTTGGTGGAATGACTCACACTTTTGTGATTTTCATTGTAACAAAGGTCATCAAACAAATGATTGCATGAGACTAGAAAACATTGTTCAAGACATGATTGATAGAAGTGATTTAATAGTTGATGGTCTCAAGACAAATGGTGACCATGGATCCTTTAAGAATCCTCTTCCAAATTACAACAAGGATGGAGCTTCAACCTCAAATGATACACATGGAGCTTGTATCAATCACATATACAATAACACCATCAATCATATATCAGCTATAGACAATCAAGTAAGCATCATCACAATCCGAGATAAGCATAATCATGAATTTGTCAATGTAAAAACCAGAGCTCAAAAGTATGTCTTGAAGGGGCATATGTCAATGACAAACACCGTACCCAAAATTCAATATGATCTTGTCAACCAACTACGCAAAACTCCTACTCAAATATCCATACTAGAGTTACTCAAACTTTCACCAAAACACAAAGACATATTGGAACAAGCATTATTAGAAATAAATGTACCTCAAGATCTGGATGCTGACAAATTCCAAGCCATGGTCACTCATATGACATGACCTCATAATCTCACCTTTTATGAGCATGATAATATCTCATTGAGCCATCCACATAATACTCCTCTCCATATTGAAGTCATAGTCTATAAACACCGAGTTAAACGAGTATTAATAGATGGAGGAGTTGGACTTAATATATGTACCTTAAAACTTATCCGTGCATTAGGCTTCTCTGAGGAGTCTATTGATCCATGGAAAAAGATTGCTATAAAGGCATATGATGATGAAGAAAGATCATCTAAAGGAACCATGATGTTTCCTATTCAGGTCAGACCAATGCAAAAAGATACTATGTGCCAGGTATTAGACATAGACCTCACATACAATATCTTATTAGGTTGACCCTGGATACATGAAATGCAAGCAGTGCCTTCTACATATCACCAGTGTGTAAAATTTCCCTACAATGGGCAGGAAATTTCTATATCAGCTGATCATAATCCATTTCAGCATTGTAATGCAATGGGGGCAGCCCAAGACAATCTGGTTCCACATAATAGAGAAAAACAAAATTCTTTAGCACCAGATCTTCAGCAAGAAAAGTCTACATCACTATCTAGAGATTTCACGCAAAAATTGAAAATCAAAGAGCACGATATGGGAGAATACTCTTTGGAGCCCATGTGTTTGGCCAACTTACCAACATCACCTAAATCCCATGGATTACCTATAGCCTCAACACATCAAGCAACTCAACCCATCACCAAGTTTGATGGCACATTTATCCAGCTCGGCACTCTAGAACATGAATTAGAGGAAAAGGATATCCTTAGCTGGTTATACAAGGATGAAGAAGAAGATAACAGAGCAGCTGCTATGGAAGTGGTTATACCAACACACCTATATGGAAAAGGCTACTTAATCATGCAACAAATGGGCTATAATGGAAAAGGACCTATCGAAAAACGTAAGGAAGGCGTCATCGAACCAATAGATCCTCATTCACAGTTTAGTAAAGACAAAACAAGATTGGGTTTTGAACTCACTCTACTACCAAGGACACCATACAAATATCAAAAACCTCAGTGGAAAGCAAATAAGAAGTACAAAGAAGAATCCTGGTAGGAGGCAATATTTGAGTCAGCAGAGAAAATACGTAAGGAATGTGAACATCAAGAAAGGAAGCAACCTCAAGCAAAGCCCCTCATTCAAAAGAGGGCGACATCTACATAAGTACATCATATTCTAGAACCAATATCCAACAAAGCAGAATCACCTCCTGATAGAATCATTCCTCCTCAAGAAGGGACAGTATATGAACAAATACAAAGAGTAGAAGTAGGATCTGACACAGAGTCTGAGAAAACTATAAAACTTGTATCAATCATCAAAGACCTGTTCTCACCCTACATCATACTAGTTCACAGCTCTGATAGAATATGGGATACTACCTCTAAAACTGATTCTAATGAATATGAATGGGGTAGTTGTTCTAATTCTACTGAGGATATTTGTGTGAAAGACAGTCATACACCCATTTCTCAAGAAGCACACAACACTGAATATAGACCACTAGAATTTGGTCCACAAAATATCTATTATGCCAAGGAAAATGAGCAACGTCATTATCAACAAGTCTATACGGAAGATGATACCATTGAAGACCTTGACAAAATCCTTAACTTATTTAACACCTAGTCCAATCACGAAGATACGTCCATCATGACACTTACAGCAGTAGAACTTGATCCGCCCAACGATTCCTTACCATTTGTCTTTCCTGACCTCATAGACTGGGACGAGCTTGAAGTACATGATATACCAATTTTCCCAAATGACGAATCCATTATCCATTACCTATGTACCGTTAACCTGGAAACAGACTCTACCAGTGAACAAAGTAACGACATCTACAATCCTGGGAGTGCCAAGTCTCTCAGTCACAAAAATGAATCAAATAATGGATCTATTGCTGAAAACCAGTCAATGGCAGCAATGGATCACAAAAAAGTAAAAATAAAGGATGCATCTGAGGGTGAAAACCTTTTTAAGGCACCTAAAGATGGGAGATTTGACACTCTTCCAGAGCATTATCATGAGAAATCACCCATATTGATTAATCCCACTCAATCAATCAACATTGGTACTATGGAAACAACCAAAAACATACACCTGGCAGAATCTCTAACAGAGGAAGAAAGATCAGACTTTATCAAGTTTTTTAAAGAAAAGCAAATCAACTTTGCTTGGTCATATGTAGATATGCCCAGGATTGATCCATAATTAATCATGCATCACTTGTCCATTACTCCAGGAGCTAAGTCAGTTAAGAAAAAACTGTGAAAGATGAATCCACATGTGGCACTCATGGTTAAAGTTGAACTAAAGAAACTATTAGATGTCAGATTCATTTGACCTATCGACTATGCAAAATGGATTTCCAACATCGTGCCAGTATCAAAACCAAATGTTAGTATCAAAATATGCACTGATTTCAGAGATGTCAACAAAGCCTATCTAAAGGATGACTTTCCTTTACCCGGTATCAACATAATTGTAGACCTCACAACAGGCCATGCAATGTTATCAATAATGGACAATTTTTCAGGCTATAATCAAATCAAGATAGCCCCTCCTTGGGGAACGTACTGTTGGAATATTATGCCTTTTGGCTTAAAGAATGTAGGAGCTACTTATCAACGAGCAATGACAATAATCTTTCATGACATGATGCATACCTTCATGGAAGACTATGTGGATGATTAACTAGCTAAATCCTTCACCAGAGCAGAGCATCTGAGCATCTTAGAAAAGATTTTTGATCGATTGGAGAAATTCCAAGTCAAACTCAACCCTAAGAAGTGTGTCTTCGGGGTTACATCAGGAAAGTTACTAGGTTACATAGTTTCAGCTAAAGGTATTGAAGTGGATCCAACAAAGGTACAAGCCATTATGGAGATGCCACCACCAAAGAACATCAACCAACTCAGATCTCTACAAGGATGACTCCAATCAATCAGGCGGTTCATCGCTCAAATAGTAGATAAAAGTCTCCCATTTAATCATCTGCTACATAAAAATGTACCTGTGTAGGAGAAAAAGTGAAACTAAGCAAGCATGCCCTAATCTCACTTTCAATCACACATTTGCGGAATACGAAAGAGCCTAGAGGTATCACACAATTGGCTACTTCTTTTTGTGGAAGAGAGAGCCACGGGATACCTATTAGGATTTCTATTCCTTTGTTGTAATTGAAAGATGAAATGATGCAAGTTCAATCCCTAACCCCAAAGTGCAAGTATGAACTAATAACAAGATTACAGAATTGAACTTAAATGATGGAAAGCTGTAACCACAAGGACAAAACAAGAATGCAAATGCGTACCTGGAGTTCAAATCTGAGTGAAAATGTTCGGGACGGGGGCGCGGGTGCCACTGTCTTGATTCTGACCCTGAAACTGCTCCGGAAACTGCTATTTTGCACTTTGGAAAAAGCTGTCAAAAATGCTGAAAATGCTGTCTGTCAGGAGGACCAGGGCGCCCAGCGCCCCTGTCCCAGGGACCAGGGCGCCCAGCGCCCCTGTCCTGGTAGGACCAGGGCACCCCACGCCCCTGTCCTGGTCTTTTGTTCTGAAATTTGGTGGGAAGGCCAGTCTCAGTCTGCTTCTTCCGGATCTGCAACCTGCGGCGTCGTCCGAGTCCCGAAACCTGCACTTATATCTGAAAAGGTGTTTTGGGTGGCTATATAGGGTTTTGCCTTAGTCAAACCCCCGCTTCGGTGATTTCCACCTCCACGAATAGCCAAGTTGTTTGTAAAATGTATTGTGTGTGCAGACCTAGTGTGTGTGCAAGGTCCAAAAATGCAAGAAAGCAAACTAGAGCAACCTAGAAAGTAAACCCTAATTGCTTGTAAATGATAATGTAAATGCTCTAAATCAAGATGCAATGTGATCTAAAGCATGAATAAATGATGTATTGAAGCTTATGCAAAGACATGAAAATAATATGAAATCATACCCAACCCTCAAGGGAGGAGTACAAGCCAATCTTCAGTCGGTAATCTCCTATTGTTCTTCAATGTCTTCCAAGCCCTAAGTGAAGGAATGAAATTGATAGATGCTTGATAGAAGGATGTTGAATGTTGTTGAAGTCTTCAAAGATCTGCTCTTTCGCTGCATATGAAGTTCCTGAAAATCAAAAATCGGATCCTTTCAAATGAAGAAAGAGAGCTCTTATATATGAAACCCTAGGTCTTAATTTCAACCTTTGGCCGACCTAGAGATTGAATATCCCGCCAATTTCTTGAGGTTAAGCTTTATTTTATGATTGGATTGTGCTCATAAAATTTTGGGAAAAATGTCCAGGACCATGTTGCACTCCGGGCGCCATGGTCCTCTCCGGGTGCCATGGTCCCGACAAATTTTCACCAAATTTTTAGGGCCGTCGGATATGATGATTTTAGAGAGAATCCCAAAGTTACAGGTGATTTCAAGATGTTTTGACCCCCGAAATCAAGCCCCCAAGTTCGAAATAGGACCTAATCAGGGTTTTTGATTAAATGATGTATTGGAAGAATAAAATGAAAGGGGCACACTTTAATGAAAGGGCCCAACTTTATGATATGGGAGATGATAAAATAGGACCTTAGACCTAATTAATTTAATTAATTAAGTGCTAAAGGGGAAATGCAATGCAAAATGCAAAATGCGCCAAGGCGGGTGCTAAACTAGGTGTGAAATTGTACCACCCTAGCAAGTGCGTACAATTTACGACGCTACAGTACCATTCAGATGGGAAGCCAAATGTGCGGAATCTTTCTATCAAATCAAACCATATCTAATGAACCCACCAGTTCTCCTACCACCAATAGCAGGGACGCCACTCATTCTCTACATTTCAACAACAGATATATCACTGGGGGCATTGTTAGCACAAGAAGATCAACAAGGTAAGGAACGAGCTATATACTACATCAGCATGACATTGAATGGATATGAACTAAACTATACATTCATTGAGAAGGCTTGTCTAATTGTAGTATTTGCCTCTCAGAAATTCTGACATTACATGCTAGCGCACACAATTAAGCTAGTTGCAAAAATTGATCCTCTCAAATATCTACTCAGTAAGGTAGCTCTTATAGGCAGATTGGCTAAATGGGTCATGATTCTCAGTGAATTTGATATCCACTACACAGAACGAAGGGCTATCAAAGGATAAGAAATTGTAGATCAGCTGGTTGAAGCACCACTACCAGGAAAACAAACTATGGAGGTCGAATTTCTGGATAGGGACGTTCTTGCTATTTCTACCAAACAATGGACTTTGTACTTTGATGGGTCCTACACACAACATGGCTTGGGTGCTGGCATTCTATTCATTACTCCTGAAGGACACACTATACCAAGATCATATAGGCTTATGTTTCCATGCACAAATAATGTAGCTGAATATGAAGCATTGGTTATAGGCATCAAAATGGCTATAGAATGGAGAATCATAGAGTTAAAGGTCTACAGAGACTCACAACTAGTCGTCATTCAAATCAACAATGAGTATCAGACAAAGGATGACAAGCTTCTACCCTACAAGCAAATGGTGGATGATTTCAAGCAATATTTTGTACACATCACCTTCGAACAAATACCAAGGTTAAACAACAAAGCAATCGATGCAATGACTACTATCACTTCACTACTACAAATTCTAGAGCAATAGAGTCGTTACGAGTTTCTGGTAGAGCAACTATTCTCCCCAGCCTATGACCACTCTGAATACCATGTTATTTATGCCTTGACTGGTTCAGATTCTCTGTTATATGGACCGGTATATGATTATCTTAAAAGCAACATCCTACCCATTGACCTATCCCGAAACCAAAAATGTAACTTTATCTAGCAAGCCGCTTGTTATACCCTTACTGCTGATACTTTGTATCGTCGAGGTCTAGATGGTACTCTTCTTTGTTGCCTTGATCGTAATTAATCTGAGTCCGCTTTACATGAGCTTCATGAAGGTATATGTGGCACACATTCAAGTGGTACTACTCTTGCTAAAAAGCTTATGAGAATGGGATATTACTGGCCGACAATGGAAAAAGACTCTTATCACTTTGCAAAGAAGTGTCCTAAATGCCAGAACCATGACAATCTGATACATGCACGAGCACAGGAACTGCAACCATTCACCACATCCTGGCCCTTTTGTCAGTGGGGACTGGTCTTGGTGGGCAAAATCCATCCTTCATCTTCAAATGGACACAAGTTCATTATAACTGCAATAGAATAGTTTACCAAGTGGATAGAAGCAATCCCCATGACCACAGTGACTGGGAAACAAATTGCCTCTTTTATCCTTAATTATCTAATCTGCAGATATGGTATTCTGAGTTCCATCATCACAAATAATGGATGACCTTTCAAGAACCAAGATGTACAAGAACTATGCAAAAAATTCAAAATCCAACATTGTTTTTCTACACCTTACTACCCACAGGGAAATGGTCAAGCAGAAGCATCCAACAAAACAATATTGAAAATCCTAAAGAAAACAGTGAATGATGTCGGCAAAGATTGGCATGTACAACTCAATCCAACACTTTGGGCACACAGAACTAGCATCCACACACCTATGGGAGCTACACCATATTCATTGGTATATGGATCATAAGCTATTTTACCCTTGGAGGTAGAAATTCCATCTCTCAGAGTGTCTCTGAAAGGCTTAAACTCAGATGAAGAGTATCGAGTCCGACTGCAAGAACTTGAACTGCTAGATGAAAGACACCAGTGTGCCTACACTCATTTCAAAGCATATCAGCAACACATGTGTAGAAGCTACAACCACAAGGTCATTCCTTGAATTTTTAAAATTGGTGACCTAGTACTCAAAGAAAATCCTAAAAATCAGCAAGATCGAGAAAAGAAAGGAAAATTTGAACCTAACTGGTTAGGTCCCTATGTCATCATATCAACTTATGGATTAGGCGCTTATCAACTGACAACTTCAGAAGGAGATGTGCTTGACGAACCAACTAACAACATCCATATGAAGAAATACTACACTTGAGGAGTCTACTACACGGAAAAGTCAAAAAATCTAATTAAAAAAAAAAAAATCAAGAAAAAGCAAATAAAAAGGTACAATAAAAGCAACTGGTGAAAACCTGGCAATAGGCACTATTGTGAGAGGACAACTCCTCTATCTCTATCCATATCATTATAAGGCACTATTAGCCATCGCCTGACATTTTTATCACAATATCCATTCAGGACATACTTAGTGTAGTCACTATCCTGGTTTATCCGCATATTACTTCACCGCATCTCACCATGGCTTGGTAATCACTGTACATATCCACATTGAGAGGCACACTTAGCTAGGGGCAATATTCATCAAAATGTGCAGCACGTTCAAACCGTCAAAACTAGAAGCAAACTCAGAACTTCATATCTAACAAACAAAACTCGCACAATCACAAAGCAAAACATTGATCGCTAAAAGGGATTCACAAGAGCTGATAGATGATTTTCTAAAGTATCAAATGTTGCATCTTGCATAAAGTTTTGACTATTTTGCACTTGAACTTTTTGAATCATTGGATCCTTTGAATTTTCTCCACAATGCTTCAAAGCTAGAGAACATCGGGAGACTCCAATATTTTCTTGGTTTTCTGTCTATGAGGCGATCATCTGTACTATGTAAATACTTGTCTTGAGACATGATTCATAGCATATCACTGAAGACATGAATCCACTTTACGCATACAGTTGATTTAATTTTGTTTGTTTATATGCAATCCGCACTCAGGTCATCCTGGTTCAATTATACCTTGACGCTTGTGCTATCTTGCAAAATCAAACATCATGTAAATTTTTCTCAGGTCATTATGGTTCAATTATACTATTATGCTTGTATAAATTTCCAATATATCCCAAAACAAAACACTGCTCAATGATGATACATACATAGAAAGCAAACAACATGTGGCTATATAGGATGACAAATACAGAATGAGGATGCTCAAAAACAATTAGTTGCATATCATTTTACAATTAGTTGCATATCATTTTTCAATCAATTGCATATCATACATCTCATTTTCAAGATACATCTCACAACATATCATTTCATACATCTCATTTTTAAGAAACATCTCACAGCATCATGCATATTCATCAAATATCGCACAACATGCATCTACCTAAGCATTACATAATCATAGAATAAACAAAAGCATTTAGACAACATCATCCGTAATGCATCACATGAGGATCCAAGAAAATGATGTCATATATATACCTCAATAAATGATCAATATACAAAATATGTCATGTTTGTGCCAAATACAATAGAATGATCAAAATACAATGGAGACAACGTCTCTCAGGTATGACTATCTCCTGAGGGAGACAGTCTCGCTACCGATGTCCTAGCACCTAGATCTCCAGGTGGATCCTGTCTCGGAGGCCCTATCACACCTTTGCTCTTCGTCCTCGACCTAGTCTCTCGGGATCAAATGGATCTCGACTGTGTAAAACTCTGCACTCGACACTCCCTGGGCACCACCTCCTCATAGTGTCTCCTATAGTACTCCACCTCCTTGACTCTCAGAGCCATCTCTCTCAAGGTGTCTCTCATCGGGCCACCTACTGCCACTCTCTGCAGGATCACCATGAGCTCCTCTGCTCGACCCCACCGCTCTATCTCTGTATCTCGCTCTGTCATCCACTGAATAATCTGATGCTGCTTCACCAACATTTGTGTCTGCAAATGTTGCATTGACAACTACAGCGATGTAATCTGTGTGTCCTCCACATGCGTAGGAATCCACATCTCTAGGGGTACCTGTGAAGGGGTACCCCTATCCCTCTAGCTATCCTCGGTGCTAGTGGAGGTAACACATTTTACCTCCTCCTCTGGGCCGGTCGCCGCACATCCTCATACCCTCCCACCACTACTATCACCTCCTCAAACTACTCCTCCTCTCTGGCTCTGATCGCTAAACCCCCTCTCCCTCTATCCACTACCACCCACCGCACAACTCTCTCTCCTCACCTCCCCCTATCTCCAATCCTATCTCCTCTCCTCCCCAACACCAATCTCCCTCTAACTCCTCGCCAACCTCTACCACCTCCTCCACCATCTCTGCCATCCCCTCCTCCCTCATCTACCTCCTCCTCCACCATCTCTGCCATCCCCTCCTCCCTCATCTACCTCCTCCTCATCATCAAAAGCTAGAATCATCTCAGTTGGATCAGATATCCTCGCCACTGCCCGTGCTATGAAAAGTGCTACAAACTCATCAGTCATCCTTGCATCCATGATCTCAGGGGCATAATCCCAAATATGGTCAGGTAGGTGAAAGAACTCCTCTACTGCCACTGCGCTATCGATCGTAGGCCCCCAATCTAGGATGTCTTGTCTCCGTCGAGCATAAAAACATGCTCCCTGTGGAATACCCTGCTGTCAACCATACTGCCGCAGCACCCGGCCATGCAAAAACCTCTCTATAACAAAGGATGTCTGCCCTATTAGATACCCGGACATAAAAACATGAGGCATCTCCATCCCATCCTCAACCCGTACCTCACACCCTGTATATGGTCGCTAGATGACTGATATCAATATCATCCAACACTCTCCTCTAATGCTCTAGTTTGCCCAGCTTACGCTAGACAACTATCCCTATGTATCCATATGCGTACACACATCCAACAGGCCTATCTCTATTTGCCAGTGGCCTAGCTACTGGGATATGCTCCCATGCCCATACTTGAAGTAGAGTCACACCAGTTGATAAAGTGTCGTAACCCAAGTACACTACCTCATGCAAATCCCTATATAGATGGGCCAACATTGCTGACCCCCATGCAAATCGATGACCCTATGTCACCATATCCTCCAATACCAATCCCCATCCCACTGATAGTCCCTTCAACCTACGGTTGGGAGATAGAAACCCACCTATAAAACCCACCAGAACTAATGGTAGAGGAGTGTAATCCAAATCCAAAAGCTCCTGCCAAGGGATCTCATACCCACAGATAGTGTCATCCTAAAAGATCCGATGAAGTGCCTCGGTACCACCCTCCTTAGTCTTCTCGTAGGGTAGCAATGCACCTACTATAGGAATCCACAGAATCCGATAACAATCCTCAAGCATCACTGTCATCTTGCCTATCACCAAGTGAAAGGTGTTCGTATCACTGTGCCACCTCTCTACTATGCTGTCAATAAACCCCGGTTTACAATAAACCGAGGCATCTCTAACAAAGAAGTCAGACCACATCTATCAATAATGTCTCTGTTTGCCTGTTTCAATTGTGGTATCAATGACCACGGTCTCGAAAATCGCTCACGCGACTGCACTACTCCAAGACGCACCTGTGAAAAACAACACAAGTCCAATATCAGTTCCCTCATCAATACATGGATATTAAAATCAAATTCATATCCAAAACTTGAAAACTTTGAACAAATCTATATCAAGTTTCACATCATATCAATCCATCAAATCATATCAACTTGTAACACAACTCAAGTTTCACAATCATATCAACTTGTAAAACAACTCAAGTTCCATATCAACTTGTAAAACAACTCAAGTTCCATATCAGCTTGTAACACAACTCAAGCTCCACAATTCATATCAAAACACATTCATATCCAAAACTTGAAAACTTTGAACAAATTTAAATCAAGTTCCACATCATATCAAAATCACATCCAATCTATATCAACTTGAAACATCGCAAATCAAATCAAGCTATCTCAGAACTCATATTGGACATACTTATCACATCAATAACAGCAGACATGAAGACTGGCAAAATGCACTTATCTCAGCAGACCTAACATCAACCTACAACTTTTCTTATTCACAAATCCCACTTTACCAAAAAAATTTCCTATATGTGCTAAAATATCTTGTCTACGTGCTAATCTGTTTCTCATGCGCTACCCTATTTTCTTGATGCGCTATCCAATTCACCCTATGCGCTAACAAAACCCTACACGCTACCCTTTTCTTTGAAAGCACCCTTTAACTTACCCCATGCGCTATTCTATCCCCTCCACGCGCTACGCACCTAACCCTATGTGCTAGGTCACACCTACATGCTATCTAGACCTACCCATGCGACCCCCTAGAAGCCCTATGTGCTAGGTTTACTCTATGTGCTACCTGTTTTACCCTTTGCACTACCCTGTGCACCCGGTGCGCTAACCAAATCCGACGCGCTACCCTAACCTAATGATGCACTATCCTAAAAATTTTGGATGCTACCCTATTCGATAAACCCTACGCGCTACAAATTTTTTCGTATGCACTACCCTTTCGACCCGATGCACTAACACGTAAAAATCTGCATGAAAAATTCAAAACATGACAAAAAATGACAAAATCAAAAATAAAAAATGGGTCAAAAAGGTTGACTTACCGGTGGTCCATATGCGGTAGGCCTCTGATACCTCCTCACACGCTCGAATTGATGCGAAGAATACAAAATCAACATGTTTACTTCTCTCCAAATGTCACTATCTCCAAAGTCAACAAGCATAAATGAGACAAAAAGGAATTACCTTTTCCCTTTTATAGGGTAAATCAAAATTAGGGTTCCGTGGAGGAACGCGCAAATCGCTCGTGGTGTCTCATACCAACCTAACCAACATCATTATCGGGAGATGAATCAATTAACGCATTCAACATAGACCAAAATTTAAAATGCTATCAAAATTATCCAAATCAAATCAATTTTTTAAAATTATTGATTCATCTCCTGAGGGGGCATTATCAACATCATTTTATCAAATCTGGGGCATCAATTATCAAAAACTGGGGCATGACATATCTCAAAACGACATAAAAATTGATCATAACTAAAGCACGACGACATATCATTTTCTTTGAATCAACATGTGCACACACGTCACTTCAAAGAGGGGCAAAATGTAGAGGTATAAAAATGAGCATATTCCTAAATGAATATTTTATGTTCATTCCTCTATTTAATTAAATCCAATTTAATTAAATCACCCACATTCCTCTACTTAATTAAGTAAATTATTCAATTTATTTAGTTAATTTCACTAAAACCCCTTTTATCATTTAATTGAATAAATCATTTTATTTAATTAAATCCCTTCTATCTACTTTTAATTAAATTCACATTTAATTAAATAGTTTACCCCAAATTGAATAAATCTAATTTATTCAATTTCCCAAATTGCAACCAAATTGAAATAAATTAATTTTATTTTATTTAAATTCTATTTCCCTCATCCACTTGCAAAATCCTACATCTCCCACTTGTATCCTAAATCCCCTTTCTAAATTCTTCTAAAACCTATATAATCCTAATCAATTAGCCTAACCCATCTCCTAAATATTGTCACATTCCTAAGCAACTTGAAGTCACTTCTCAAAGACTCCCAAGTCTTTGAAAAGCATTTAATGCTTTATGTGTTCAAAGTTACAAGTCACAAAGTCCAGTATACACCGAGCAGTTTACCGAGTAATGTTCAATGACTACCGAGCAACAAAGATGATATACCAAGTTAATACACATCGAGTGAAATGTGTTACCAGATTCATTGAACCTAGACACATATGGGAAACGTGTTACAAAGATCGAGGAACAAGTAACCATTATGGGAAACATGTTACAAAGATTTTCACCAAAATCTTCATAACTTACACAAATGTGCATAAAAATGACTCAGACCAAAATGAAATGAAAGGTGATTCATATATATTTCTAATGAATCTATTTTTAGGTCATAATTCTTCCCAGTGAGTCTGTACCAAATGCTGCAACATGACTGTTCTCAGGAAATCTCAAATATGTAAACAACCACTTTCACCAAAACTTTCATAACTTATTCATTTATTCATTAAACTGCACCAAACCAAAAGAATGAGAAAGAGGATTCATTCCCACTATCTAACAATTATAAATATAAAGGGTTTCCAGGCCATACATGGTCGTATAAGGCTTGGAAATAACAACTTAACACAAAAATACCAATCAAAATGCAAGTTTTAAACACACCAATTTGTTCCAAACTTTATCCTCCTCTATTCTTCCAATAATGATTTGGTTCGACCAATACAACATATTTATAGACTCTTTGGTAGTTATAAACCATCCAACTACCTTTATGACCCTTCATCTTCCCTTTTACAACTTTATGTGCAATTTTTGCACTTTTACATTTTTGCAAATGTTGCACTTTTGCAATTTTCTTGCAACTTTAACACTTTTTCCTAATGACTCCCCAAATATAAGAGATAAGAGATTTTACATTTATCTAATTGTGGGGCATTAATATGTAGTATGATTCACATTTAACTACCCACTTCAAAGAAAGGGTTATCAAGAACCTGAAAGCCATCCCAAACATAAGATAAGAGATTTGACATTTATCTAATCGTGGGGCATTAATATGTAGTATGATTTATCTAAGAGTTAAATTTCTTAAGATAAGAGATTTGACATTTATCTAATCGTGGGGCATTAATATGTAGTATGATGCATATTTAACTACCCACTTCAAAGAAAGGGTTATCAAGAACCTGAAAGCCATCCCACACATAAGAATACAAAGATGGTGTACTGTTGATGTTAGTTTTTTAAGAAAAAACCACTAATGGCTCTTACATGACCATTAATGGCTCTTACATAACCATTTATGGTTAGCCCTCAACTCAACCTCCATATAGCCAAAGGGTCTCATCAAGTATTTATTGGTTTGACCATAGTTATTCCTTTAACCCTTGCACAAGAGTTTATCCTTTGGGTAAAAGCTTTATCCATTGGGTATTCTTAACCTAACCTTAACCCTTACCTCCTAAGGTAACCATGAGGTCTTCTCAAGCATTTAATGTTTCCTACCTCTCCTCTCAACCAGCCTTATGTTGACAATTGTCACCATTTCATTGGTGAAAATTGTAAACATGGATTGACAACTTTCAAACTTGACCCTTGATTAACTCTATCAATCCTAGCCATCCATTTCCCTATTTTCACTATAAATAGAGCTCTCCTTCCTCCATTTTGACGATCGATGAATCTAAGAAATCTATTATCTAAGAATCTCTAGAAATCCATCCAAGCTTTTAATATCTCATTTATGCTCAATTATATCAATACATTTAGCTTCTCTTTGCAATAGGAATTAATCTAATATGCATTTTAGAGTATTTCTATTATCATTAGCTTAAAACATATAACTAGTATATCATGTTA
Organism: Cryptomeria japonica; assembly: GCF_030272615.1. NCBI lineage: Eukaryota > Viridiplantae > Streptophyta > Pinopsida > Cupressales > Cupressaceae > Cryptomeria > Cryptomeria japonica. The sequence continues at coordinate 583,660,909 of NC_081411.1, read as the reverse complement.
GGATAGTATTTCTACTAATCTTGTCATCTTATAATCTAGTTTATTGCATTCATAAGATCATGCATAGATAGGATGCATTCTCACGTTAAAAGCAATCAAAGCATCCCTCGTTCTTGCATTTGTCATCCTTAAACCACTTTACTCAGTGATCTGAGAGCAAAGGCATTGGTTTGAGGGAACTTGTGAGATAGAGAACCATGGAACCAACCTTGGGAAGTCGAGTCATCCTTCATTACTCCATAGCTTGCACCAAGAAGTCCTGTGGGTGTGTGGACAAGTCTCTTTGAGCTCCACTTTTCACATTTTGAGTTTCATTGACCCACTTTTCCCGCATACAATTATATTATTATTAATCATATAAAATTTAATATTCAATATTAATCTATTATACTATTCTAAATTAATAATTGATTGATGAAACATTATAATATTGATTAAATTATTATAATTAAAGGAGAGACATGTCCGTTCAAGGACATGCCTTTCCAAAGGAATATATATAGTATAATGTTATTCAATTTGAGAACACATAGAATTCCAAGAATGCAAGTATTATATTGAATAAGATATATACATTAAAATACATCCAATAAAACCTGGGAAAATCAACACACTAACCTATCAATTTCTCACACTATCCTTGGTCAAATTCCCTCAAATATGGCACATTATAATATATGTACCAAGGCATGGGTCCTTTGTAGATAGGGCATGGGTCTTTGTACTTGTGACATGCAATATTGGACATGATAAATGGGTCAACTCCCATGATGCTCTAAAATATCCCTATTCCATCTCGTCCTTCCACTTTCTCCAAGGGAATCCTCTACCATCAATTCACCTTCAATTTTGGTCTCTTTCACATCCACCAACCAATTGAGGATACTTGTCCTCTTCTCATACTCTCAAGGGTATCAACCAATTTGAGCCCTTTAACTCTACTTATAATCCTAGCTATCAAATCTTCTAGCCAAAAATCTATATATGGGATGCTATCCCAAAGAACTTTCAAGACTCCATGAATTGAGATATTATTTTTTAGGTAGGAACACACACATATCACCATGTTGAGCACAACCACCATATCTTAGTGAAACAAGAGTTGGCGTTGGTGAAATTTCATTTTTTTTTATCAATTTTTATAACACTTTTGCTTAATCTAAGTGTCACATAGAGTTAGAGTGAGATAGGTTAATCTAGTTTTAAGTTGTTCTTTAATTCTCCAATTTTAGGTCAAATTTTGTAAGGCTATTATAATAGTCTTTATCATATTTATTTATCCTTGAAATGTGATGTCATCAATTTTCTTTCTTATCGCTCAGACCTAATCATGTCTTGGTTGTGTTGGGGATTTGTACCCTTTTGTAAGTGGTATGTTGGTTTTACATTTGCTAGTGTTCTATCATCTTCAACTATTCCCTCATGAAATTGTGATTTTTCTTCAATGACATACTTTTGAGAAAGTGAATTATATTTGAAAGGGGATTACTAGATCACATTTTGAGGCATTTGGGAACTCCATGCTTGGCCAGTTTGGGGCTATGTGTATCCAAATAATTGATGTAGACCATTTTTTTAACAGCACATAATATTGGAGGCTTGCTATCCATTCCTTGTAAAATATTCCTAAATTAGTCTAAAATGCAAGTTGTGGTTTAGATCCCAAAGTTTGAGGTACATGAATGTAGTTAACCAAACTTAGCTTAGAGTCTAATGTTCTCAATTACTCTTCAAATTGTGAATTATAAAATGCACTCTTTGGATCGAGCTCAGAAGTTCAAATTATCTTCCTAAATAAGTTTAAACTTGTGTTGCGAAATGATTTGTCTATCAATATTCTAGACTTCAATCATAGATCATTAAGTACCATGTTGTTTGTTTGTTAGGGTTTAATGTTGACATTGTAGATTTAGAACTTTGCTAACCATTCCAAAAGAATTGAAGTTATTTGTCCAAAGTTCAAAGTCTAATGATTAAATTTTAAGTCTCAATTCCCTTAAAAATTTAATGTGAAGTTTAAGTTCTTGTAAAATATGAACCAAAATTTGAAGTCCAAATACTAGGCCCTAGTTGCTTGGTCCTTAGCATTCAATGCAATCTAAAATTTATTTGTGGAAAGTGGTCAAACAAATGTGCAATTGAGATAGAACAAGTTGTTCAAGTTTCTTTATCTAGCATAGGAACCCAACCTATCTTTCATTATAATTATTTTCTTTATTCACAATGTTGAGGATATGGTGTAGTTTGTCTTCTAGTTTTGTCATTATGCCTAGTGAATTTGTAAGAATGTTAGGTAGTTCATTATGTTATGTCATGAACCTTGCACATCTAGATGCACAACATGACATGCTTGGTGCCACATTTGTATCACAAAAAAAGTTCATCTAATTTTTATCCATTGACATAATAGGTGAAATAATAGGAAAATAATATACATCAAACAAGTATTAATGATTAATTTTTGTATAAGACAAAATCACTTCATTATGATAAAATTATGTCACTTGAACTCTTTTATAATAATATGACTTCCAGAAAAATCCATAATTATTTTTTTTAAAGAAACCTATATTATTTTCATTTTATTTTTAACTCAATTATTTGCAATCTCAATTTATCCATTTCAATTTATTTATTTTCAATTGTACATAAAAACAATTTTACATTTTCTTGATAGAGATTATTAACTATCTATCTAAGGTGTGAAGGGAAATTTTTTTTGACATGATATTCTTCATTGACTTCTAATCGACTTGTCTATTCCAAGGAAACATGAAAATTTCTTGTCGTTTTAGAAATGTAATAAATGTCACGAAGAGTTAGAAATGACAAATTTAATGGAAACAATAAAATTAGTTGGGAGAAAGTTAAAGTATTGAATTATGGATAGGAATAATAAACTTAAAATCATGTGCCATTTATTGACTTGACTTAAAAAAATTATCTTTTATCAATATCATTATCTATTCACTTGATTAAATCATTTCCATCTGGCTTCTAAAAATGAACTTCTATGCTTTTGTAGAAAAGGTGGATAAAGTGAGAATATTTATATGGAAAAAAAATTCTCTTATTTTCTAACTTTTATCAACATCATTATCTATTCACTTGACTAAATAATTTTTGTTTGGCTTGCAAAGATGAACTTCTTAACTTTTTCTTAGCTTTTGTAGAAAATGTGGACAACGTAGGAACTCTTTACTCTTATTTTTTACAATTTTCTTCTATTTACATAGCTTTTTGTCAAGGTCATGCCTCTTGCTTTTGTAGAAAAAGTGGGCAAAGGAACATTTGTATGAGATCACTTTACTCCCATTTTCCACAATTTTCTTTCATTTATGTAACTTTCTCCAAAGGTTGCATCTTTTGCTTTTGTAGAAAAAGTGGGTAAAGTGGGAATAATTGCATGTGAACACTTTACTCCCATTTTCCACAACTCTCTTTCACTTACGTAAATTTCTCCAAAGGCCATGTCTCCTATTTTGTAGAAAAAGCGGGTAAAGTGGGGACACTTTACTCACATTTTCCACAATTTTCTTTCATTTGTACAAATTTCTCCAAAGGTCACATCTCTTGCTTTTGTAGAAAAAGTGGAAAAAGTAGGAATGTTTGTATGGGAACAATTTACTCCCATTTTCCACAATTTTCTTTCATTTATATAACTTTCTCCTAAGGTCTCATCTCTTGCTTTTGTAGAAAAAGTAGGCAAGTGGGAATGCTTATATGGAACCACTTTACTCTCATCTCTTAAGTACATCATGCATCTTCCTAATTATTAGGGACATGAGAACTATCAATTGAGCCCATAGGTTCAATGGGAAGATTGAAATATATATATTTTTGTTACATCAATTTTTTTTTTTAAATATGTATGTTTTCATAGTCAAAGTTTTAATTACTTTAAAAATGAGAAAAAAATGTAGGGAATTGATTTAATATATTGTTTATGGATATTTAATAATCGAAATATATCATATGAATTTAAGTTCACTTGACATGTTTATTTGATAAAGTGAAACTATTAGATTTGCAATTTTTTTGTTATATTTTTTTTGAAAATAAATAATTTGTATTAATTAAAATTTATTTTTATTGGTATGTTTATATCTATCTTCAAATTTTATTATTTATTTTTACTATGTAATAAGGATGGCTTTGGATAAGATTATTTTTACCTCTTTTAGGTATTGTTAAACATATATATCTCATGAATCCATTTCATGAACAAGGTGCTCTCTTCACTTAGTAACCCTTGTCGTCTAAATGAGTAAGTTTTTATCTTGGAACTAAATCCAAAAGACTTGGTTGCTATTATTTTCCCCTTCCTTGTAAGCCCCAAATGATGTTTTTGGTTGCTATTATTTTCCCCTTCCTTGTAAGCCCCAAATGATGTTTTTGGTTGGGGTCTTTTGTTTTCTTTTTTAATCTTCATTTATGATTGGTTGAGGTGTTCATGTGCATGCTTTTAGTAAAGTGTTTATAAGGATACATAATCAATATTGGAATCTTACATCCCTAGGTTCTTTTTCATAAAAGTGATTTACTTTTTTTTATTTCCAAGTTAATATGGATTCAAAGATAAGAATTGCACCCTTTATATGATTGCTCCAAATTAATCTCATTGGGCGTCTCACTTCTTTTTTTTAACTTGATCACTTGTTTGTTAGGTTGGCTTATATTTGGAGAATATATCAATCATAAAACCATTTTAGTACATCTAGCTCTAAATTTTTCCTTGGACATATTTTGCTTATTGAATAACCCTAGGGGTGTGATTAAGCAAGATCAAGATAGATTTTTGAATATTACATGTTTCTATCAAATATGGGTTCACTGAGTATATCATATAGTGGATTATATATGTTCAACTTTTTTGATGAATGAAATTTACAGTTATCAAAGGTTGAAAAATGTCACTATATTAGGGTCTTAAGCCCCTTTAAGAATGTAAATAAGGATTTGAGATGTGCAAAAATTCACATTTTCATTAATTTGAGCTAGGTTATGGACACGAGGAAAAAATGTATATAATATGATATATAGAAATATAATTAGGAAATAGATCATCAAATAGAAATGTTGAGATTGTTAAAAACGTAGAAAGAAGTATGGGAAGCTTAATTCCTAGGATGATAGGGCAGTGTTCTAACATCTAGTTGGTACACTAGCATCCAATTTATGTGCTATGATTATAAATTTGCTACAAAAAATATAATTTCAACATGCATTTCAAGAATGCATAAATATATGGACCATACAACAACAAACAAGATAAGATACTAGATATACTAGAAGTGAACAACAAACTCAAAATCACTTTACTCTAATTATTTTAAATGAAACAAATATAAATAAAATGATAGGAGAACAAAGTTGAAACTTTCATGAGTATCACAGTACACAAACACTTTGTGCTAGTTTTGACAAGGAGAGAAAGGGGGTGACCAGTTAGGAGCTTGCCTTTAGTAAAAGGGACCAATGGAATGTGAAAAAATTAGAGAGTGTATACACTTAGACTATGTGTGTTTGAACTAAGAATAATAATAAGAAAAAAAAAATCTATAAGAATTAATCCTTGGTCTTTAAGAATTATCTAAATCTATGTGTGTCTAAGAGGAGAAAAAAGGTGATAAATACATAACACAAAAAGAAACAAAGGATAACAAAGGAAAATAAGATACATATAGAAAGACAATCTTCATAATGATAATGAAGGATACTCTCAAGGTCAAGGAGGCACAATAGAATTCTAGATTGCTAGAATGTGCTATAGAATGTTGCACAAAATATTGAAGATTTCCCTTGGACATCTCAAGAATGCATGAGAAAATGAGGATCCAAATTATTAGAAGAAAGGGAGGGAAGCCAAATAATCATTTAAAATACAAAGTTCACAAACAAATTTTTAAAAAATAGGTGAAGTATAGTTACCACTAATTTTTGGAAGCTAAAAGGATTCAACTAATAGGTCATACAACTATAAAATCAAATGATGGAAGTGAATTGCATGGACATCCAAATGTTGCACTAGCATCCAAGTATAATGCATTGATAGACTTCATAAGATATGAGAAAACATAAAAATAACATAGGGGAATGTATTGCAACACATAAAATAGCATTGAATACACGAAAACATAACATAACACTAGTATTAACCATAGGCAAAAGGCCAAGGCTAGGTTGAAATGATCTTAGAACATGGTAGATAGCCGGGCACTAAAGTGAGCCAAAAACAATACAATAATTATAAGGTATGCAATTTTTTACATTTTGCCCCCATTTTAGTAGGCTGATGTCACTAAGTGATAAGATTGAAATATATTAAAAATATCACCATAAAAGGATATACCGCAATTCTTTTTGTGAGAGAACCATGCCCCCAAGGAAGGAGTGCAAAACCACATGTTAGATAAATAAATGGTAAAATCATGTCCAAATACATAATTAGAAAAACTTAAAAATTACAAAATAAATATGTTAGAAAAACATAAAACATAGAATTTTTTTTATTATAACATCACAAATATATACAAAATAAAATAAAGGAAACCTTATATGATGATAAGAATTTGATAAATAGAGAACTTAACTCAGAAAGAATAAACCAACAAATATGAAGAGAAATAATGCATGATTCAAGATCTAGCTTACTCTAGTATTGCGAATTGTGAGAAGAGAATGAATGATTCAAGATCTACCTTACTATATGAATAGTAATAGTATCAATCATTATCTTGTACCAGAATTCTTTGTTGCTAGATGATTCATATACTTGAAAAATGTAGGGTCACTTGGACTAGAATGCTTTATTGCTAGGTGATCTAGGATATTCAATGGTAGATCAAACACTCTTGTTGATCAATCACAATTCCTACTTAAACTTTAAAAGCATGGTGATAATATGAATTTTCACATATGAATGTAGATATGTGCATATGCACATGGGATTAGAATATGTGCCCTCCCCTTAAAATATTTTCATATGTGATGTAAGAATATTGTATGACAGTGCAAAGGGGAAGAACAAAGAAAAGAATTCTTAGGAAGGATGTGTGCCCCCAAAATAAGAAAGAAAGATGTCCTTGCCACTTGAAAATTAATGAAACCATAGATAAAGAGAAGCTTAAAGGCACACAAAAAATCATGTGAAGAAGCATAAGGAGAGCAAGATAGAGGTAGTCTCAACATCACGCATTACCAGAATAAATGAAAAAGTGAGTATTAATATGATGATAGAGGTAAGTCCAATTTTATAATTAAGGGGTCTCATATCATGGGAGAGTTGATTACAATATGAAATATAGTATAGAATGGAAGAAAACTAGTACTTATTATAGAATGAACTAGATAGAGGTGATTTGTATATCTATCATGCGAACAAGAGAATGGTATATTAGTATAATAAACAAAGGTGTGAGTTATATCAATAAGGTTTTGGAATCTATCATGCAATTATTGGCATTGGTTGGTGGAATAATCTTGAAGTCAATTGAAGCCCCTATTTTTGTCTTTTGGCCTCCATGAGAAAATATTAGAATGGGAAAAAATTGGAGAGTGTGTGTACTTATCCTATATATGTATAGGACTAAGAATATAAATAAGAAAGAAAATAAATTTAGAAGCATTAATTCTTAGTCTACAAGGAGAAATATCGTAGTCCATATGGTAAGAGAAAGGTTGAAGCTCCACAATGCTAAATGAATCAAACACCAGAGATACAATATAACGAAGGAAAAGAGGATACAATGCATCTAATAATCTCCACAATGACAACAAAAAATGCTCACAAGATTGAGGAGGTGTAGTAGAATGCTAAAATATTGTAAAGTGATATTGAATGCTGCAAAATATTGTAAGTTGTGCTTGAAAAGTTAAATCATGCATTAGAAAATGAGGATCCAAAATAATGGAAAAGGGAGAGAGAATCTCAATATTCTTTTAAAATGTAAAGGTAACTAGAAGGACTTCTAAAAAATAGGAAAATGATAATTACAAAAAAAATGGAAGTTGAAAGGACATTGATAAGTAGAAATTAGATGTTATATGATTGCATAGTCAAACGATATAAGTGTACTGAATTAACCTCCATGTGCCACACTAGCGTCAAAGTAACACATTATTAAAGACTTCACGTGATGGAAAAAACATAAAACTAACACAAGGAAAGACATGACAACACATAAAACATTGGTTAACACATAAAAAATAACACAAAGCTAGCACTAGGAGTGGATAAATGATCCTGGATTATGGTACAAGAGTGGGAAAATAGAGCAAGCCCAAAACATAATATGATAATTTTAAAATAATTTTTTTGACATTACACAAAAAAGTAACAATTTTAAATTAAATTCAATTGAACATTTGTATTATGCCTAGATCATCAACAAAAGGAAATCAGGTTTGTAAAACTTCACTAATTTATGAGAATTGATACTATATGATTGAGCTAGGTTCCATTTAACATTGTGTTTAACTCCAAGTTAATCTTGAACATAATATTCACAAATGCGATTATTGGTTTGCTATTTGAATGTCTCTGACTATAAACCACTCCTAATAGGAATAAGAATTTTATTCTCATGTATTTGAGATTCCAAGAAAGTATTAATTTTTTATTCTTATCTTGTTGATTTTTGTATCATCTTGATGATGGATCATGAAGGGTGATTCAAAATGCTAGTACAAAAAATCTCACACAAGTAATAATCATCCCTAAAAATGATTTAAAAAATTCATTATGAAATTTTATTAAATATTTCATTATGTTTTTAAGGTTCATTCTAGATACATGCCATGCCCTATATTGATTGGATGTATGGGGATATGTAATGACCAAATAGGAATCATATAATCATTATACTAGTAATTTGTTTATTTTTCTCATTATATTATATAAGTTGAAAGGACAATAAATTGTAGAAATTGGATGCTAAATGACTATATAGTTGAAGTGTGCCAAATTAACATACATGTGCCCTCCTAGAATCCAAGTACAACATAATTAGAGGCGTCACATGATGGGAACATAACATAGAACTAACATAGGGAAACATATGGCAACACATAAACATGGCTTAACACATAAAAATACAACACAATACTCATTAGGAGTGAGGAAAATGATAAGACTAATATAAAATGATCCTATTCCATGGTACATGAGCTAAAAACTACTGTGCCTAAAATGTAATGCAATAATGGTAAGATATACAATTTTTATATTGCATGATGAAGCAATAGATTTAAATTAATTATTGTTGAATAAATTTATATCATGCCTAGATCCTCAATATAATAAATTTAGGCTCTTGATCCTTAATAACATCATTACACTAAATCAATGGTTAATGTATCCAATACAATAAAATATCGATAACATGTTTTAGTTCATTTATTAGAAATCTAACCATTTCATTATATCCAATATTTAAATAAAACATATGTGTTACAATAAATTTCCATACATACATTGTTTGCATCAAAGATAATAATTACATTGCATCTAACTAAATCAGATAAAGTTATATTACAATTTACATCTTGCCATGAAGGCATACAACATAATAAATACAACTAACCATGAAAGGTCCAAGATATACAAAGAACGATCCATAACAAATGGGATCCAACTGGATAACAAAATGCTCGAATCCAAGTGCAACTGGAACACCTGTGAAGCCAACTCAGCAAGAAGGAACGAACACACACCCAATGGAAAGTGGCACTACCACCCAACCATGTGGCTCCAAAAAGAACCACCCCAACATGATAGGAGATATGAATGAGACCCACTAACAACCGATAGGTATGCACACACACATGGCCAAACTCACAACATCAGAAAGACTCTCAAGAAGTAAACTCGCAAAACATGACTCCACATCAAAATAGGTGAAATCAACAGGACTACACGCTAGTGACCATAAGGGAAGAGTGTCATCACATAGCTTGGTATGGTTATCCTGGTAGGACTCCATAGGTCCCAACCCCCATCATGGGTTATCTTGGTAACCTCTCCCAAACCCCCAACCCCATCCAAGTCTCATGTGAAACCAAACAATCCTTTCATGAAGACAAGGTTGTTGGTTTTCCATTTCAGGTCTTCTCATTGCATCCTGAGTTTGTACTAGCACTCAACCATGAGCGAGATATAATTATCTTACTTAGTATTTCAACTACCAAGCCCCCTAAATAGTATTAAGTTATCACTTAGTGAAGCAAAATTTTGATGGGTTAACCTGCTAACCACTTTGGGTGTGACTCCCAATCGAAAGCCACTCTCCCATATGACACTTAACCAAAAATCATACGAACTCCCTGTAAAGTGGAAAATCGAATCCTAGTTGCTCTCCCCTCTGCAACTCCAAAGAGAGAGAAGGGAGGTCACTAGGATTGACGGTTTTCACTTGGGGGAGACTTTACATTCAAAAGAGGGGTTGAAACCCACAAGATCCAATCCCACACAAGGCAAGATTGGATTCTAAATGAGTTTCAAGGGTTAAGACAGCAAGGCTACCCTCTTTTGTAAAGAATGTAGATAGAAAGATTGAACTAGGAATGCATGAAAAGTGAGAAAGATTCGCTTATAAACAGAGATAGGAATATAGGATGAAGCTGCGGACCTGGAATTAGCAGTAAAATGTCGAGATGGTGCTGTCCTGCAAATTTGAGCGAAAGTTGACAGGACGATGGCACCCGGCATGCACACGGTCCTCTAAAAAATCTGCGAAACGAAGGGGGATCTGTTCATCTCTGCACAAGGATTCCAGATCTTCAATTTCAGCCGCGTACCTGCAACCTACACACAGAAAAGCGAAGATGATTAGGGGGTTAGGGATTAGGGGTTTGCCCTTAGGTCAAACCCCGGTTTTGGAATTAACCAAGAAATGAGAAATTGCTGTAAATGTAAATGTTTGTAATGTAAACAAGTACTTGATACCTTGTTGTAAGAATGTTTGTATTCTTACATGCGAAGGTGTAATGTTGTTGTATGTTGTATGTTGTATGTGATCTCCTCTTCAATGGTTGAATCCTTGTCTTGAATGCAACACTTAGCCTTGAATGGAGACTTAGAATGATCAATTGCTTGAAGGAAATGCTTGAATGCTTGAATACTTGAATGTTTGAATATCGTTTCCACGTCTTGTACACATATGTCCTTCCTCTTTCCATCTACCAAAATGGGAGAGGAAATTTAGTTTATATACTTGTCAATTAGGGTTGATAGACTGATTTTCCCGACCTTAGGCCGACTAGGAAAGATTATTTTCCAATTTGCAAACTAAAAGACCCGAGACCCAAAAAGAGACCAGGCCCAAAATAGGGCCAGGGACCAGGGCGCTGGGCGCCATGGTCCTAGGGGACCAGGGCACTGGGCGCCCTAGTCCTGAAGGACCAGGGTGTTGGGCACCATGGTCCCACCTCCAGGGACAGCGGGGTGCAAGGAGGGATCATGCCAAGGTACTGAAAAATGCAGTTTTTGATGTCGCGGACAAGTTTCGGGGTCTCCATTCAGGTTCCATGTTGCGTCGCCATCGTGAAGACCCAAATGCGGTCGAAATTGCAAGTGTCACAATTTTAGGACACTACATTTAGCCCCCACTTTAGCGGGAGTATAAGCGTATGCTCATACTTCCGGTAAAGTACAAGGAAACAACATTGAAAGACTTTCACCACGTCAAGGAGGCAAGACACACCAAGCCCCCAGTGGACTAAGGATCTTACGACTTTGATTGACAAAGTAAAAGGGAAGATCACGAGGGAGAACCATGACTATCAGTAGTAAGGTTCCCTCACTATGAGTCATGCAAGAGAAATACCAAAAATTTTCAAGGCAAAGCTAAGTTCGCCAAGAAATTTTCAAGTATCCTAAAGGGATAGACGGGGTGTATGCCCCCCTACGTTAAAGCGATCGCACACGCCTCAACAGGGGTGATTGCTTTAAGGTAGTGATACACATAAGAAATGAGAAGGGAAAGGAGCACATTATCACAAAGATTTAGCCCCCAAGTGTGAGATAAACCCAAGGATAATAGACACAAAACACAAAGCACAAGGTGACTTCACTTTCCTCGGGGTCAGTATGCTGTATGATAAGTCATGTATATCATATGTATGTATGCATAATTGTTCTTCATTCCCCAATTAAAGAAGGTCACCTAGAAGAAGGGAACACATGTGTCTTTTGAGTCAACATGAGAGAGACCAAAAGAGATCTCAATGCTTTGCATCGTCCTCAAGTAGACAACACTAAGGACAACAAATAGAAGAATGAGAATAACACATAGAAGAAGTAACAAAAGAGAGGAGGAGAGAATTTGCTATGCTAATGAAACTAGTCTAGCACGTCATCTACCCCCCGATCTTGCTGATCAATATTTCGGGAAGGCAGGAAACATGCTAGAGGAGGAACATTCAACACAGCAGATGGAGCTATCACAAGATCCAAACAAGGGCTATGTTCATGTTCCAAGCCACGTTGTTCTTGTCTAGGAGCTAGGATAAGTGCTTTAGAAAATTCGTTAGATAAATGGTTATCAATATCAACAAGTTCATATTCACTATCAGAAGCAAGAGAAGTAACATTTTCATCATGAATAACATTTTCATCTATGTCATCATCAAGATTTATAAAAATAGGATCTTTAACTCGCACAGGATCAAAACCATCATGCATCTTATGTTTAGGAGATTTTGGAGAAGATGGAATAATGCTTGTTGAAGGTGTTTTTGGAGATTGCAAAGTTTGAGAAGCAGCTGCTTGAGCTCTAAGATGACGCTTTTGTCGGCGTTCACATGCAGAATGGTTTCGTCTAGTCTTAGTAGGAAGTGGAGAAGATTGAGGAGGAGGAATGTTCTCATCCTTATCACTTGGGTGTTTAGGTTGTGGTCTCTTAGGTTGGATAATAGGCGAAGAGGAAGGTCTCTTCTCTCTATAAAAGGAAGGAGGAGGAACTGCTCCATATAAAGGAGGAATATTTGGTTTAGGAAGGAGACCAAGTCCATCATGATGAGGAGGTATAGGTCTGCTTTTAGAAAGTTTATCAGACATAGACATAGTTACATCCATAGGGATGGGTTGGGAATCTTTTTGAGAAAAGACATTAGTTTTATCTTTCAAAGGAAGAACTTCCTTCTCAAGAACGATAGGAATATCAAGTTTAGGTGTTCTAGGTTCACTTAGAGATAGGATCATATCTGTTTTCCACTTTTGATAAGATTTGAAAAGATGATCACTTCGCGGAGGAAGAGATTGGAATTGTTTAGGCCAAAAATAATCAATAGGAACGCTAGGAGTTCTTTCAGCTGGTTTAAAGAGACTATGATTGATAGTAACAACTTCACCATTATGGGGAAATTTCAAACATTTATGAATAGGAGAAGCAATAGCTTTCATGGAAGATAGCCAAGGATAGCCTAGCTTCACACGAAATTGTTCGGATGAAGGAATAATAGAAAAGTTCACATCAAGGGATTTGTTATGGACTTCAATAGGTAATGTAATAGAACCAATTGCAGGAGAAGAAAATGCATCAAATAATTTCACAATCACATCTGTTTTGTCATAAATCACTTGATTCAATTGCAAAGTAAAAAGAAATTCTTCAGTAATGACATTAACCATGCAAGAAGGATCAATAAGCACTCCACGGCAAGGTGTATTCTTGACTTTTGCAACTATGTATAAAGAACCATCAGGTGCCCTGATAGTTTCACTAGAATCAAATGTGATGGAAGGTTCTTTCGGGTTTTCTTGCTGCTCTACAAAGTTAATCACATTCGGAGTCATAGACACAAGACCATCAGATGAGAGAGAGGAATCATTAGTCTCAACCACATTAGAGGTATGAGAAGGTAATGGATCAGTAAAAATCTGAAGATTTTGGTTAGGAGGAGCTACAGATGTGTTGCCTTTATCATTCACTCCGGAAACAGAGATAGTATTATTATCAATCAAATCTTGAATTTTACCCTTTAAAGCAAAACATTTTTCAGTATCATGCCCAGGTTGACGATGAAATTGACAAAAAGATTTGTTATCAAAATAGGGTGAATTAATCTTTGCAGGATCTATTTGCCTTATAGGAGGGAGAGTAAGCACATTTTGTTCCAATAACTTATTCATAATACTATGCAATGATTCATTCAAAGGAGTAAACTTTCTTTCTTTCTTGAAAAACTTAGAAATAGGAGGCACACCTGATGCTGCATTCACATTGTTGTTGATGATGTTTTCATTGAATTTGATGGATTCTATGTTCGGTTTAAACTTTCCAAATGGTTGTTGACTACTATCACCCTTATCACTCGGAGCCATAGGATTTGCTTGTTCCATTTGACTCACAGTCAGTTGATAATTGTGAAGAGTTGCACACAACTGAAAGAAGTAAACTCAGAAAATAGAAGTTTGTCTCGAATATCTTTTTGTAAATTAGAAATAAAGATTCTTTGAATATCATTGTCAGGCACTGGAAAAGAAATTTGAACATACAAATGCTTATATCTACCAATGAAATCAGTCACTTTTTCTTTAACACCTTGTTTACAATGCATTAAATCAATCAAAGTAACTTTAGGACTTATATTGTTTTGAAATTGCTGAATGAAAGCATTTGCAAGTTGTTCGAAAGAAGTAATAGAATAAGAAGGCAACGAGCAATACCATTGTAAGGCTTTATCTCTTAATGTCCTAGTAAACAGTTTTGCAAGCAACCTTTGGTCATAAGCAAAATTGGTACATATTATTTGAAAAGTCTTAACATGTGTTAGAGGATCACCTTTACCATTATAAAGCTCCAAATGCGGGATTTCAACATGCTTAGGAGGGATAGCTCGAACAATGTCAAGAGAAAGTGGGCTCACAACATCAAATGTGGGCACACTAAACTTAGATTGATTCATAGAAGCAATTTGTTGCTGTAAAGAAGAGACAGTCTGTGCAAGATTGTTAATGGTCACTTCGGTCAAAGAATTCATATTAGACGTGTTAGATTGTGATGGAGGTGTTATGTTCTTGAAAGAAGGTATTGATTGAGAGTAAGGTGGCGGGACACTATGATAGTTAGTCATAGGAGATGATTGGAAAAGAGGAACACTACAAGGAGGAATGGAATGGTTAAATGAATTGCCCCCTTGCGTCATGTTCATTTGTGGAGATGTAATAGGGACACTCATTGAAGGAATGAATGAAGAAGTCGGATTGAATGAAGGAAGAGGGTTGATTGAAGAAGAGGGATTGCCCCCATGACTGGTGATCATAGGCGGAATGTCTTGTATTGAAGTAGTCATTATGTTTGATGTAAAGGTAGGTATGCTAGCAATAGAAGTTGTCAACGGAATAGAATGATTGACTTGAGTGGGAGGTTGTGTATAACCTAAAGTTTCAGCACAACTCTTCATAGGCATCACATTCGAATCCACAATGTCTGCAATACCATGCAAGATATCAATTCCATTCTTATCACTTTGAACCATGCGTTTCAGACCCTCAATTAATGAAAGAGCTTGACTATCAGGATACTCTTGAGACATCCATTGTTGAAAATCATCAAATTGGTTATCCAATTTCGAAAGTTGTTCTACAGAAACCTCATGGAGAGCTTCTTCATCATTAAGAGGATTAGAGGAATTACCCGTGTCCTCGTTAAAAAGGCCATTCAAATTAGGTTCCATCTCCTCGGTAATTAAACCTCGGAAAGACTTAATTCTAAGGCTTCGTCTAATGGGAATAGTGTAATTAGGGCTTATTGTTGTAAAACTCATGCACTAGAGAGGGAGAGAAGATTTTGAATTTAGAGGTAGCAAATTTCAATAAATTCAGCCAATCTCCTAGATTTAAGCTGTTAAATGCAATCACGACAATCTCCCAAATTTTCAAAAAAAAAGTCAGGGACCGTGGCGAACGGAGTGCACACGGTCCTCGCAACTTTTTTCGAAATTTTTAGAGATGAAAGTTATGATGATTTTAAAGCTAATCTGAAAAAATTGAGTGATTTTACAATCTGTAGATAGGCCAAATTAAAGTTGCAATCTCAAAATTGAACCCTACCAAGATTGTTGAAAAATGCAATATTTGAATTTTGAAAAAGAGAGGGAAACTGAAATTTTGAATTTTATGATTTTAGAGGGAATACTAAAAGCAATGCAAGTTTTGAATTTTAAAAGTTGACTCAATTTCACGCAAAATTCAATTTTGAAAGCGGAAATCAAAGTTGGTGTAATTAAACTCTTAATTTCAAAAGTCACAAATTGCAAGAATTTGAATAAAGCACTGAAATTTCGAATGAATGCCAACACACTTTTCAGATTTAGGACAGTAAGAACACAATTTTGACACAAAATTTCAATTTCAACAATTTTTGAATGATTAGGAGCCTTAATCCAAGCAATCACTAGACCAATTTTGACTTTAATTTTGAAAGTGTTATAATTGATAAAATCAGCCAAAATTCTGGATTTTAGCAGAAAAATACAGTAAGATCTAGCTCCCGAAATTTTGGAAAAAATGTCAGGGACGATGGCGCTCAGAGTGCACACGGTCCTCGCAACTTTTTTCCAAATTTTTAGGGATGAAAGATATTGTGATTTTATTGCGGAATCCAAAGTTACAGCTGATTTGGAGATGTTTTGATTAGTGAAATTGTCGGTCAAAGGTTGAATCAAGAGGGTTTTAAAAATTAGGGTTTTGACACTTAACCACTTAATTTTCAAAATTAAAGCACAAATATGAATTGATAATTTGTAATAGAAGGGTAGATCTGAAACAAGCATTAACAATTAAACATTTCACAAGCTTAATTACTAAAAAGAAAATTTAGGGTTTTTATGCAATTAACCTCTAAACTTTGCAAAATATCAAACATGGAAATGTAATCAATGAGGCCAATTTTTCAGATCTAACCATGAATAATCAGAAAGGATGTTCACGTCGGGTTCACCAAAATGTAAAGCGGAAAATCGAACCCTAGTTGCTCTCCCCTCTCCAACTCCAAAGAGAGAGAAGGGAGGTCACTAGGATTGACGGTTTTCACTTGGGGGAGACTTTACATTCAAAAGAGGGGTTGAAACCCACAAGATCCAATCCCACACAAGGCAAGATTGGATTCTAAATGAGTTTCAAGGGTTAAGACAACAAGGCTACCCTCTTTTGTAAAGAATGTAGATAGAAAGATTGAACTAGGAATGCATGAAAAGTGAGAAAGATTCACTTATAAACAGAGATAGGAATATAGGATGAAGCTGCGAACCTGGAATTAGCAGTAAAATGTCGAGATGGTGCTGTCCTGCAAATTTGAGCAAAAGTTGACGGGACGATGGCGCCCGGCGTGCACACGGTCCTCCGAAAAATCCGTGAAACGAAGGGGGATCTGTTCGTCTCTGCACAAGGATTCCAGATCTTCAATTTCAGCCACGTACCTACAACCTACACATAGAAAAGCGAAGATGATTGGGGGGTTAGGGATTAGGGGTTTGCCCTTAGGTCAAACCCCGGTTTTGGAATTAACCAAGAAATGAGAAATTGTTGTAAATGTAAATGTTTGTAATGTAAACAAGTACTTGATACCTTGTTGTAAGAATGTTTGTATTCTTACATGCGAAGGTGTAATGTTGTTGTATGTTGTATGTTGTATGTGATCTCCTCTTCAATGGTTGAATCCTTGTCTTGAATGCAACACTTAGCCTTGAATGGAGACTTAGAATGATCAATTGCTTGAAGGAAATGCTTGAATGCTTGAATGCTTGAATGTTTGAATATCATTTCTGCATCTTGTACACATATGTCCTTCCTCTTTCCATCTACCAAAATGGGAGAGGAAATGTAGTTTATATACTTGTCAATTGGGGTTGATAGACTGATTTTCCCGACCTTAGGCCGACCAGGAAAGATTATTTTCCAATTTGCAAACTAAAAGACCTGAGACCCAAAAAGAGACCGGGCCCAAAATAGGGCCAGGGACCAGGGCGCTGGGCGCCATGGTCCTGGGGGACCAGGGCGCTGGGCGCCCTAGTCCTGAAGGACCAAGGCACTGGGTGCCATGGTCCCACCTCCAGGGACAGCGGGGTGCAAGGAGGGATCATGCCAAGGTACTGAAAAATGCAGTTTTGATGTCGCGGACAAGTTTCGGGGTCTCCATTCAGGTTTCGTGTTGCGTCGCCATCGTGAAGACCCAAATGCGGTCAAAATTGCAAGTGTCACAATTTTAGGACACTACACTCCCAAACCCAAGGTACAACATGAAATTGGACACGAAGTTGAAAATGGTAGAAAACGCACTTGGCCAAAAAAGCCCTTACATGACGTAACCAACTGGCAAATCCTTGACAAGAAACAATAACAACCATGAAGACAACCATATGACAATATCTGATAAATTTAACCAAGGACTTTGCAGTTTTAAAAATAAATGCGAATACAATAACTTAAAACATGCAATTTCGTTAATCTAAAATGACAATAATGTCTCATTTCGTTTCAAACACATGTTGACCAAGGTTTTCTAATTCACCTATAATTCAAATTACATCATATAAATAAAATCCCCATCTCACTATAAATTAAAAGCCAAAATCTCATTTATACAATTATACATATCTGCTATACATATAAAAATATAAATTATTTTATATATTCATTAAACTAATATTGATATTTATTTTTCCCAAAATTAATTAATCATTTCCACTTTTTTTCCAAAATAAAATATCTATTCTAATCTTTTTTCCAAATCATATATATATAATTTTAATAATATTAAATAATTTTTAAATACAAAATAAATAAAAAATAAAAATAAAACATATGATAAATATGTGGGGGCTGGCCCACCCAATGGGCAACGCTCCCCACGCATGGGGACAACGCTGCCCACATACAGTGTTCACACAACCCTCCCCACATACAATGGGGGAGCGCATAGCGCTGCCCAACCATGGTGTGTGGGGTCAAGCCATAGGGTCCCCCATGCACCATGAGGTAAAATATTTTTTTTTAAATAAGAAAAACATCATCCCTTGGAACAGAGAACTCGGAAAAATGTAGAAACTCAGAAATTTTTTTTGAGACAAAATAATAACAACAAAATATATATAGATATACATATATATATATATATATATACATATATATATATATATATATATATATATATATATATATATATATATATATATATATATATATATATATGTATATACATATATATATATATATATATATACATACATACATATATATATATATATATATACATATACATATATATATATATATATATATATATATGTATATATATATATATATATATGTATATATATATATATATATATGTATGTATGTATATATATATTTGATTTCAATGATTTAAAGAAAACAAACCCCCAACATAAAATAAACTCAGAAATTTTTTGAGACAAGAAACAGAGGAAGAATAAATTTTTTTTGAAAACCATTTCCACTCCTAGGCAACCAAATTTGGACAAATTTTGCCAGCATAACCCCATAACCCATACATGGGTAAGTTCAACCAATTAAAAACACTAAATTCACAATGGGCAAACTAATTTTACATTCCATAACACAAATTGAATGATTCAAATATGAAACAAAATTTTGTTTTACAACACATAGAGACACACCCAAATTTAAATTTGAAATCAGTTTTTTTCTCACACAAATCCAAAATTGGTTGGAAAATGGAAATGAAAACAATAAGGGATTAAAATTTCAAATTAAATTCAAACCCTTCCTCTTCCAACAGTAATTTTTAATTGACTTGCAACATAAAAATTTCAAAGACAACACACAAAGTTTTTTCCAAATCAAATGAAATTAAAAAAAAAAATAGAGGTATTAAACAAGAATCCAACGCTAATAATCAAACCTGGAAGTAATTTGAAGAGAGCCCAACCTGCAACTGAAGAATTCCTTCAACAAAGAAGCAATCGAAATTTTCCTCCAAACTACCCTCTCTTTTTCTCCCCCTCCTGTGAAGAATATAGGTTAAATAGAAAATTTTTACAAAAATATATATTTTTAGGTTAGAATTATTTTCAGCCAATCATGTGATTTCTCCAAAATGAATTTCAAAAATGCTTTTTCTCTCTGTTGAATTATTTTCCAAATTTAATAAGAAACTAAAACTTCTATTTCAAAAAGTCAATGAGGGTATTCCAATTTCCAATAAACTTTTTCCACAATTGCATAACACATATTTAATTCACAATTTTGAAAATAACAATTAATCAAACTTGCTAGCAATATGAATTAAACAATTTGATTTATCGATTAATCACACAAAAGGGGTCCTAATTAATTTTGATCCCTTTATTTAAATAAAAAAATAAAACACATTGACTAATTAAATACTTTAAAATTTAATAGTTAATTTCACAAACGCAAAACACGTAACTCAAGAAAACCAGATAAACAAATGACCTGCATACCAGACATACGGTACTGGTGGACGAATGACGATGCTGACTTGAGCAAGGCTAGGGTTACAAAGTAGGGCCTTACAACTATCTCCTCCACTTCCATCGGGTCAATAAGGTACGCTCAGACCTGTGAAGCCAAGTGGAGACGATACCCGTACTTACATGGTACTTGTACCTACAATATTTTGCCTCAACGAACCACATATGCATATATATATACAATCACAAAAAAAACACCGGTGAAGGAGAATCACAACGTTTGAGTAAAGGAAAATCATCTTCTCACACCCCATACACTTACAAACACGAAACATGTATATAACACATCACACATATAAAATAAATGTGTCAATCCATGTCAGTAATTCAATAAAATAACATTTAACCATCATTAAGACAAATAATGTGTAAACAAAATATACTGAAACTTAAATCTAAGCATAACACATCATAGCATAATGTTTGAATAAAATATTATAATAAAATGTATCCACTGAAAAAGTCAACTGAAGTCAAACATAAGTCTAAAAAGTCCAATCAAGGGAGGGGTACTACAGGGACCAAGTGGGGAACCCCATAGTGATACTGTCATCACCAAGATATGAAAGATTAAACCTTCATTGAAGGATGGAATAAATTAAAAGTAATAAACGAAGAAGAGTCCATAATTTGTTTAATAGTTTAGCTGAAAGTCCTTTAGTTTGTTATAAGAAGTTACCTAGACTATCTTTTTAGCATTTATATTATAATTTAATAGTTTTGTTTGGTCTATGATGATCTTATATTTATGTATTATTAAATATGCTAAAACTAGGGCTATGTTGCTTGACATGCTATCATACAATGTTCAAAATAATGGATAGATGGAATGAGGCTTGTAATCACCTCTAAAATTGATATTAGGATTGAAGAAGATGCAATTATTATATGAAGAATCCTCTTGGTGGAGAGCATGCTCACAATGCAATTTCAATATAAATGTAGATTGAAGGCACAAAGGTTTGAGCAAAGAGTTTTTGGGTGAAATAAATAATGTAATTTTTGATAGTCAAGGAGGAATGTTAGAAATGTGCTTCTTGATAGATGTGAATGGAAATTTAGGGGGTAGATTAGTGTTATAATAGATGCTAGGTGAGAATAAAATTGTGAAATTATCTATAAGAAGGCAACCAGTAGAAGGAAATATTATTCTCTAGATCTTATTCAATATTACAATAATAGTAGGATTTTTTGTGACAAAGATCATAATATAGAAATCAATAATCCATAGTTCTTGAAAGTTTGGTGATTGGATATTTTTTTGGTAGAAAAATTATGAGTCTTGTGATACTACAAGTTATTTGATAGAATGATATGGTAGCATAGAGAGAAGGAAATGAGTTGTTAATATTGTGTGGACCAAGAAAGTGTAGAAAAAGAGACACAAACTATTATGTGGTAAGTATAAGAAATATCTACAGTAAGGTAATGAAAAAAAAAATTATTTGTAGGAGGTGGAAAAATTCATTACATGCATCAAGGGATGTGCAAGAATGTAGAATGGAAAAGGTGATCTTTTAGATGATGTGCCATGACCTAGCTCAGCACCTTAGATCTAGAAGATGTGATGAAAATAATATAGCTCTTTTCCATGGAGCTTATATATGTGTTGAGGATATACTAAGATCAAACAATAAGTTGAAAGATCAATTCTAAAAATCAACCCTTGTTTTTTAAAACTTTAGTTGACAAAACTTTCCACCTAGGCCATTCAATGTAGTAGCATCCCTGTTTTATTGCAATCTTGTGTCAACTAGTTTTTTCATCTTTATATGTTACTTTATCGTGTAGGTCTATTTTAATTTTCCTAGAAATAAAGTATGCAAATTCTCCTACATAATTTTTAAGGATATGAGATATATTTATAGTATTCTAATGAAGTTTAGCTAATGAATTCTTTTCATAATTGTTCATAAATGGTTCATATTAGTTCTTTTGTTTATGATGATATTTTTTACTGTGTACTATGAACATGATCATGTTTCATCCTTAGTAAATATCTTTGACCTTTCCAATCCTTTATTTACTTTTTTAATCATTCAAATTTATAAGTATCAATTTATTATGCGTGAAAGTTCATTCATGTGAATGACATCCTTTCTTATGCCTAGCTGTGATATTCAAATTCAAAATCTTTTATGCATGTAGATTTGTACCAAACTATAGAACCATTTTATAACAAAATCCTTAGATGTTGGTCAATACCATTTATTACTACTATTGTCCAAAGAATCTATTCTTGTATTGATCCACATTGAATGAATTTAATATTCAACCTAACTCTACACCAATTTACGAGGTTTATCATCTTGGAAGATTGTGATGCATTTTTTTAATAAGAGATCAAGATGTGTATAATTATGCATAATTGTGTTTCATAGTATGGATCATTCCTCCTAACATCCCATCTCTTAGAAAACTATAAAAGATAATCCTTGTAATCAATGAATTCAACCATCATAACTCTATGTATAAATCTTAATAAGATCAATAAGTATCACGGTCTCGTGTCTGAAAAGTAGGAGGGGATGAGTGAGATTTGTGAAGGGAAATAATTAGGTGAGTATGGTACTAGCTTGATCATTATACACTTAAATATTATCTATGCATGAAAGTACACTATCATTTAGATGTTTGTATCAGACGAATTTGTGAAAATGAGTCAAGTGATTGGTTGGTAACATAATCTCAAAAGTTCTTCTATCATTGCTAATTATTTATATGAGTCCATTGGGATGGTTAAAAGAGGCATTCACAGCTTTTGTGAAAAGGTGGTTCGAAAGATATAGCTCATTAACTTCCAACCTTTATTAATGTTTTCTATCCCTATGTCCCTAAGTTAATTTTGATACAATGCACAACTAAGACTTTTTCTATATATTATTATCATTGGATATTATGCTTGATGAAGCATATGCTCCAGATTTGGCTTGTGATTTACTATTGTCTACCTATGGTAATAAAAATATTAACATTGTCTCATTTAAATTGGCTCAATGTTCAAGATTTGTAAACTGGTAGATATACATATGTTGTAAGTGATATGCTGATAAGAAAGTTTAGTCACAACATGAACTGTTGAGAAGATGATAAGATTTAAGTGAAAAAAAAAATCAACAAATGACATTCTTCAAATTTTAATGACTTAAATAATTCTTTGAAGTTCTACCTTAAGTAAATAAATCTAAATATTTATCACTAGTCATCGAATCTTGCTTCTAGCCTAAAATAGCTTAAATAATTCTTCTACATCCCACTTTAAGTAAATAAATTTAAATATTCATATACATAAGTCTCCTATCACCTTTTCAAAAACTAATTAATTTTCTATCCAATCGCTTTTCATTAGTGATCTAAAATTAAATAGCCCACCAATCCCTCAATTTCACACACTAAACTTGTTTGCATTCCCCCAAATCTTGTACATTCTCACAGGTATAACAAGGTATGGGTCCTTGCATGGGTCTTTGTACATGTGATGTGCATTTTTGCACATGACACATGGGTCAAGGACTTTTCCATCTTCCAAAGGTACTCTAGAGTAACCCTATTCCATCTCATCCCCCAACTTTCTCCAAGGGGATCCTCCACCATGGTTTGCTCTTCAATATTCATCACTTTCCCATCTATAAACCAAGTGAGGAAACTTGTCCTCCTCTTATATCTCCAAGCATCTAAATCAAGTTGATCCCTTGATCTCTACTTTTAATTGTAGTTGTCCAATCTTATAGCTTGAAATCTATAAATGGGATGTTATCCAAATCAATTTTCAAGACTCCATGAAATGCAATATTATGTTCTAGGTAGGAGCACTCACATATCAACATCTTGAGCACAACCACCATAGCTTTGGGCAAAGGAGTTGGCATTGGTGAGCTTTCATTTTGTTTTCATCAATGTTTGCTAATAATTTTACTTAATCTAAGTGTTGCATAGATTGAGAGCAGGATAATTTAATATAGTTTTAAGTTGTTCTCGTATGCTCCATTTTTTATGTACATGTAACCAACCCTAAAGTCAAATTTTGTATGACTATTATAATACTTTTATCATGTTTATTTATCCTATAAATTTGATGTCATAAATGTTCTTTCTTATCATTTATACCTAATCTTGTCTTGGTTGTATTGGGGATATACACCCTTTTGTAATTTAGTAATATTGATTTAACATTTGGTAGTTTTCAATCATCTTCTTTAGTTATTCCCATATGAATTTGTCATTTTTTTCATGACATAATTTTAAGAAATTGAATTATATTTAAAAGGGGATTGGACCACTTTTTGAGGTATTTGCGAACTCCATGCTTGGCTAACT
Organism: Cryptomeria japonica; assembly: GCF_030272615.1. NCBI lineage: Eukaryota > Viridiplantae > Streptophyta > Pinopsida > Cupressales > Cupressaceae > Cryptomeria > Cryptomeria japonica. The sequence goes on along the minus strand of NC_081411.1, from coordinate 583,636,114 downwards.
TGGGATTGTGTGCTTGAACACTTGGTCTCCACCATTTTTCAATAACATACAAAATGATGGAGTTATGCCCCATTAAACAATATTTGGGATCTTGCTATCCATGCCTTGTAAAATATTTCTAAAAGTCTAAAATGCAAGTTGTGGCTTAGACCTCAAAGTTTGAGTTGCATGCATGTAGTTGACCAAACTTAGCTCAAAATCTAGGTGTTTTTAGTTGCTCCTCAAACCGAGCAAAGTCTATAATGTACACTAGGGATTAGGCTCAAAAGTTGAAATTATCTTCCTAAATGAGTTTGAACATGTGTTGGGAAATGGTTTGTGCTATCAATTTCAGTTTAGACTCCAAATTCTAAAATGCACATTATTGGTTGATCATTAATCATTGAGGACCAGGTTGATTGTTTGTTAGGATTTAGTGTTGGCTTTTTAGATTTAGGACTTTGCTAATAATTCCACAAAATTTGAAGTTAGGTGTTTATATTCCAACTTCTAATGTCTAAATTATTAGTCTCAAGTCCTTTCAACATTTAATGTGTAGTCCAACTTATTGTAAAATATAGACCACATTTTGAAGTCCAAATCTTAGGTCCCATGTGCTTGGTTTTTAGGATTTAAAATGCAATCTGAAAAAAATTAAGTGGAAAGAGGTCAAATGTAATCTAAATTCTAATGTGTGCATTTGGTAGTCTTACATATGTTTCTCTTAGGTTCTTAGCTATCAATTTAGAATTTAGATTTTAAATCATGAGAGGTATGCTCAAGAAGGGCTTGAAGTTTCACCCCAAACTTGTAGATTACATCTTGTAGTCTAGATGAGTTGAAGTTTGAGACAATGTGACTAAACATTAAACTCCCATGATGAGTGACTTTATTTTTGGACCCAAAGTTTGTGCAGATGTGAGCTCAAACTCAAAAGTCTAAGCTATGTAGTTTGTTTCTAGCAATTTGAGTTTTATGTAGTTTCATCTCTAAAGCCTAAACTAAAGAAAACCATCACATTTCTTCACTTTTTGTAAGATACCAAAGGAGTGACCCTTAGAACAAGGTGTTTAGGTTGTTAGTTGGCATATGAATCCCAACCTTCCTCTAATTCTTATTGCTTTCTTCATTCACAATGTTGAGGCTATGATGTAGTTAGTCTTCTATTTGTGTCACTATGCTTATGAATTAGTATGTTAGGCATTTCACTGTGTCATAGACCTTGTAGATGTAGACGTATAACATGGCAAATTTGGTGTCACATTTGTATAAAAAAAAAACCAAAAACATCATCTATTTTTTATCCATTGATGTGCTAGGTGGAAGCTTGAGGCATGCCGATTTCAAATGGTGCTTCCTAGAACTATATTGTTTTCCTTACCTTAGATATACATCAAGTGTGAATGATATTTTTACATAAAGATAAAATCATATCATTTTAATAAAATTATGTAACTTGAACTCTTTTATTATAACGGACGTTCAATTAAGATCCATAACAAAACAATTTTAAAGTAAATTTATATTATTTTTATTTTATTTTTAACCCAATTAATTACCATCTCAATTTATCCATTTCAATTCATTCATTTCAACATTTATATTTTGTTCATACAAATGATTAAGTGTGAAAAAAATAAAAATAAATGATAACATATTATGCCCATTGAAAGACTTTTCTTTCTCCTCAAATCGAAAGCGAAAAATTTTAAATTGTTAACTAACAAATATTTCAATTCTAAATTTCCATCGTGGTGAGCAGGGCACTTTGACGTGATGTGCTTCACTCACTTCCAATAAAACTCTGTATATTCCAAGGAAATGTAAAATAATTTCCTCTCTCGGTCATGAAGTATTAGAAAAGGCAAATTTAATGGAAACAATATGATAATGATTAGTTGAAGAAAGAGACAGTAAACAATGAAATCGTGTGCCATCTATTGACTTGACTGTAAAAACTTCACCTTTTATCAACATCGCCATTTATTTATTGACTTGACATACTTTTTTTCAAGGTGGCCTTCTAAGATTTTGCAATGATGGACTTCTAAGATTTTATAGAAAAAGTGGGCAAAGTGGGACGACACTAATTGCAAAGGAACTTCCTCCCCGTGTTAGAAACGTAATACGCATCTCCCTGCTTATAAAAACCCGCTTTCCCTTCTTCATTACTCCATCTTACCACCATCCCTCAATCTTACCATTCAACTTTTTGTAGCTATCTACGTTTCTCTTTGCTGGGCGTTTTTAACTTTTTTTATTTATTTTTAAACCAGACAATTCTTGCTTAATTTGGATCATCTAATCTCTAGTGAACATTGTTGTTGTTGTTGCAGGTGAAATAATCTGAATTCTTGCCATGGACAAATTATTCTCTGCTATACTCTGGCTGTTTGCATTTACATGCTGTTTCCCTCATATGATAAGCTGCAATATCTCATGCCTCCCTCATGAAAGAGATGCTCTGCTTGCTTTCAAGAATGAATTGCATCATCCATTTCTATGGCAGGGCTTTAATTGCTGCGAATGGAGGGGAGTGGAGTGCAGCTCCCACACCTCCAATGTTATCAAACTCCATCTTGCCAATCCCTCAGAGAATGTGGAACATTACTGGTCTAGTGAGGGAAATGGCAGGCTTACTACAGATCTGTTCCAATTAAAACAGCTGCAGCATTTAGATCTAAGCTTCAATTATTTGACTGGTGTTCTGCCCAAAGGTACCTTTTCTGAAGCACTATTTCATTTTTTTTTTTTTACTTAAGCTTTTTCTTTCAGTAATTTCAACAGATTTTTTTGTTTTTTTTGTTTAACATGTAGGTCTATTTGCCCTTCAAGAATTGAGACATCTAGATTTGAGCTTCAACCATTTTGAGGGTGAAATACCAAATCATTTTGTCTCATTGCACAAGTTGGCTTATCTCAACTTGTCCATGGCTGGGTTCAATGGTACAATTCCATATCAATTGGGGAATCTTTCTCAGTTGGCATTTTTGGACCTATCTCGTACACTTGTGTTTGAATTTGGAATAGAGTTTGCACTTGGTGGGAAAAGATACAGTCCTAGTTTGGTGTGGACAGAAAAGCTGCGGAAATTAAAATACTTGTCTCTGAGTGGAGTAGTGCTGAATATGACAGGAAAGCAATTGGAAGGACCCCTTTCTCATCTCCACAATCTCCAACACCTCCACCTTGCAGATTGCATGCTTTCAGGCCACATTCCCAATGCTATCCAAAACCTCACTTTCCTCTCCCACCTCCATTTGGGTTCCAACAGCTTTGAAGGGTCAATGCCTTTGTGGTTAGCAAATATGACGAGGTTGGTTTCCCTTTCATTCTTTGGCTCTCAATTAAATGGTTCATTTCCCCTAAGTCTCTCTCATCTGCCTACTTTAAAAAAGCTCGATTTGGGGGGGAACAACTTATTAAGTGGAAATCTAAGCCAAATACTATGCGGGGATTGGTCTCAGCTCACTGTATTTATTCTCCGTAGGTCAAGTGTAATAGAAAGTATCCCATCTTGTATTGCAAACATTTCCACCCTCGTAACTCTTAATTTAGGATCTATTAAAAAAATGGGAGGCTTTATACCTTCTGTCATTGGCAATCTCTCCAATTTACAAAATCTGTATCTTAATGGTAATTTATTGGAAGGAGAGATTCCATCATCACTGGGTCAAATTTCATCTCTAACTCTGTTGTATCTATCTCACAATCTGTTGAGTGGCACTATCCCATTCCAGCTAGGAGAACTGTCATCTTTAGAATATCTGTATCTTAATGACAATCAACTAAATGGTAGCATCCCGATTTCATTGAGAAGTCTTTCTAGTATTAAATACATTTGTCTATCTTCAAACAACCTTCAAGGTAATCTTTTTCTTAGTTCTTTTCAAAATTTGACTATGATTTCTATGCTTGATCTGTCTAACAATGAGTTGACTGTCATTATTGAATCAGATTGGATACCCACAATATACTTTAAACATTTGTATTTAGCTTCATGTAATATTAGTAGTATCATTCCACCATTCATTTCTACACAATATAGATTAGGCAGTTTGGATCTATCCAACAATAGTTTATTTGGAAATATTCCAAATTGGCTGGGGATGCTTCCTAATCTATATGATCTTAACTTGTCACACAATATCTTGGAAGGTCTAGTTCCCTATAGCTTCAATAGAAGTAATTTTTACGTATTGGACTTACATAGTAATAAATTACAAGGTCCTCTTCCAATTTCTTCAATGTCATTGGGTTTGCAGCTGTTGGACTTATCTCAAAATGAATTCAAAGGGTCCATTGCAGTGGATATCGGCAATCTTCTACCAAACATTCAGTTTTTGTCATTTTCAGCAAATGATCTAAGTGGTGAGATACCTTCTTCAATTGGTCTTCTACAACAGATGGAGGTTTTGGATCTCTCAAAGAACAAATTATTTGGTAAAATACCATCAAGCATAACTAATTGCTCTGTGCTCAAAAGACTAAACCTAGCAAATACAGGTTTAATAGGAGAGATACCATATAATATAGGAATGCTAAGCAATCTTGGGTCACTTCATCTCAATGGCAATATGTTGAAGGGAAACTTGCCATCAAGTCTTAAGAACTGTTCTAGTTTGCAAATTTTAGACTTGGCTGACAATCTCTTTTATGGAAACATACCACTTTGGTTGGGCCAGTTCTCTGAGTTGATGATACTTGTTTTGAGGTCAAATAAATTTGAAGGACACATTCCACATCAATTAAGCAATCTATCAAGTCTTCATGTTTTAGACATTTCTCACAATGGTTTGATTGGTGGTATACCACCACAATTAGCAACATTGATAAGTATGAGAAATTCTACATTGGGAATCTCACATGGCAATGGTGGTAGCTCCTATTATTATAAAGAAGGGATCCAAGTGTTCAACAAAAGATTAAAAATGGAGTATGTAAGTTCAGTGATGTTATTGATAACTTGCATTGATCTATCTTCAAATAAGCTATCAGGTAACATTCCTCCAGCAATTGGAAATCTTAAAGGTCTTCACACATTGAACTTGTCAAATAATAATCTTACAGGAGAGATTCCAAGCAACTTTGGAATGCTTACAGATTTAGAGTCGCTTGATCTTTCAAACAATAAATTGCATGGTAGGATTCCAAATGAAATGCTACAAGTTTTCTCTCTGAGCTTTTTCATTGTATCAGGCAACATGTAGTACCCCTACCGTAATCAATCTCTAACCTTGGTTTAATCTTGATTAGTTTATCGTAATATTATGTTATAGTCAGATGTTTGATTTAATGCATAGCTAGTGATGTGGTTTCACTCTAGTTGTATGCAAGTTGTTAGTGTACCTATCTCGTGGTATTATTATCAGGCTAACGCTTTCATTTAGTTATTATATATGTATGCATGTATGATCTTTGGTTGCAGGAGATTTCAGGTACAAAGTCGCGTGAGTGTGAAGTTCGTCTTCACCTGGGTTTGCAGGTTTGAGTGTACTTTTTTTATCCTTAGAGTTGGGATAGGTGGTCGTAAGACCCTAGTTGGCCTTAGTCGTGCTCCAGTGAGCATCGCCAGTCGTCGTCGGTAATCCCCTTCTTGTTTGGGTTTGCGAGTCGTCTGTTTGGTTGGCCTTCTCGGTTTGCGTGCTTGGTGTGTTTGGTTAAATTGATTAATTAGTCCTTAGTAATTATCTGGATTAAATTAATCAGGTCTTCGTTATGCGAGTTTTCGTTGATATTGAATTGCTTATTTTTAATTGGGAGTAAATTCGATTAAATGACTGTTTTGAATATTTAATGCATTTTATATATGCTGTTAAAAAAAGAAAGTCTTGTATTTTATCGCAATAGATTAATTGTATTCTGTTGGATTATTAAATTAGAAAGGTTAAATTTGATTTTATGAGAAATCGATTTTTTAATTGAAAAAGCAAGTTATATAGTTGATATTGTTGAAAAGAATTAATTTTTGAGTATTATTTTTAAATAAAAGATTTTTATTCCAAAAATGGAATTTTTGGGTCAACTCTTCCATATAACCCAAATTTGGGGAAAAATGGAGGGATGGACATTTTGGGGGAGATTTTGGAGATGAATTGGAGGATTTTGGTGGAAGAAGGAGGATTTGGGAGCTGGAGATTTGGATTCTTCGTCAGATCTTGCTAGGAATGCGAGATCAGGTAGGGTTTGTTTATCCATTTGGTTTTTCTTAATTTTTATGGGGTTTGCTGTTCTAAGAGGAAATGTTGTAAAACCCATATCTCCAAGTTTAGGAAAATGGATTTCTGGTATGTGAATCGAAATATGGAATTCGAACCCATTTATTGTTATTCTGGTTTTTGCAAAATAAAACGAACTGTGTGTATTCAAAAAAATAAATTTTTACATTTTCTTTGTGCTGGGCGTTTTTGTGCTGGGCGTTTTTGTCGTGTTTAAACCCGTGCGTTTTGTTTTATAGTTCGAACTGTGTTTTTAAGGAAAATGAAATCATCGATTAATAATATCGAACTGTGTGTTCAAATGGAATTTTTAAACGCATTTTGTTTTGAAGCGAGTTGTGCGTTTTGGTTTGTAACCGAGCTGGGCGTTTTTTTTTGTTGTTTCGGACTATGATTCGGGGTTTGGGAGAGCGGGGAGCGGAGCTCCACCCGCTCCCCTCCCCTCCCCCGCACGTCCCCCTTGCTCTTCCCCTAACCCCCGCTCCTTTCCCTACATCTGGTTGCAGACCACGGCGGCTGCGACCCACGATGGTGGCCGCAGGGGCCGCGGTGGCCGCAGGGCGCCGCGGCACCTGCGGGCACCACCGTGGCGCTGCCCACGTGTTTACCCAGGCGCTGCGGCTAGGGCACGGCCCGCCCTCGCCTAGGGTTTCTAATGCGTTTGCTAATGCGTTTCTTTTTAAAATCATAGTGTTGAACATGTTTTTTTTTATGTATTTTTTTTATCATTCAAAAAAAAAATGCATTTGATTATAATATCATTTTTATGTAAGAGATTCTTAATGCTAAGTTTAAAGTGCTCTTAATTATGATTAAGAGGCAATATTTTGATAAATGTAAAATTGGATATTAATTAATTCTATAATGGAATTTATAAGTTAGTTATTATCCAAATTCATTTTGTGGCTTATGTACTTTTGTGGTTAAGTTCTAAAATTGATAATTTCGTCATTGAATCTAATTGGCTATTTTTTTGGTCCAATCTTGGATTAATAAGTTTATATCATGTGCGTTTGGAAATGAGTATCTATAATTGAATTTCCTTTATATTTTTAATTCCGTAATCCGTATAATGTATCTGGAACTGAAAAATATGAAACTGTAGAGGCCGGTTTTAGACCAGTATGTTAATGATGTTTTGTTGGAGATTAAATATCTTAGTTTAATTGGTTAATGGTTGTCTGAATTTGATTAATATGAAATTGGTTTAAAAACTCATTATGGCTTAATTTGCCTGTTCGATGCTTTGAACCTTAGGAGTTAGAAAACCAAGAACAACTTAACCCTTGATGAGATAGATAACTGTAATCTGATTTGGATCTTGTAGAAAACTTGATCGATTTTAATGTTTAAATCAGTTTGAGAAGATATTGTCCTTTCTGATTATCACCTTGCGAGTTTAATTTCTGTATTCGCCTTTAATTATGAAATGGCATGTCTTGCTTTGTCTGGTAGGACCCTGTCGTATGAAATGATTTGGTGTGCCTGTTTTAGTCCTCGATTTCCGAGTTGACTGTTGTATTGTGATGTTGTCATAGTTGGTCATATCCTCCTTGTGTGTGAGTCGAATGATGATTGTTTCTCCTTCTTGAACTCCGTTCGTCTTACCATGTGTATTCCTTGGTTTGAGTTCGCCTGAGTTAGTCTAGTGTCGTATGGGAAAGTGGCTTTCGATTGGGGGCCGCGCCCAAAGTGGCTGCTGGTTAACCCGTCGAGAGTGAGTCTAATAAGTGATAACCTAAGTAGATTAGAATATAATCTCTAAATAAGATAATTGTGCCTCACACATGGGACGAGTGCTATCATAGACTCGACATGCTGTGAGAAGGCCTGAAATGGCAAACCATCTTCCTTATCTTCACAAGAGGATGTGTGGGTCCACATGAGGCTTGGATGGGCCGGAAGTTCGGATTAGGTTGCCAGGGTTACCAGTGTATGGGCCGGGACCTATGAAGACTTGCCATGGTATCCATACCAGGTTGTGTGATGACACTTGTCCCTACGTTCGCTAGTGTGTTGTCGTTTTGTCCTGTTTTGAGTACCTTTATGAGTCGTCCTTTGTCTCTGCCCTTGGGAGTGTCGGTTTCATGTTAGACCTTGGGTGGTGATGGCTCAGTTTTATGGATGCTCTCATGGACCTCTTGTTCTAGCTTTGATTATGTTCAGTTAGATCCTGTTCTCTTTAGGGATCGTTTATGTATTATTGACCGATGTGGTCGTTTGTATATTGTTCATATTTCGCCTTGATGGCCGGATTGTAATGGTGTAACCTCTTGTATTCTTAACCTTTATTATTTATCAGAGGGAGTCTTGCAGTTGCGCAGACCCGGAGATGTAGCCCTTTAGGGGTCAACTCTGAGATCATTATGGTGTTATGTGATGCATTCTCTTATGTCTCTTTATTCATCTTTATCATGTATGATTAATTTATGTTGAATGGTTAAGTGGATAATTGGAATTAACTTTAAATGCTTATATTCAATTCTATCTTGAATGCCATGTTGTTCGAATGCATAATTGGTTGGGATGCGATTTATCGTAAATGTATGTGTGTAATCGTCCTTTAAATGCATTAAGTTGGAATATGGAAAGAATGTAACTTAGAGTAATGAATTATACTCAGTTGTTGTTAAGGAATTTAAATATGCTTGGAAAGATCTCTTGTGTTATGATGAAATCCTAATGTATTAGATTGTTAGATGTATGGTTTGTAATTTGAAATGAAAAGCTTGAATGAAGATTTTGAATGGATCTTAATGGATGAATCTTTGCTGTGATTATATTTCTGTCCTTCGAAAGAAACTATCCTGATTATGAATTATCTCGTTATTAAGATATTCAGCGTAATGGATTAATTGTGTGAGTTAAATGAATTGTGAAATTTAAGTAATCTCGTTGGGAAACTCTTTAGGTGTTAATTGAAGTCTTCCGCTATGTAATCTGAATCTGTGATATCTTGTTGCATCTTATGTGTTGTAACTTTAAAAAAAAAAATTTGCACTCTATTCTTGTGTTATGGTTTAATCCCTTCGGGGTTTCCTGGCGGGGCATTACATTTGGTATCAGAGCCCATGTTGCAAACATTGGGATCTCTGGTGTCGCGTGTGCCCTCTATTTGTGTGAGGTGTATCGACCTTATGTGTATGCTTGTCCTCCTTTTGCATGTGAGTGATTGAGCAGACCTTAGCTGGTGTGTAACGTGTGTGTTCACACCTTGTTTTCGCCTTCTTGATGTTGGTGTTTGAATGCTTATTTGTGCATTGTGTGCTTATTGATGTCTTGGTCTACGATTTCTCTTATTCTGAAAGAGAGTCGTATGTACCTTCCCTTATTGAGTGTTGTACTCTTTAGACTAATCCATTTGGATTGGTCCGTGCTTGTCTTGAATTTGAAAGTACGAATTATGTCTGTTTAAAGATTATGATCTAGCTTAATGTTGTCCACTTGAAGGACTAATATGGCAATTGTTGTATGCTTATTTTATAGAAATTAAATGATTATCGCCATTTCTCTTTCTCTCTTCTTTCTGGAGATTGAAATGATTAAGATATGTGTAATTATCTTTGATTTGAGTTCTTGTTTGAAAGAGAAAAGGGTGTGACTCCTTGAACCCTTGTGTGAGCCTTATGTCGCTTATGTTTTTAGATTATTAAAAGGGCTATGGGTTAAAAAAAAAAAAAAAATTATTTTGGTTATTGGGAGAAAACTGTATGTTCACGTTTAAAGAATTCTCCATGTGTATGTTGTAGGAGTAGCATGATTAAATTCTACCTTAGTAAGGTGCATTGCTATGCGAATAGTGGAATTATGTGAAACTGCTTGGTTTGTAGAAGAAGTATTAAAAAGAGCATGTGATTGTAGCTTCAAGAGAGTATTAATGTGCTCTCTGAAAGATTGTTTAATGTGTTTTCCGAAAGATTGTCTTATGTGTTTTATTAAACCAGTTTGATTGAAGATTTATGATAGCAAATGCTCCATTGAACTCGCTTTCGGGTATGAGTAATTACCTTAATGTGTTTAGAAAGTGCGAATGAAAAACTTGTTTGATGTGCATGCATTAATATGTTTTATTTGGGTAATAGCTTCTTGCTTATCTTTGATCGTAAGGTGATCTTTTCTAATCGGTTGCAATTATGACATGTGTCTATATTGTATTATTATAAGTGAGTGTTCTTAAGAGGTCTTGCATTATCGAAAGATTGCCTCTCTTGATCTCTGTTTTGTTTGGAAAACTAGAACCTCCTGTTGCAACCATAATTATTGAAAATGTTTTGTTAGGCTGATTGTCATCCTTCTAAACGGTAGCGAAATGAAAACCGTGCAATTAAATGATAGGCTTATAGTGAGAAAATGTATAATGTAGCGTGATCTTGTTTGATCTTGCGTGTTTTGTAGGAAATAGTTTGGTTATCAAACTCTCTTTCCCTTCTCTTTGCCTAATCATAAGATTTTTAGAAATGGTATTGAAAAGTGCATTGACTTAAATTGAATGTTTATAGAACATGTGAAATTGTATGTTGCTTTTTGGCTTCATAGTGATAGATGAAAGTCTTAAGCTTTAGAAATGAATTTGCTTAGCTAGTAATTTAATTATGAATGCTTAGTGAGATTCGATAAAGATGTGGGAATAATGTTAATTCCTTATATAATTGTGAATTGTTAATGAATTCAGTACTTGTATCTAGAGTAAACTTGATTCAGTTATTTATTTAGAAAGCATAACTGAAATCTTCCTTGTATAGATGTTAGTGTACTGAAGAGTACTCCCCGTAAATGTGATTAAACCAGTGCGGGTGTATTTGTGTGTGTTGTAAGAAACCAGTGCTTATTATATGTGCCCATGGATTGGTGAAGTAATCAACCATGGAGGATATGTTGCTCATGAGTATGGGAAACCATACTGTTTATGTGATGTTGCTTATTTGTTTCCCTGCTGAGTACCAAACCTCGGGTTGTGGGTAACTCGGTATGTTAAGGGGTAGTATTCGAAGTAACCGTTCCTTGAATAGTATGGATTGGCGTACGAGTAATGTCGGTGCGAAGCGACTTTAGCTTCTCTACTTCGAGGAATGATATAGTTGTACTACTAAACTGTATCAAAGGTGTACTCAATACTTTCCCTTTTGATGGATCTATTTATGGGTCTATGTGTGCCAGCCCTATTCCTCTCCTTTATTTGAGCATATAGATGGCAGTTTTTGAGCATATTGTTGGATTCTATTGGAGCATCTGTTGCCTTGTCTTCATGAGAGGCGTGTTATTGTTCTTACATAAGTTGCCAACTGACCAGTGTTGGTAGACTTGTGGGTAGACCTTAGCCATGTATACCTCTGGCTTACGGCAAGTATCCCGAGAGGAACATCGCTATGCGGAGTGTGACCAGCGTGTGCCTTATCCGCGGGGTACACTGCCATGCGGGATACGTCCATTGTGTGTTTTGTCCGCTTGGAGTATTGCCATGCCGTGCTGAGACACGATGCGGGATGTAGTAGACATTTCCATGCGGCCTACCGCTAGGTATTGGGTAGAGCCATGCCACGTGACGACGTGATGCGGGGTGATGTCGAGGTGCACACTGCCATGCCATGTGGATGTGTGACTTGGCCACACCACATGATGAGCTACTAGGATAGCTAGACGATTGTTCCTTCCTTCCTCGTTGGTGGCTAGCTATTAGTCACGCAGTGATGTTATGTGCAGTTGTGCTATTCTTTATATTTCTTTGAGGATCAGCAGTTTATTCTACTTTGACTGTGAAGGTTTAGCCACAATCTTGTGATCTTTTGCACTTTTGACTTGGTGTTGAGATTCTGGATTATTTTCTTGCCTTACTGTTGGAATTGAGGATTTATTATCTTTATTCTTCTGTACTTTGGTGGCTAAACTGGTTTATCCTTCTTGTTTTCATATGCTGGTCTTGTGTTGCAATGTGAATTCCTCTCCAAGAACGTAGGAGACGGGCTTGGATGAGTGTATACGAGGAAGTAGACGCAAGGAACCTTGAGGATGGGGGTATGTGAGGCTGTGATAGCAGCTAGTATCCACTACCTACCTATGAGTGGTGACTATCTCTTGGAGGCTAACCACCTTGCACAACAAGGGATATTCACAAAGGTCTTGTATGGAAGGTAGCACCGCTATGGTGTGCCTAGCACCATCAAGCCCTTGAGTGAGATATTAGACATTTTTGATCATATTGTTGTTATGAGATCAGGCATAGAGAGGCTGATCGTGCATGTTATCTTTGACCGAGCATTAGACATGCTCACATGTGGCCTTTTCTGTTATGCATTTCAGTTATGTGGATGGTTATTATGTGTATCATGGAGTAAATTGTGTTAGCTTGTCACTATGTTATGGGACATAGTCATTGGAAAGGTTTTCTTATGCCTGGCAAGTGTAATCAATTGAGTTATTTTGTTGCTCTTATTTCATGAAAGCTAATTTGGCTGTAGAAATTGATATTTTGAGCTAGTTCTATGTTATTAAATTTTATGAGAAAGATGGATTGGTAAAGGAAATTGATCATTGTGGCATGTTTTTCTGTCATTTTTGGGTCGATGATTATGGTAATTGTTGTTTACCTCTTTGTAATGCTTTAATTTGGTGTAATGAAAGGAAGAAAATTCTTGTTTCTCTGCTATGATTGTGGATAATTCCTAGAATATTGTAAGGAATGTATGGTTTTAGTTGTATCTCGCCAATAGATTATGGCGTTTGTAAAAGATGTAGCAATAATATTTCATTTATTTATGGAAAGATTTCTATGTGCAATTTGATCTTTGTTGAATGAGTTTTAGGGCTGATGCGTACGACATGTTCTCCATCTAGCCTTACGACTTCCAGGAGTAAGTCGGAACCTAGGGGGGAAGAATGTAGTACCCCTACCGTAATCAATCTCTAACCTTGGTTTAATCTTGATTAGTTTATCGTAATATTATGTTATAGTCAGATGTTTGATTTAATGCATAGCTAGTGATGTGGTTTCACTCTAGTTGTATGCAAGTTGTTAGTGTACCTATCTCGTGGTATTATTATCAGGCTAACGCTTTCATTTAGTTATTATATATGTATGCATGTATGATCTTTGGTTGCAGGAGATTTCAGGTACAAAGTCGCGTGAGTGTGAAGTTCGTCTTCACCTGGGTTTGCAGGTTTGAGTGTACTTTTTTTATCCTTAGAGTTGGGATAGGTGGTCGTAAGACCCTAGTTGGCCTTAGTCGTGCTCCAGTGAGCATCGCCAGTCGTCGTCGGTAATCCCCTTCTTGTTTGGGTTTGCGAGTCGTCTGTTTGGTTGGCCTTCTCGGTTTGCGTGCTTGGTGTGTTTGGTTAAATTGATTAATTAGTCCTTAGTAATTATCTGGATTAAATTAATCAGGTCTTCGTTATGCGAGTTTTCGTTGATATTGAATTGCTTATTTTTAATTGGGAGTAAATTCGATTAAATGACTGTTTTGAATATTTAATGCATTTTATATATGCTGTTAAAAAAAGAAAGTCTTGTATTTTATCGCAATAGATTAATTGTATTCTGTTGGATTATTAAATTAGAAAGGTTAAATTTGATTTTATGAGAAATCGATTTTTTAATTGAAAAAGCAAGTTATATAGTTGATATTGTTGAAAAGAATTAATTTTTGAGTATTATTTTTAAATAAAAGATTTTTATTCCAAAAATGGAATTTTTGGGTCAACTCTTCCATATAACCCAAATTTGGGGAAAAATGGAGGGATGGACATTTTGGGGGAGATTTTGGAGATGAATTGGAGGATTTTGGTGGAAGAAGGAGGATTTGGGAGCTGGAGATTTGGATTCTTCGTCAGATCTTGCCAGGAATGCGAGATCAGGTAGGGTTTGTTTATCCATTTGGTTTTTCTTAATTTTTATGGGGTTTGCTGTTCTAAGAGGAAATGTTGTAAAACCCATATCTCCAAGTTTAGGAAAATGGATTTCTGGTATGTGAATCGAAATATGGAATTCGAACCCATTTATTGTTATTCTGGTTTTTGCAAAATAAAACGAACTGTGTGTATTCAAAAAAATAAATTTTTACATTTTCTTTGTGCTGGGCGTTTTTGTGCTGGGCATTTTTGTCGTGTTTAAACCCGTGCGTTTTGTTTTATAGTTCGAACTGTGTTTTTAAGGAAAATGAAATCATCGATTAATAATATCGAACTGTGTGTTCAAATGGAATTTTTAAACGCATTTTGTTTTGAAGCGAGTTGTGCGTTTTGGTTTGTAACCGAGCTGGGCGTTTTTTTTTGTTGTTTCGGACTATGATTCGGGGTTTGGGAGAGCGGGGAGCGGAGCTCCACCCGCTCCCCTCCCCTCCCCCGCACGTCCCCCTTGCTCTTCCCCTAACCCCCGCTCCTTTCCCTACATCTGGTTGCAGACCACGGCGGCTGCGGCCCACGATGGTGGCCGCAGGGCGCCGCGGCACCTGCGGGCACCACCGTGGCGCCGCCCACGTGTTTACCCAGGCGCTGCGGCTAGGGCACGGCCCACCCTCGCCTAGGGTTTCTAATGCGTTTGCTAATGCGTTTCTTTTTAAAATCATAGTGTTTAACATGTTTTTTTTTATGTATTTTTTTTATCATTCAAAAAAAAAATGCATTTGATTATAATATCATTTTTATGTAAGAGATTCTTAATGCTAAGTTTAAAGTGCTCTTAATTATGATTAAGAGGCAATATTTTGATAAATGTAAAATTGGATATTAATTAATTCTATAATGGAATTTATAAGTTAGTTATTATCCAAATTCATTTTGTGGCTTATGTACTTTTGTGGTTAAGTTCTAAAATTGATAATTTCGTCATTGAATCTAATTGGCTATTTTTTTGGTCCAATCTTGGATTAATAAGTTTATATCATGTGCGTTTGGAAATGAGTATCTATAATTGAATTTCCTTTATATTTTTAATTCCGTAATCCGTATAATGTATCTGGAATTGAAAAATATGAAACTGTAGAGGCCGGTTTTAGACCAGTATGTTAATGATGTTTTGTTGGAGATTAAATATCTTAGTTTAATTGGTTAATGGTTGTCTGAATTTGATTAATATGAAATTGGTTTAAAAACTCATTATGGCTTAATTTGCCTGTTCGATGCTTTGAACCTTAGGAGTTAGAAAACCAAGAACAACTTAACCCTTGATGAGATAGATAACTGTAATCTGATTTGGATCTTGTAGAAAACTTGATCGATTTTAATGTTTAAATCAGTTTGAGAAGATATTGTCCTTTCTGATTATCGCCTTGCGAGTTTAATTTCTGTATTCGCCTTTAATTATGAAATGGCATGTCTTGCTTTGTCTGGTAGGACCCTGTCGTATGAAATGATTTGGTGTGCCTGTTTTAGTCCTCGATTTCTGAGTTGACTGTTGTATTGTGATGTTGTCATAGTTGGTCATATCCTCCTTGTGTGTGAGTCGAATGATGATTGTTTCTCCTTCTTGAACTCCGTTCGTTTTACCATGTGTATTCCTTGGTTTGAGTTCGCCTGAGTTAGTCTAGTGTCGTATGGGAAAGTGGCTTTCGATTGGGGGCCGCGCCCAAAGTGGCTGCTGGTTAACCCGTCGAGAGTGAGTCTAATAAGTGATAACCTAAGTAGATTAGAATATAATCTCTAAATAAGATAATTGTGCCTCACACATGGGATGAGTGCTATCATAGACTTGACATGCTGTGAGAAGGCCTGAAATGGCAAACCATCTTCCTTGTCTTCACGAGAGGATGTGTGGGTCCACATGAGGCTTGGATGGGCCGGAAGTTCGGATTAGGTTGCTAGGGTTACCAGTGTATGGGCCGGGACCTATGAAGACTTGCCATGGTATCCATACCAGGTTGTGTGATGACACTTGTCCCTACGTTCGCTAGTGTGTTGTCGTTTTGTCCTGTTTTGAGTACCTTTATGAGTCGTCCTTTGTCTCTGCCCTTGGGAGTGTCGGTTTCATGTTAGACCTTGGGTGGTGATGGCTCAGTTTTATGGATGCTCTCATGGACCTCTTGTTCTAGCTTTGATTATGTTCAGCTGGATCCTGTTCTCTTCAGGGATCGTTTATGTATTATTGACCGATGTGGTCGTTTGTATATTGTTCATATTTCGCCTTGATGGCCGGATTGTAATGGTGTAACCTCTTGTATTCTTAACCTTTATTATTTATCAGAGGGGGTCTTGCAGTTGCGCAGACCCGGAGATGTAGCCCTTTAGGGGTGAACTTCGAGATCATTATGGTGTTATGTGATGCATTCTCTTATGTCTCTTTATTCAGCTTTATCATGTATGATTAATTTATGTTGAATGGTTAAGTGGATAATTGGAATTAACTTTAAATGCTTATATTCAATTCTATCTTGAATGCCATGTTGTTCGAATGCATAATTGGTTGGGATGCGATTTATCGTAAATGTATGTGTGTAATCGTCCTTTAAATGCATTAAGTTGGAATATGGAAAGAATGTAACTTAGAGTAATGAATTATACTCAGTTGTTGTTAAGGAATTTAAATATGCTTGGAAAGATCTCTTGTGTTATGATGAAATCCTAATGTATTAGATTGTTAGATGTATGGTTTGTAATTTGAAATGAAAAGCTTGAATGAAGATTTTGAATGGATCTTAATGGATGAATCTTTGCTGTGATTATATTTCTGTCCTTCGAAAGAAACTATCCTGATTATGAATTATCTCGTTATTAAGATATTCAGCGTAATGGATTAATTGTGTGAGTTAAATGAATTGTGAAATTTAAGTAATCTCGTTGGGAAACTCTTTAGGTGTTAATTGAAGTCTTCCGCTATGTAATCTGAATCTTTGATATCTTGTTGCATCTTATGTTTTGTATCTTAAAAAAAAAAAATTTGCACTCTATTCTTGTGTTATGGCTTAATACCTTCGAGGTTTCCTGGCGGGGCATTACACAACATGCTTTGTGGAAAAATACCTGCAGGAAATCAATTCAATACATTCAATTCTACTTATTTTTCTGGGAACTCCGATCTTTGTGGATTTCCAGTTAATAACAAATCATGTAGATGTGGAGAGAGATCAAATTCTAGCATATCAACCCCTCTTCTTGAAAAAGAAGATGATGAAGGAGGAAAAATTCCATGGCATTGGTATGTAAAGTGGATGGCAAGTGCTGCTGTTGGATTTTGGGGAGTATTTGGAATCTTGGCTATGAAAAGGCAATGGAGGAGAAGATTCGTTCAAGTCTTAGATGTGATGGTGATTAATTTATTGAATAATTGATAAGTAGGCAATAAATGTAAAAAAAAATGTAAGAACATTATTGTCAAATACTATTCATGAAATGGTATTGCCTTGTAATTCCATTATATCTAGACAAATATGATTTCTTACTTTCAAACTTATGGAAAAATATTAAGAGACCCAAATTCTTGCACAAGATTAATGAATCTTAATTTATTTCAATAATTTTATTTTTAAGATTCATAAATAATGTACAATAAAATATAAAAAAATATTTTTTTGATCGAATATTAGTTTTAAATTAAAATATAAAATTATATATCACTTGTAATTTTTTACATTGAATTATAAACATTTGATTTTAATATTCTTTATTATTAAACTTTGATTGTACAATTATATTTTTTCTATTCAACCCAGCTAATAATACCAAATTGTTTGTATATTATTGTTTGTGATATTTATAAATATTTGCATTGATTGGATTGAATTTATCTTAAAAAAAAATATGCCTATTTGTTCCAAAGCAAATGTTGGTTATATGTAGATCAAACATACAAACATTATTCTAAGGAACCTCTAATGCTAGATCATTAGCATATCATACATTTTAGAAATATTAACATTCCAATCTTATCACTACATATGTTTCTAATATATATTATAAGAATTTTAAAACATATTTTTAATATATGTAAGTTATTAAAAATGTTAAATATAAATTTGTAAAATTTTATTATAATTTATAATGAATATTTATTTATTTTAAATAGATAAATACATTAATAATGAATATTCAGTTTTGTTTATTTTTTGTTCTTTTAGATTACATTAAAATTAGGTTTGAGAGTCTCAAATCTAATCTGTCTATTTATTTTTTGTTTTTTAGATTACATTAAAATTAGGGTTGAGAGTCTCAAATCTAATCTTGTCTATGCAAATCATAAACCCGATCTTTATATACTTAGTGTTATTTTCATGTTGACAATTTTTTAATTAGTTTTTTATTATATTGGTATTATTATTTTTTAAATACACACTATTTTAATTCTAGATAAAAGTACATATTGAAAGATGTGCATAACTTGTAACCTAGTAATTCTTTTTCAATTTTAAAACATGTATTACACATTTAGGCTTAATCAATTGTATGATTAAAAATTTGAATTTCACATTCTTTTATCAAATTAGGCTAGTTAAAATATGTTTGTTAATATTTTGAAAAACTTGCAGTGAAAAAATTATAGATAATTATTTATAAAAGGTTATTAAAATATTTGTCAGATCTACTCATATTTAATAAATCTGGATATGAAGATAATGACTGTATTAATATTGATATCTTTTTTTACCATTGGACAGGAAAGACATTTTATATCTTGCAACGATCCATTAAGCACCTATCAGACATGTCATAATAAATATGAACACCTGTCTCAAATTGACTTCCCTATCATAGTCGCTCTAGTTTTGAACTGGGAAATAAAGAGACGAACGAGTTGAGAATATATCTTTTTTCTTTTTTTCTTTTTCTTTTTTTAATTCGACAGTTTTTTTCTCATGTCTCGTCTGGAAAGAGGAGAACTCAATGACCATTCGTTCACCGAAACCAGAAGTAAAGATCATAGTGGATAGGGATCCTGTTGAAACCTCTTTTAAAAAATGGGCTAAACCCGGTCATATCTCAAAGACACTAGCCAAGGGACCCAATACTACCACCTGGACCTGGAACCTACATGTTGATGCTCATGATTTTGATAGCCATACCAATAATTTGGAAGAGATCTCCTGCAAAGTATTTAGTGCTCATTTTGGTCAATTAGCGATAATATTTATTCGACTAAGTGGGATGTACTTTCACGGCACTCGCTTCTCCAATTATGAAGCATTGATAGGCGATCCTACTCACATTAAACCCAGTGCTCGGGTAGTTTGGCTGATAGCAGGCCAAGAAATTTTGAATGGAGATGTGGGTAGAGGTTTTTGAGGAATACATATAACCTCTGGGTTCTTCCAGATTTGGCGAGCATCTAGAATAACTAGTGAATTGCAACTTTACTGCACCACAATTGGTGCATTGATATTTGCAGCGTTAATGCTTTTCACTGGTTGGTTCCATTATCACAAAGCTGCTCCAAAATTGACTTGGTTCCAAGATGTAGAATCCATGTTGAACCACCATGTTGAATCGGGTAAATGAAAGAATCTATCAAAATAATTAGATAGGCCCTAGAAGTAATTTCGGGAGGTCCCTCTGAGAATTGAGAGGTTCAACGTTTAAATAAGAGAAAAGATTCGCAATGGCACAATTTCGAATCTTGATTTATCAGTAAAAAAACCTTCCCCTACTTTTGAGTTATCAAAACAAGAACATTACGTGAGAGTAGAAGCTCCCCCTTTGTGTATTTTAAAAGTTTAAAGAAATTTCTTTTGTTAAAACTTAAGTTGATGGAAATTGTGTCTACTTTCTATTTTTTCCAAAAAGATTTAGTAGTGTTTCATTGAAATTCATTAAATTATACTTTAAAAAAGCGACAATCCATTTAAATTACATTTAAATATCCACAACTTTTATTAGTACCTTTTTTTTCAAATTATGTATTTCATTCATTTTTTATTTGAAATGATTTAATTCCATATTTATAAAAACCTGCTTTCCCTTCTTCATTACTTGATCTTACCACCATCACTCAATCTTACCATTCAACTCAAATGTTATCAAACTCCATCTTGCCAATCACATGCATAATGTGGAAGATTACTGGTCCAGCAAGAGAAATGGCAAACTTGCTACATATTTGTTCCAATTAAAACAGCTGTAGCATTTAGATCTAAGCTTCAATTATTTGACTGGTGTTCTACCCCAAAGGTGCCTTTTCTGAAGCACTATTTCATGTTTTTAAACTTGAGCTTTCCCTTGCAGTAATTTGAACTGGTTTTTTTTGTTTTGTTTGAAATATGTAGGTCTATTTGCTCTGCAAGAATTGAGACATCTAGATTTTAGCTTCAACTATTTATTTTCTCTGAAATATGTAGGTCTATTTTCTCTGCAAGAACTTAGCTTATCTCAACTTGTGTAGTATTGGGTTCAATGGTACAATTCCACACCAATTGGGGAATCCTCCTTTTGGGTTCCAACAACTTTCTTGAAGGGTCAATGCCTTTGTGGTTAGCGAATATGACGAGGTTGGTTTCCCTTTCATTCTATGGCTCTCAATTAAATGGCTCATTTCCCCTAAGTCTCTTTCATCTGCCTACTTTAAAAAAGCTCAATTTGTGGGGAACAACTTATTAAGGGGAAATCTAATCCAGATACTATGCGGGGATTGGTCTCAGCTCATTGTATTTATTCTCTATAGGTCCAGTGTAACGAGAAGTATCCCGTCTTGTATTACAAACATTTCCATCCTTGTAATTCTTGATTTGGGATATATTAAAAAACTGGAAGGCTTTATACCTTCTTCAATTGGCAATCTCTCCAATTTACAAAATCTATATCTTGATGGTAATTTAATATTTCTAATTCTAAATTTGCATCATTCTAGCCACGACATTTAGATGTGATTTGCTTCACTCACTCGTAATCAACTCTATCTATTTCTAATTTCTTGTTGTTTTAGAAATGTAATAAACATTGAATCTCTTTGTGTGTGTTGGAAACGACATATTTAATGGAAAGCATAGGGAAAGAGAAAGAAATTGTTACCAAGTAAACAATTAAATGATGTGCCATTTATTGACTAACCTTTAAAACTTTAAAAAAATTATATGGTCAAAAACTTAAGTTTTTTTTGTAGACACTTAAATTTTACTGATTATTGCAATCACATCAAATCTCCTAAGTCAATTGTATTAGTTAAATAATTCATATTATTCGATAAAAATCAAGCATTCCTTTTGACTAAATTAATTAAATGAAGCCATGCCCCATAGCCAAATTGCTTAATTAATCTCTTAATTAATTAACCCACCCCTTTTCTTATAATCCTTAAATTAATTAATCAAATTCCCTTTTCCATCCCCTTATTTGAATTTAATTAATTCAAATATTCTATTTTGGTCACATATCTCCTAACCTAATCTACCCTTCTAACCCAACACCTAGCCTAACCCATGGGTTCTAACCCTATCCTCTCAACCAACCTTATCTTATCCTATCCTAACCTCCCCTCACATGTGTGTGTACATTCATAATTTCCTAATATCTAGGAAATTATAACCAATTTTTGGGTGGCCTTCTCCCAAAATGAACATGTCCTTGAGGACACATGTCGTGCCCCTTTTTGACATTTGTCCCTCTTGGGAACACTTGTCCTCCCTTGTTGAGCCACTTGTTCTCTTTGAAGACAAGTGTGGAGTCCCGTTCCACATGAAACCATTTGGATTGTCACTTGTCCTCCTTGAGGACAAGTGTTGCATTTTCAAGGCCTTTCATCTTCCTTCCTTCCTATTTAAACTCTCTCTTTTCTAAGCCATTCATCCACTCTCATTATCCATAACCTCATTTTGTAGCATTTGATCCATGTTTTTTAGCAACCATACCGTTACCATGCTAAATTTCAAACTCATATCCCATCATCTCATACTCATATCTTGAATCCAATTCACACAATCTCGCAACATGGAGCACAATTGAGCACACGCTGCATCGTTGAGCACACATTTGATCAGAGAACAATCAAATAGAAGGGACATTGGTTTTCTTTTACTTGTTCTTATTTGATATTTCCAATTTCTTTTCTAACAATGTTCTCAATCTTGAGTTGTTTGAATGAATCTCATGTTAGCTTAGATTGGTTAGCTTAGGTTTTAAATCATTCATATTTGCGCACGATTTCGTCCATACACTTTTAACATCGTTGCCATCTATTAATTTGACTAACTTTTATCAAGATCTCCATCTATCTCTTTACTTCACTTGAGTAAATACATCCATCTTGTCTTGATTTTCTTTCATTTTTTAAAAAATAAATATTTTTTTTGTATTAGATGAAATTAATTTTCATTGTTATTTTCATCTATTTTGAAATTTTATTATTTCCTTTGATCATATAATAAGAATGCTTTTCAAGTAGATTTATTTTACTTCTTTGTGGTATTGTAAAATATATATCTCATGCATTTATTTCATGACTAAGGTACTTTCTTTATTTAGTGATCCTCAATCGCTAAATGACTAAGTTGGTACCTTGAAACAAAATCAAAATTAGATTTGACTAACATTATTTTCCCTTTCATTTTAAACTTCAGGTTCTGAAATAGATTTTGGTTGGAGTATTTAATTTCCTTTCTAAACCTTCATTTATGACTGGTTCAAGTGTTCATTGATGTGATTTCATTAAAGTGTTTGTAACTACGAGGAAGAAATATCAGAATATTACACCACTGAATTCTTTGTCATGAAAGAAAAGTTGTATGATAACAAAAGATATAGAACTAGGAAATTGATCATCGAATATATATTTTGAGACAATAAAAAACCTAGAAACAAATATGGGAAGATCAACTCTTAGATTACTAGGATAGTAAGCTAACATTACAAACATCTAATTTGTGTGTTGTGGTTATAAAATAGCTACAAAACTCAAGATCCAATGCGGATTTAAAGAATACATAAATGTAAGGATACAATAACACACATGGTAAGATATTAGATATACTATAAGTGAACAATACACACAAATTCACTTTAATTTGATTATTCTAATTATTTACTGTAGTTATTCTAACTGAAATAAATAAAATGCACCAAATTACAAGGGTTATTATCTTCAAAGATTGTGATACATTTTTTAACAAGGGATCAAATGTGTATAATTATGCATCATTGTGTTTCATAGTAGGGATCATTGCTCTTAGTGTTCTATCTTTTGAAAATTTGTAAAAGGTAATTCTTGTAACTAATGTATTCAACCATGTCCTTCTCTAATGCATCGAATCCATTACTAATAATCAATAAGATCTATGTTACTCCACTTTCTTTGCACACATTAGTATCATTTTGATATGTGTGTGAAAGATTCAAGTTTCTTACTTTGATAACAATTAGGTTCTTTACAATTTTATGTCATTTCATTTTTAATAGGGTAGTATAATATATGGCTAGAATGTTATCTATGTTTAGATTGATGCAATCTCATTTTCTTTGAATTCGTAACAAGATACATGAGTTTAGATTTATATAACAGAATTTTATTATATATTACAAGATAACAAATGAATAGACTTAAATAAATTTTTTGATCAATAATAGTTTTGTTGTGAAACTAAAGGATTAACTTAGTTTTGTGTTATTTTATGGACCTTGTTGATGTAGAGGTACAATGTGGCAAGCTTGGTGTCACGTTTGTATCACAAAAAAAAGGTGTTTAAATAATTTTTATCCATTGAAGTGTTAGGTTGAACCTTGAGACATCACATTTTAGACAGTATTTCCTAAAATTATATTATTTTCCTTATTGTAGATACACATTAAATAAGTATCAATAATTTATTATAATGTGACTTTAATCAAAATCCATAATACAATTATTTAAAAGTAAATTTATATTCTTTTCATCTTATTTTTGTCTGAATCAATTACAATCTCAATTTATTCATTTTCAACTTTACATTTTATTGATAGAAATGATTAATATATCTAAAGACTTTTATTTCTCCTAAAAAAAAATCTAATAGTAAATACTGTATAAAAGATCAACTTTACAAAAGGAAAATTCAAAATTGTGAACTCACAAAATTTCCATCGTTCTGGGCATGACAATTTCACATGATCTACTTCACTCACTGTCTCCCTCTCAGCCATGAAGTGTTGGAAATGACAAATTTAATTGAAATGATAAGATTTGTTAATGGAGAAAGAGAAAGTTAACAATGAAATCATTGAATTTTTTCAATGTCAACATTGAATATGTATGTTTTCGACTTATCTCAGAATGAATTCATGGGGTTTATTGAACTGGATATTGGCAAACTTCTACCAACAATTGAGTTATTGTCATTTTCAACAAATGATCTAAGTGGTGATATACCTTCTTCAATTGGTCTTCTACAACAGATGGAGGTTTTGGATCTCTCAAAGAACAAATTATCTGGTAAAATACCATCAAGCATAACTAATTGCTTTATCTAACAAGATTAATTCTAGCAAATATAGGTTTAATAGGAGAGATACCATATCATATAGGAATTCTAGGCAAACTCAGTTCACTTCATCTTAATGGAAATATGTTGAAGGGAAACTCGCCATCAAGTCTTAACAACTGTTCTAGATTGCAAATTTTAGACTTGACTAATAATCTCTTTTTTGGGAACATACCACTTTGCTTGGGCCAATTCTCAGAGTTGATGATACTTGTTTTTGAGGTCAAATAAATTTGAAGGATGCATTCCATATCAATTATGCAATCTGTCAAGTCTCCATGTTTTAGATATTTCTCACAATAGTTTGATTGGTGTCATGCCATCATAGTTAGGAGCACTAATAGGTATGAGAAATTCTACATTGAGAAGCTCAAATGATAATGGTGGTAGGTCCTTTTATTACAAAGAAGAGATCCAAGTGTTCAACAAAGGATTAAAAATGGTGTATGTAAGTTCAGTGATGTTACTTAGAACTTGCATTGATTTATGTGCAAATAATCTATCAGGGAACATTCCTCCAGTAATTGGAAACCTTAAAGGTCTTCACACATTGAATTTATCATATAATAGTCTTATCAGAGAGATTCCAAGTAGCTTTGGAATGCTTACAGATTTAGAGTCACTTGATCTTTCAATCAATAAATTGAATGGCAAGATTCCAAATGAAATGATTCAAGTTTTATCTCTGAGCTTTTTCATTGTATCTAACAACATGGTATGTGGAAAAATACCTATAGGAAATCAATTTAATATATTCAATTCTACATTTTTTTTCTGGGAATCCTAATCTTTGTGGATTCCTAGTTAATAGAAATCATGCAGATGTGGAGAGAGACCAAGGTCTAACATGCCAACTCCTCTTCCAGAAAAAGAAGATGACGAAGGAGGAGAAATTCTATGGCATTGGTATGTAGAGTGGATGGCAAGTGTTGTTGCTGGATTTTGGGGAGTATTTGGAATCTTGGCCATGAAAAGGCAATGGAGGAGAAAGTTCATTCAAGTCTTAGATGAGATGGTGATTACTTTATTCAATGGATTGATAAGTAGGTAATAATTGTAAAAAAATGTTGTCAAATACTTCTCATGAAATGACATTGCCTTGTAATTTTATTATATCTAGACAAGTATGATTTCTTACTTTCAAGCTTATGAAAGTTTTTTTTAAAGACTTAAATTCTTACACAAGATTAATAAATCTTAAGTAATTTCAATAATTTTGTTTTAATATTTATAAAAAATGTACAATAAAATATAAGAATACATTTTTATGATTGAAATATTATTTTTAAATTAAATATTATATATATATATATTAATATATATATATATATATATATATATATATATATATATATATATATATATATATATATATATATATATATATATATATATATATATATATATATATATATATTTCTTACTTATATATTTTCACATAGAAATATAAATATTTGATTTAATATTCTTTATTACTAAACTTTGATTGTAAAAGTGCACAAATTATTTTATAGCTTGTATACTATTGTTTATGATATTTATAAACATGTGAATTGAGTAGGATTGAATTTATATTAAAAAATAAAATGTTTGTTTGTTCCAAAGCTAAGATAAACAAATGTTGGTTGTATGTATATCAAACGTACAAACATTATTGTGAGGAGCCACTAATGCTAGATGATTAATACATCATACATTTGACAAATATTAATATATGTATGCTATAAAAAATGTCAAATATATATGTAAAATTTTAATATAATTTATAATGGATCTTTATTTTTTCAAAAGAGATATATACATTAATAATGAATATTCATTTTTTATTAAATGATATATTTTTATTTTGTTTTTTGGATGACATTAAAATTAGGTTTACAAGTCTCAAATTTATTTTTTCCTATGCAATCATACACTGGGTCCTTGTATACTTTGTAGTGCTTTGATTAAGTACAAGCAGGTATTTGAAAGGTACCCAAACCTTTTACAAGCCAGGAAAACAGAAATGCTAAAAAAGTGCCCGATCACTTCAAAAAGACAAAATGAACCCACCAGAAGGGAACAACTTAATACATCATTACATTAAAAACTCGGAACACACAGCAAAAGGAAAGCACAAAGACAACAAAGAGACAGAACCAAGGACAACAACTGGAACTAAATACTATTCAGAATTTCCTCAGTGTGAACAACCATTTGTTTTATGTTGTTCGCTGAGGTCTTCATATCCTCCAGCTCACGATCATCGATGTCAACCTTATTCTTTGTGTTGGCTCTGGTCCTCCTTTCATGACCCTTCTTGTTCACCTACTCTTTATCACCATCCTTCTCTGCATTATTCTTGAACCTATTGATAAAGATGTTCATGTTGTCCACCGAAGATTTAAGGATTTGGAAATTTTGATCAGCAATCTACTTGACATTGTGCTCCAACTTGTCAATTCTGCTGCCAAAATCTTTCAGTTTGTTTTCCATTTCCTTTCTATCTCCCATCTCATTGACCTTTTTTTCCATTGCTAAGATTTTTCCAACCATACATTCAATAGCTTCTGCATTATGCAAAACGGCCACTAACTCTTTAACATGCTCCGCCAAGGGCTTGTCACCAACTGTAATTCTTGCCATGGCCTGTGTATCAGTTTTCAAAATATTAATATCCTTCACCATAGTAGCAATGGTCTCACAGAAAGCCTTAATAGTATCTTTGTCACCACTATCACTTTGACCCCCTTTTTCCTCATTATGCAGACTAGTGGTATTCATGGTCTCCAAATTATCCTTAACCACGTTACCCTCCCCTTCTTTGTCCTGACTATCAATCCTCTTATTTTCATCATCCTCCTACTCAGATTCAACAAGAACATAATTGAAATCAGAATTGCTACACTTTTTAGTGTTCTTTTTCTGAGCCTTCTTTCCAGAGGCTTTCCCTTTCCTCTTTTTAATAGGTTTTTCCTCAAGGGATTCAGTTTCAGAATCCAACATTTTAGATTCCACAATAATCCTCCTCTTCTTGGCCCTAATCCTCCCTTTTTTGCTAGTTTCTCCCGACTCTCCCTCAATCTCTGAATCAAAGTTGAAACCACTATCCTTACTTTCCATAGTCTCATCTCTGGCATTTTTGCTTTTAATAGGCTTTTCAATGCACTTCCCCTTTAGCATTTTATAAACCAGGACCATAAGCCCCTGTTGGAGGGCATGATCACCTTTAGGGTCCTTCTGGATCTCCTTTATAGTATGATCCATTGAACAGGCAAGGTAATAGGGAAGGTTAACCCTTTCTCCATGATGGAAATGGTTGAGAAGGACGAAGTGATGCCCATATGCCCTGGTAAACCTACCATCTAAGGTAATATATTCAATAGAAGCAAATAAGGCAAACCTCCATGGCCTACAAATTCTCTTCGGGGAGTGGTAGGAGTTGTCAATTTTGATCATCTTTCTTCTCTCACCATCCGTAACAGGAAACTTGTCTGCTACTTTATCTGATAACCCTCTGTCCCTACAAAATTTCATACCCTCGGTAGCCATCCCCGTGGCCTCAGCGATAACCTCTTCGTCTACATTCATCATATGTGATCCAATCAGAATTTTTCCATTTTTCTAGTTCTTGATGAAATAGCTGGTGATTGTGGGATCCTTCCCATTTATTCGTTCCATGAAAACATTGAGACCCCCTTGCTGAAGGATACCCCAGACTTCTTCATTCTTTCTCCATTCAGAGCAGGAAGTAGGTTCAAATCTCTTCTTGTTACCTCCCATTTTTCCAGCACCTTCCTTGCAATGCCTTCTCTCATTTTGATAATTTTTCCTCTGGTTTCTGTGGTTATTTTGTAAGAGCACCCATAATCCGTACCAAATAATAATGATATGACACCTATTTAATAGCTCATTATCTTCAAGCAAGCCCTGCTTCGAAAAAGGCGGAAAGGTCATTAGAAATAATGATTAAAATTTGCAGTGTATACTTTGCAGTGTTATTTTGATGTTCATAATTTTTTAAATTAGATTTTGATTAATGAAAATGATATAATTGCTATTATTATTTTTTAAATACGTACTATTTTAATACTTGATAGAAATACATATTGAAAATTGTGCATAACTTGCAACCTATTTATTCTTTTTCAATTTTAAAAGATGTATTACACTTTTAGGCTTAATTGGTTGTATGAATTACATATTGAAAATTGTGCATAACTTGCAACCTATTTATCCTTTTTCAATTTAAAAAGATGTATTACACTTTTAGGCTTAATTGGTTGTATGAATTAAATTTTGAATTTTTTTCTCAAATTAGGTTAGTTAAAAATATGTTTGTTAATATTTTTAAAAACTTTTTTAGTGTATACTGAAGGTTTAAAGAAAAACTATTTTCTCTTGTTTAAACTTAAATTGATCGAAATTGTGCCTACTTTCTATCTTATTAAAAAAGATTTGGTGGTATTTTATTGAAATTCAACAAATTATGCTTTAAAAATATGGCAGTTTATAAATTAAATTTAATTTTCCATAATATTGATTACTACTTTTTTTCCCAAATTATATAAATAACTCATACATTTTTAATTTATAATTATTTAAGTCGATATTTATCATTTTGACTGTCAATTAAGGTTGTTGTTTGGCTCATCATGATCTAAGGCTCACACACATATCAAGTTTTCTTAATCCCTTGCTCACATAACCTCATAGAATAGTAAAGAACCTTGATTGAATATCTTTATGTCTAATTATTATATCTGTCACACAACTTACTCAATGAAGAAACCTCACTACAAGAATAGTGGCTAAAATATGAAGAGGATGAATGCCAAATTCAACATAAATAATTGCATGTGGAACTAAGTAATTTTCTTATAAATTTTTTAATAGAATGAAAATTAGAAATTTATCAACATAATCCCAATCATAACTATGAAGCCTATGTCCCCAAATCTCACAACCATATAGAATCATTAGTGACTCTAAAGTTTCCAAAAAGATATGTAATTTTTTGGCATTATAAAACTTAAGTTGAAAAAAATATTTTTTCATTATAGTAAGGTAAGTATAATAGTAAACTATTTGGACACTTGTGCAATTTGCCCAAATCTCCTTTGAAAAGTGGGCTCGCCATTTCCTCTACCTCTATGCTTGCATAGTTTATAATCCCTTCAGCATGTCCTATTTTATTCAAATTTTAATATCACAAGTCTTGCAAATATTGAATGTGATTCATAATCTTAGATTCGTGAAATTTTCTATTTTATTCATGTTGATTATTTTCTTTCATTCCATTTTAATGTCTTTTTAGTTTCTCAAGAGATCAAACCTTTGCATGAATAAATTAATATGAAATTATGATTATACGAAACTCTTTTTCTCTCAACCTCTCACATCTAGATTTTACTCTAATCTAGATTTTACTCTATTTTAAATATGTAGACCCAGTGAACTTTATTCATTTTATTTTACCAATGTTTTCATTTCTATATCCTCAACGACAAGCATTTAAATCATATTGACTAGTGATTTTAAATTCACATTTTGTCTTGAGTCTATAGCTATAACAACTACCCAATAATCACTAACAAAATATGGTAATTAATGAGTATAGTTTAAATGTAAACTCGAGTCAAATGAGTCAAATTATTGACTATTTTTTTCATTTTAAAAATATAAAATGAGATCCTACAACCATTATCATTAATATACTTGTCTATTTACAATACTTTAGAATAACCATAAAACTCAAATCATTATATATTATTGATGTAGGTACACACACCTTAAAAGTAGTTTGACAACATATGCAACAAATCTAGTTATAGTAACCATGCTCTTTCATAACAATTCAAAGTTGCAGTATAGTAAATGACTAATATAAGCAAATAAGTAAGGTTCATCTACTCATCTCAATCAATAGGACACAAGATAAATAATATATTTTCATTTACATTATAAAACCTCTCTCATTATGATATTTGTATCTTGATGATATTTTATTGAAAGGAGAGATTTCATCATAATCAATCAAATTTCATCTCTAACTATTTTGTATCTATCTTACAATATGTTGAGTGGAAATATTCCTTTCTAGCTAGGAGAACTATCATCTTTAGAATATCTTCATCTTAATGACAATCAACTAAATGGTAACATCCCCATTTCAATTGGAAGTATTTGTAGTATTAAAGAAATTTATTTGTCTTCAAATAATCTTTAAGGTAACTTTTTTCTTAGATTTTTTTTCGAAAATTTGACTACAATTTCTATACTTGATCTATCCATCAATAAATTGATTGTCATTATTGAACCAGATTGGATAACCACAATTTAATTTAACCAGTTGATATTAGCTTTGTGTAATATTGGTGGTATCCTTCCACCATTCATTTCCACACTATATAGAAAAACCTCTTTGGATTTGCCCAATAATAGTCTGTTTGGGAATATTCCAAATTGGTTAGGGATGCTTCCTTATCTAGATACTCTTAACTCGTCACACAATATCTTGGAAGGTCTTGTTTTGTATAGCTTTGATATAAGTAATTTCTACCTCTTGGAATTACACAATAATAAATTACAAGGACCCTCAAGGTGTAGACAGGTTGGTTGAGTCATTGAGAGATGCGAAAAACTGAATTTGTGGGTTTAGAGCATGGCCCAAAGAACTAGTCTTGCCTTTCTTGGATTGAGTCGGTAACAAGGTTGCAAGTGAGTCACAAGGACATCTCTAAGAAAAAAATAAAATAAAGTTACAAGGTGTTCTTCCAACTTCTTCGATTCCATTGAGTTTGTAGCTATTGGACTTTTCTCAAAATGAATTCATAGGGTCCATTGTAGTGGATATGAACAATATTCTACCAAACATTCAATTTTTTTCATTTTCAGCAAATTATCAAGTGGTGAGATACCTTCTTCAGTTGGTCTTCTACAATAGATGGATGGAGGTTTTGGATCTCTCAAAGAACAAATTATCTAGTAAAATACCATCACTTAGCATATAACTAATTGCTCCTCTATCAAAAGACTAAACCTAGAAAATACATGTTTAATAGGAGAGATATCATATAATATAGGAATGCTAAGCAGTCTTGGTTCACTTCATCTCAATGACAATATGTTGAAGGGAAACTTGCCATCAAGTCTTAAGAACTATTCTAGTTTTTAAATTTTAGACTTGGCTGATAATCTCTTTTTTGGAAACATACCACTTTGGTTGGGCTAGTTTTTTGAGCTGATGATACTTGTTTTGAGGTCAAATAAATTTCAAGGACACATTCCACATCAATTAAGAAATTTGTCATCTCCATGTTTTAGACATTTCTCACAATAGTTTGATTGGTGGCATACCACCACAATTAACAACATTGAAAAGTACGAGAAATTCCTACATTGGGAATCTCACATGGCAAAGGTGGTAGCTTCTTTTATAATAAAGAAGGGATCCAAGTGTTCAACAAAGGATTAAAAATGGAGTATGTAAGTTTTAACACCAACAAGGAGGGAAAACTGAGAGGGGGGAGTGAATCAGTTTTCACAGGATCAACAAATTTAATCACAAAACATAGATCTGATAAACTACAACAATAAGACAGATAAGAAAATTGAAAGCACAACACACAACACCAAGATTTTGATGTGGAAAACTCGGTTAAGGAAAAAACCATGATGTGAACCTACCCACAGTAAGATGATACTCTACAGTAGTATGTGAAATATTACAATGGGGAATGCACATGCATTTAGGCACACTACCTAGAGCTCACTTCTCAAGAGATAATGACCTAGAAGGCTACAACCCTCAAGGAAGTCTCACTAACTTACAAAAAGATTCAAACTAAAATTCAGAAGAAATGAACTGAAAGAATAACATCTCCAAATGCCTGATTATAGTTCCAGTTAAGCATAGTTGTCTTCTTAGCAACACCAATCTCTCCTCAATCATAATGTCAAAGGATAAATCACTTCGTTGCACATACACCACTCTCTAATAATGTAGACACAACATTGACACCAAATTACATGATAATATCACCTATTTATACAATCCGTCAACCTTGACAACAAGGTCGGCTAAACCCTCAACTCACAATTACAAAATTACATCACATGATACAAAGATTGACCACCAGACCAATATAATAATTCACATGACATAACATGAACCTAATTCAAATTTCCAAATGCTCAACTTCATCGGAAATCACACCAGGATCAACTGCAACATGCTACACCACCAAAAAAACCGCATAACATGAAAATCATCACCGGTTCGGCAAAACACCTAAAAGTCACACAATGATCAATGTGGATCATCAAAATGAATAAGACATGATCATGAAACACTAGCAAGAACATTAGAATCATTAGCAATATCTCACCAACACCACTTATAAAATCTTCATTGATCAACATATGAAACTCAGGAATACTCAAACAACAACAACTGTCATGAAGAAAGATAACTTGCGGAGCACAAAATCATGAACCATATGAAATTAATATACACAAGACCATCCCAAATAATATCCCAAAATCTCAGTTCAAGATCTTATCACACCAGAATATATCAGAGGAAATACTGAACTCTGCAAAATAGTGATCAACAAAACAAAATTACAAAATCGGATCATAAGATCTTCCCAATTCGTAAGCACCATATAAAATCACAGGAATATGTTGACATCAGTGACAACAACATATCATAGTAGCAGCAATGACCAATAATATCCAACAATCTCCCCCTTTTGTATTGATGGCAACATATGAATGTGAAAAATAGTCCATGCAAAGAAAGAAGATATCTTCAACAAACTCCAACAAAACTCCCCCTAAGATCAAGACATATAAAGATTTTTTTCACATGATCTCTCTCCCCCTTTGATAGCAATGCCAAAGATCTCAAAAAATAAAAACCTAACTCATGATTGTCTCTCCCCCTAAGACACATAACCAAGTCAATAGACTACTCCACCAAAGGAGCAACACCATCTCATCAATCCAGATAAAAAGATATGGCTTTGAAGTCCACCGGATTGATGCAACTCAATGCATCTAGTTCTCATCAGGAGGGGTAGATACCCCTAAGTTGTCTCTCAAATAGACAAATGTATCTACAAGTAAAGGCTTAGTGAAAATATCAGCTATGTGTTCCTTTGTAGATACATACTCTAGCTTCACAATCTCTTCACTGGCTTGCTCTCTCAAGTAATGATACTTGATTGACACATGCTTAGTCTTTGAATATTGCACCAGATTCATTGACATGTTAATAGTACTGGAATTATCATAGTAAATGATAGTAGGCTCATCATGGATAATTCAAATATCTTTCAACATTTGCTTCATCCAAACTACCTAAGTGCAATTACTAGCAACAACAATGTACTCAGCTTCAACAATAGATAAGGACATTGAATCTTGTTTCTTGCTAGCCCATGAATCCAATTTCTTACCCAAAAAGAATGCTCCACTAGTAGTTCTCTTATGGTCATCAACATCACCAGCCCAATTAGCATCAATGTAAGCACATAACATGAAACCATCATTCCTTGGATACCACAAACCTTAATCCATAGTTCCCTTCAAGTATTTGAATTTCCTCTTAACATAAGTGACATGACTCTCTTTCGGATCAACTTGATATCTAGCAACCATGCACACAACATGCATATTTTTTGGCCTTGTCTAAGTAAGATATAGCAGTCCACCAACCATAGATCTGTACAAACTCCGATTAGCTTTCAAAAATTTATTATTCTTAGACAATTTACAACTAGTCACCATAGGAGTTCCAACCAGTTTGGAGTCATCTAACCCAAACTTCTTCAGCAATTCTTTCACATACTTAGTTTGAGACATAAATATACCTTGTCCAGTCTATAAAATCTACAAACCTAAGAAAAATTTCATCTCACCAATTATAGACATCTCAAATTCTTTCTGCATATCACCGAAAAACTTCATGCTTAAGTCATCATCACTTCCAAAGATAATATCATCAACAAAGACTTCAACAATCAAGATGTTATCATTTTCTATCTTAAAATATAGATTACTATTAGGGGTCCCTTTGTTAAATCCCAATTTTAGCAAATACTTATCTAATCTAGCATACCAGGCTCTAGGGGCTTGCTTCAATCCATAAATATCTTTCTTCAATTTACATACTATGTCTCCATCATCTGACAGTGAAAATCCATCAGGTTGTTCAATGTAGACTTCTTCCTCAAGATCACCATTAAAAAAGGCAGATTTGACATCCATCTGATATACCTTGAAATCTTTATAAGCAACATATGCAAGCAATAGTCTAATAGCTTCAAGTCTGGCCACCAGAGAAAATTTTTCCTCATAATCAATTCCTTCTTTCTGTGAATACCCTTTGCAAACTAGTCTAACTTTATTTATAACTACTTCACCAGCTTCATTCAATTTGTTCCTGAATACCCATTTAGTATCAATAACATTTTTATCCTTAGGTCTAGGCACAAGTTCCCATGCGTTATTCTTTTCAATCTGATCTAATTCTTCTTCCATAGCTCCCGTCCAATTTTCATCTTTGCAAGCTTCGGCAACATCTTTAGGTTCAACTTTAGAAATCAAATGTACTTCTTCAAAAGAAAACCTTCTTCTAGTCATCACACCTTTATTTTTATCACCAATAATTTGAATTTCAAAATGATTCAATCTTACATACCTTAGAGTCTTTTGATTGTTCTGATTTTTAGGTTCCTGCACCTCTTCACTGACAGCAACAACATTCGGGTTAACAGTCTCTACCAGATCATTCTGCTTAGGTTCTTCAGTTTGAACATGGGCTAAAACAACATGTTGTCCATCATAATATCCACATGCTCTAATCTCTTCACATTTTCACTTTCCACTATCTTTCTCAATCTCTTATTGTATCACTGATAGGCTTTGGTCTTTGTAGAATATCCCAATAAAATTCCTTCACCACTTCTAGCATCAAACTTTCCTATATCCTCATCTCTCTTGATATAACATTTTCTACCAAATACTATGAAGTATCTCACAATAGGAACATGACCAGACTATAACTCATAAGGGGTCTTATTGATATCACCTTTGATGTGAACTTTGTTGAATGTGTAAACAATAGTGCTAATAGCTTCTCTCCAGTAGATCTTCAGAACATTTCCTTCAATCAACATAGTCTCTACAACATCCAAGACATTTTTGTTCTTCCTTTCAACAACTCCATTATGCTGAGGGGTTCTAGGAGCAAATAATTGTCTTATGATTCCATGCTTCTCACAAAATGAATTGAACTCACAGGACAAAATTCTCCATCTATATCAAATCTAAGACACTTTACTTTCAAAACGGACTCAGTCTCAACCTTTTCTTTGAATATCTTGAATTTGTCCAATGCTTTTGATTTCTCCTTCAAAAAGACAACCCACATCATCCTGGAATAATCATCAATTAGCACCATAAAATATCTATCACCCTGCACACTTCTAACATTTGTAGGTCCACATAGGTCAGTATGCACAAGATCTAGAAATCCATCAGATGAAAACTATTTACTCTTGAAAAAGATTCTTGTTTTCTTACCCAACTGACATTCCTTACATACTAGATTAGAAGGCTTAACAATCTTAGGCGGGTCTCTAATAGCTTTTGTAGAACACATCTTAATCATTGAATCAAAATTAACATGATACATTCTCCTATGCCACAACCAACTCTCATCAATCTGAGAAATCAAACAACTTTTCTCACTAGCATTCAAATGAAAAATGTTACCTTTAGTCTTAGTTCCAAATGCAATCTCTATACCGAAGGCATTTAGGATCTTGCATTTTCTATTATTGAATTATAGATCATAACCTTTATCAACCATCTGTCCAACACTCAAAAGATTATGCTTCAAACCTTCAACATACAAGATATCATTAATGTTATGCTTACCATCAAAAGAGATAGAACCTCTCCCATAGATCACACGTGCTTTGTCATCTCCAAATCTTACTATTCCACCATCATACCTTTTCATACTCACAAATTTTCTTTTATCACCAATCATATGATGTGAACAACCACTATCAATCACCCATTCATCTTTCTCTTCTACTTTAGCAGCTAAATCTTTCTCCTCAATAGTGTAGCTTGTGGAATCAACAAGTACTCATCCATCTTCCTTAATGGAAATAAACACAACTTCATCTCCTTCTAATTCTTCATATGTAACACCTTCATCAATAGCATAATAACAGTTCTTTTGATTCCTATAATTCCGGTTAGGCTTGTAAGGCTTATCATATTTATCATGCTTCTCATATCTATCATTCCTATCATGCTTATCAAACTTATCATGCCTGTCATACTTAGTCATTCTCTCCAGGCATCTAGAAGCAAAATATCTTATCTTATTGCAAGAGAAACATTTCAGAGGCAATTTTCCATCATACTTACCGGCTCCTTTGGGAAATCTCCAGGCAATCAATAATTCAAGTTCATCCAACTCTTTTTCTTGCTCTTCCATCTCTCTTCTCTCTCTTTCATGTCTAGATATTCTACAATCATCAGGATCATACTTATACTTTTTGGATACAAATGTTGATGCTCTAAATTTTGTCTTAGACTTTCCATGTGATTCTCCAAATTCATTTAGCTCAAATACAGCAAGCTTTCCAACCAGCATATCTCTTGTCATTGTAGTCACACTCCAGATCTCATCAATAGTATCAACCTTATGTTTATAAGTAGGAGGCAAAGATCTCATGTAGTACCCCTCCCTCAATCAGACTTTCTAGATACCTTTTTTGACTATGGTTGACTTTTTCAGTGGATATTAGTGGATACATTACATGGTGATGTTTTATTCAGATATTATGCTATGTTGTGTTATGCTTTGATTTCAGATTCAGTGAATGTTGTTTATGCATTATTTCCTTAGTGATGGCTAGATGTTAATTTTATTGGATTACTGACCATGGACTGACACATTTAGTTTGTGTGAGATGCGTTATGTATATGTCATCATATATGTGTGTAAAGTGTATGAGGTGCGAGGAGATGATTTTCCTTCACTCACTTCAGTGAGACAGGGAACGTCACAATTCTCCTTCGTCAGTGTATATATATGTATATATGCATTTATATATGTGTGTGTGTGTGTATGTATATATATCTATATGTATATATGTATATCTGTATATATACATATGTATAGATACATGTATATGTATATGTATATGTATATGTATATGTATATATACATATCTCTATATATGTATATATATAGATATGTATACATACATATATATAGATATGTATACATACATATGTGTATATATATGTATATATGCATGGTTTGGTGATGCAGGAATTATAGGTACAAGGTACTAACTCCACCTAGCTCCATAGGTATGAGCATACCTAAATAATCTGATGGAAATGGAGGAGATAGTCTTAAGGCCCTAAGTTTCACCCTTAGCCTTGCTCGATAGTGAGCATTGTTAGTCATCAATCAACCTTCCCTTTGTTGGTATGTGGGTCATGTCTTTTCTTTGTTGGGTTGTGTGTTATGTGCTTGTGAATTTAAATTATCCTTTCTTATGATTTTTAATGAGTAATTAATTATTAATACCTTATGGATATTGTAATGTGCTGAATGAAAGATTAAGAGGAAAACTACCCTTTCCCTCCAAGGAGAGATGAGAGTTTCACTACGGATTTCCCTTCAAACACTTTTCACCCAATTACATTGGAAGAGGAGAGGAGAATTCACTAGATTCAACCTTCAAAGAAGAAGATAGAATTCTGAGTGAAATAGGAATGATAAGCTAATCCCCCTCTTCCTATTTGAAATGGAAAGGAACCGATTGAATTATGTAGTACAAAAGTGACAAAGAACTGATTATAACTTGAGATCAGAGTATGGGATGAAGCTATGCACTTGGATTTGGCAGTAATATGTCAAGATGAACTCGCCCTATGAATTTGAGGAAAAGTTGCTCAGACCATGGCGAAAATGTACATGGTCCTCCAAAAAATCCATGAAACGAAAAGGGTTTTTCTGCCTTTGCAAATGGAGCCCGAATCCGAAAGTACAGCTACACACTTGCAACCTACAATCAGAAAAGAGAGGAAAATGGGTTGGGATTGGGGGTTTCCCTTTAGGTCAAACCCTAGTTTTGGAATTAACCAAGTAATGAAAGAAAGTACTTGCAAGTAGATGTAAATGAAGACTGAAATGTAAATCACCTCAAGGGAGGTTGTGATAGCAATGTTGATAGAAATGTTTGTGTGTAATTGAATGTTGGAATCAATCTCCTCTTCAATGGTTGAATCCTTGACTTGAATGCAACACCTAGCCTTGAAGGGAGACTTGAGAATAGCCAATCTTGGAAAAGAATGCTTGAATGCTCTTGAACGCTTGATCGCAAATTTTCACCTTATTCAACTTATGCTAATGAGAGGGAAAATGCCTCTTAAATACATGTCAATTAGGGTTAATGAAACTGATTTTCCTCACAGGCTAACATCGGGGAAGTTTACCATTCATTGTACAACCTACAATGCATGCTTAGGAAAGGTCCTGCCCCAAAATAGGGCAAGGACAGAGGCATGACGCCCCTATCCTAGGAGGACAAGGGCACCACACCACTGTCCTAGGGGGGATAGGGGTGCCACACCCTTGTCCTAGGAGGAAAAGGGTGCCACACCCATATCCTAGGGGGGAGAGGGGTACCACGCCCCTGTCCTACCCCTTTCTCTAGGGCAGAGTGTAGACAGGGCGATGCAGAGGCCAAGGAAGAAGAAGATTCTGAGGGTTGAGTAGTCTTCGGTCTTCGATCAGGCTAGAGGATTTGATCTTACGTGTGTGAGGACCCTAATGCGGTCAAAAATTGCTAGGGTCGTAATTTTATGACACAACATTTATCCCCCACTTTAGTGGCAGTATGAGTGTACGCCAATACTGTCGGTAAAGTACAAGGAAACAAGATTTAAATACTTTTACCATGTCAAGGAGGAAAGATACGCCAAGCCCCCTGTGGAATTGGGATCTTACAACTTTGATTGACAAAGTAAAAGGGAAGATCGAGAAGGGGAGAACCATGACTACAAGTAGCAAAGTTCCCCTCACCATGAGTTATGAAAGCAAGGATACTAAATAGTACAAAGCAAAACAAAGTTCACTAAGTAATTCTAAGTATCAAGAAGCAAAATATGAGCAAAGTGTATGCCCCCACGCTGAAGTGATCGCGCGTACCTTATCGAGATACACCCAAGAGAGAGAGAAGGGAAGGAGCATGTTATCACAAGGATTTAGCCCCCAATCAAGAAATAAATACAAGGATAATGAACACAAAACATGAGGTACGAGGTAGTTTCACTTTCCTTGGGGTCAGTATGTTGTATGATAACTCATGTATATCATGTATGTATATGCATATAATAATCATCATTCCCCAAAGAAGGACACTACCTTAGAAGAAAGGGAAGAGAGGATGTCTTTTGAGTCAACATGAAAGAGACCAAGAAAAGATCTCAATGCTTTGCATCATCCCCAAGTAGACATTAAGGGGATAATAGAAGAACATGGATACACATAGAAGAATGGTCACAAAAGAGAAAGAAAGGAGAGAGAGTGAAGATCTACAATTCTAATATTGCTAATCTAGCACGACATCCACCTCCTCATCTTGCTGATCACTATTTTGGGAAGGTGAGCAACATGCCAGAAGAGTGACATCAAGTACAACAGATGGAGATATCACAAGATCCAAACAAAGACTGTGCTCATGTTGTAAGTCACTTTGTTCGATTCTAGGAGCTAGGATTAGGGTTTGTGAAAATTCAATTGCTAAATGCTTGTCCACATCAACTTGTTCATACTCACTATTAGAAGCATTAGGAGTTGTATTGCCATCATGAATAACATTTTCACCCATTTCTTCATCAAAGTTTAGAGAAAGAGGAGCAAGAA
The DNA here is from genome assembly GCF_030272615.1 of Cryptomeria japonica. Taxonomy (NCBI): domain Eukaryota; kingdom Viridiplantae; phylum Streptophyta; class Pinopsida; order Cupressales; family Cupressaceae; genus Cryptomeria; species Cryptomeria japonica. Next base: position 583,595,606 of record NC_081411.1, on the reverse strand, counting down.
CATGAATAGGAGTAAAACCATCACATGTTTTGTGCAACTTATTATTTGGAGATGTAGGTTGAACATCTTGCTTAGGAGAAAAGGGAATCATGTCAACTATTGGAGTCTGAGGAGATTGAATATTTTGAGGGATAGCTTCACAAGCTCAAACACGGTGTCTTCATCGACTTTCTCTCACACAATGATTCTGTCAAGTCTTAGTGGAAGGCTAAGAAGGAGGAGGAACACTTGGAAAAGTAGGAATGTTTCTCTCCTTGATAGTTGAAGGTTTAGGTTGAGGTCTTTTTGGTTGAACATGAGGAGAAGTGGGCCTTTTCTCTTGATAAGAGGAAGGAAGTGGAACTGCACCATAGAAAGGAGGAATATTAGGTGTAGGAAGGAGACCAGGTCCACCGTGACGAGGAGGTATAGGTCTAACCTTAGGAAGAACATTATTGTTCTCCTTAGGAGAAGGTATAGTCACATCCATAGGATTAGGTTGGTGATCTTCCTTAGGAGGGAGATTAGTTCTATCCATGAGGGGAAGAACTTCATCTTGAAGAATAATTGGAATGTCAAGTGTTGGGGATCTAGGTTGACTTAAGGATAAGATCATATCTTTCTTCCATTTTTGATAAGATTGAAAAAGAGCATCGCTCCTTGATGGAAGAGATTGAAATTGTTTAGGCCAAAATAAATCAATAGGAACATCGGAGCTTCTTTTAGATGGACAAAATAAGCTATGGTTCATAGTTATGATTTCTCCATTGTGAGGAAATTTCAGACACTTGTGGATTGGAGAAGCAATAGCCTTCATGGAAGATAGTAAAGGATAGCCCAACTTCACATAGAATTGCTCAGAAGAGGGTATGATAACAAAGTCAACATCCATGGATTTAGTATGAACTTCAATAGGAAGGGTGATAGAGCCAATGGTAGGACAAGAGAATCCATCAACTAACTTCACAACCACATTAGAAGCATCATAGATTGGTTTATGCAATCGTAAAGTGAAAAGATACTCTTCAGTTATGACATTAATTAGGCAAGAGGGATCAATAAGGGCACCATGGCAAGGGATATCCTTAACCTTCGCAACTATGTATAAAGGGCCATCGGGTACTCTAATGGTCTCGCTAGGGTAAAATGTAATACAAGGATCCTTAGGCATATCTTGTGTTTCTACCATATTAACCAAGTTTGGAGCCATAGAGGTGATTTCTTCAGAAGAGAAAGAATTAGGCACAATCCCAATAATGTTAGAGGTATGAGAAGGCAAGGGATTAGTGAAAATCTTAAGATTTTGATTAGGAGAAGCTACTGATTTATTCCCTTTATCATTCACACCTGCCACATATATAGTATTATTATCAATCAAATCTTGAATCTTATTCTTTAATGCGAAACATTTCTCAGTATCATGACTAGGCTGACGATGAAATTGACAAAATGAATTATTATTAAAATAAGGGGATGCAAGTTTAGAAGGATCAACTGGTTTTATAGGAGGAAGTTTGATAACATTTATGTGCAACAACTGAGACATAATACTATGTAAAGATTCGTTCAAAGAAGTAAATTGTCTTTCTCTTTGGAAAAATTTAGAAATAGAAGGCACACCTATTGTAGCATTCACATTGGTGTTGTTGATTGTATCATTGAACTTGATGAAACTTTTTGTTGGTTTGAACTTCACAAATGGTTGTTGAACACTCTCCCCCTTATCACTTGGAGCCATAGGAGTGGATTGCTTCATTTGACTCACAACCGATTGATAATTGTGGAGTGTTGCGCACAACTACAAAAAGGAAGTAAACTCAGACAAAATAAGCTTTTCCTTAATATCTTTTTGTAAATTAGAAATTAAAACTCTTTGAATATCATTATCAGGTACATGAAAAGAAATTTGAGCACACAAATGCTTATATCTACCAATGAAATTAGTCACTTCTTCTTTAACACCTTGCTTACAACGCATTAAATTGGTCAAAGTGATTTTAGGACCAATGTTGTTTTGAAATTGTTGGATGAAAGCATTTGCCAGTTGTTGAAAAGAAGTGATAGAATAAGAAGGCAAAGAGCAATACCATTGTAAATCCTTATGTCTTAGTGTTCTTGTAAACAATTTTGCAAGCAATCTTTGATCATAAGCAAAATCGGTACACAAGGTTTGAAATGTTTTGACATGCGTAAGAGGATCACCTTTTCCATTATAGAGTTCTAATTGAGGGATCTCAACATGTTTAGGTGGCATGACTTTAACAATTTCAAAAGAAAGTGGGCTCGCAGTATCAAAGGTGGGCACACTAAACTTGGATTGACTCATAGAAGCAATTTGTTGTTGTAAGGAAGACATGATTTGAGAAATATTGTTAATTGTCGCTTCAGTAGAAGAATGGATGTTACACATAGTTGATTGAAAAAGTGGTGTGATGTTATTGAAAGAAGGCATGGACTGAGAATAAGGTGGTGGGACATTACGATAAGTAGGCATAGGTGATGATTTGGTAGGGAAAGGGACACTTAAAGGAGGAATAAAGTTGTTGAAGGAATTGCCCCCTTGTGTCACATTGATTGGTTGAGGAATAATAGGAATACTTATGGAAGACATAGGTAAAGATGGAGGATTAAATGAAGAAGAGGGATTACCCCCATGACCAATGGTTGTAGGAATAACATTTTGAGTTGATGTAGCCATGATGTTGGAGGTAAAAGTAGGAATACTAGTCATAAGGGTAGTCAAAGGAATTGAAGGATTGACTTGTGTTGAAGGTTGTGAATAACCTAGGGTTTCGGCACAACTCTTGATAGGCATGACATTAGAATCAACAATATGTGCAATATCATCCAATATATCAATTCCATTCTTATCACTTTGAATCATGCATTTAAGACCTTCAATCAATGGAAGAGCTTCACTATTAGGGTATTCTTGAGATGTCCATTGTTGAAATTTATAAAATTGATTTTCCAATGTGGAAAGTTGATCTATAGAGACCCTTGTTAAAGCGTCTTCTTCATCGTGCGATTCATCAATGGGGTGAATAGGCACATGATTAGGATGGGAAGAATTAGCATGATCCTCATTAAAGGAGTCACCAAATTAGGCTCCATCTCCTTGGTAATTAAACCTTGGGAGGCCTTAATTCTAATGCTTCGTCTAACAGGGATAGTATAGGTAGGACTAATAGTGGTAAAACTCACGCACTAGAGGGAAAATTTGAATTTTGAATTTTGGAACAAAGCTTACAAGATTGATTAATGCAAAATTTAAGAAAATACTGATTAAACAATTTGAACTTTGTTGGAAGAAGAGAATGACACAATTTCCAAAAATAAAAGGAAATTGGACTTTTAAAATTAGGGCCAAGGGAATACCACTTAATTTTAAAATCAGGGCAGACTATAATTAACCTCTTAATTTTAAATTTTTTCTTGAAATTTGAAATGTTGAATTTTGAAGGTATTTTCGATTCTAGAGGGATCAAAAATTGACAAAATCAACCAATCTATTGACAAAATCAACCAATCTTCTGGATTTAGGCTATCAAATATAGTCATAATAGTCTCCCAAAATTTCAGGAAAAAAACCAAGGACTGTGGTGGGAACACACATGGTCCAACAAACTTTTTCCAAAAATTTCAGGGATGAATATTACAATGATTTCAAAGCTAACCCCGAAAAGTTGGCGAATTTTATGATTTCTAGATGGGAGAAATTAAGGTTCCAATGTAAAAATAGGACCCTATTAGGGTTTTGAAGAAAAAGAGGATTTGAATTGCAAATTTGAAAAAGGTCAAACCTAATGGATAGGGACACCTTGGAAAATGTTTAGAAATTTGAATGTGAATGGAAAATGTTTATCAATTATTTTATTTGATTAGTTAAAAATTGAATTGTTGATTTAATTAATGGAATGTTGTATTATGTTTTTTTGAATTGTTTGAAAAAAAGAGAGAATAAAGTTATTTTATTTTTATGAAATGTTAGTGTTTAAATTGATTTTATATTTTTGAAAAAAATGAAATGAATTCAATTAGAAATTTAAATGAAAAGGTATTATTTTGGAAAGAAATGGATTTTTCATTCTTTTGATTTAAAAAATAAAATTGACCTAAAAGTGATATTATTGGAGAAATTCTTTATAATGTGAAATTATTATTCAAAATTTTTCATCTCGCATTTGGGGAAAACATATATTCTGGAATTCTTTGTGTGTGGATTTTGGCTGGAAATTGTTGGTTGTAGAATCTGTTTTGGTGGTTGGAGGCTTGCTCATCTCCAAACTTTATATTCCTGGAAAGCTTACCGGGTTGGTGTTTTAAATTTGTCACTTTTGTTAAATCTTGTTGAAATTCAAACCTTATAGTTGTTGTGTGTTGTGTATTTGTAAAGGAATAGATTGTGTGTTTGATTTCTCTCCCTTGTTTGTAAAAACGTATTTCTCCATTATGTTAAATATAGGGTTATGTTGCCAAAATTTTCTTATTTTGGGCAAACCTGGGAATTTGGTTGTGTTTTGAAATTGCTGGAATGAAAAAGAAAATTGAGAGAAAAAAAATATTACATAGCCTGTATTTGTTTGCAAAACCTTGTTTTTAAAAAAAAAATAGAAATGGGTTAGGTTTTGTTTATTTAATTTTTTGGTAAAAAAAAAACTATTCACTGGTTTTTTTATTTTTTTCGTAAAAAAAAAATTGGGTTGGTTTTTGGTTGTTGAAATTGTTTTAAATTTTTTTATTAAAAATAAATAAATAAATAAAAATATATTTTAATATTTTTTGGGGGGTGCTATAGGCACCATGACCCCATGGGTGGGGGATCATGGCTTCCCCACTCCATGGGCAGGGGGCCATGGCTGTGGAGCCATGTCGTGGCCACCCACAACCATGGGTTGTGGGGGACCACGTCGTGGCCCCACATGCCCATGCCCTTCCCTTTTAAAAGGGGTTGCATTGTAGCATATCATGTTTTTTTTTTTTAATACACACACACACATACACACAAATATATATATATATATATATATATATATATATATATATGTATATATATATATATATATGTATATATGTATATGTATATGTACATATATATATATATTCAAAAAATTTAATAATTTTTTTTCAAAAAAATATTTTCGCTTTTATTCCTATGCTTTAGTGTGATCCTTTAGGGTTTCTTGGTGGGGCATTACAAGTGACCATAAGGGAAGAGTGTCATCACATAGCTTGGTATGGTTATCCTGGTAGGCCTCCATAGGTCCTAACCCCCATTATGGGTTATCTTGGTAACCTCTCTCGAACTCTCGGCCCCATCCAAGTCTCATGTGGACCCAAACAATCCTTTCATGAGGACAAGGTGGTTGGTTTTCCATTCCAGGTCTTCTCACTGCATCCTGAGTATGTACTAGCACTCAACCATGAGCGAAGCATAATTATCTTAATTAGTGTTTCATCTACCAAGCCCCCTAAATATTATTAAGTTACCACTTACTTAAAACAAACCTTTGATGGGTTACCCAGCTAACCACTTTGGGTGCGACCCGCAATCAAAAGCCACTCTCCCATATGACACTTAACCAAAAATCGCATGAACTCCCAAAACCAAGGCATACACAAGAAAGAGTACACAGAGTTCAATACCATAGAAAACCACTTGGCCGAAATAAACCCTCCCATAAGGTTAACCAGTTGACAAAACATGGTCACGAGAAATGCACAACCATGAAAACCTCCATATGACCACATTTAATAAACTAACCAAAAACTTGCAGTTTTGAAAACCAATGTGAATACAGTAATTAAACAGGCACATCTATTTTTCAGTTTCGTTTAATAATGTCAGTCGACCTAGGTTTTCTAATTCCTCTATTTTTCCAAAATACCACATTTTATAGAAAATCACCATTTCACAATAGATAAAAATAAATATACCATTTATATAATTATACATATAAGCATATACATATAAAAATATAAATAAACTCATTTATTTATTAATCTAACATTAATATTTTTCCCAAAATAAAATAATCAACTTCTATTTTTTTTTTTAAATCTCAATTCTAATTTTCCAAATCAATATACTTTTTTTTTCATCATAATTTTTTTTAAAAACTAACATGAAAATATATATATATATATTATAAATTATAATTAATTTAACATAAAATAAATAATAAAAATAAATAAAAAATTTCAAAAAGCAACCCACGTGACTTTTCACAACCATGTGCCCCTCCCTTTAAAAGGGGAAGGCACTTGAGAAACGCTACTCACGTATGTGAGGCAGCTCTGCCCTCACATATGTGAAGCAACATTGCCTCACATATGTGAGTAGTGTTGCTCACAGGGCAGATGCTCACATAGGGTAGCCCACCTCCCAAATGTGAGGATGGGGTCAAAACTCTGGCTCCCCCATCCCACACGATATTTAAATATATAATTTTTTAAAATTTAATAAAAACAAACCCCTTCTCTAGAACAAATAGACTCAAAAAATTTCTGAGAAACAATAATTTTTTTCCAAAAACTTTAATAAATGTTTTTTTTTAAACAATAAACCCCCAAACTAAGAAAGGTCAAAAAATTTTGTTTGGAAACAATAACAAAGAATGTAATTTTTTTTTTAGAATTTTGGCAGCATAACAACATGCTCAGAAGAAATTAAGAATTTAATTTTCTTCTACCAGACATTTATAAATAAGAAATTTAACTTGAACAAACTAAAAAGAGAGATTCAAGAATGTAAATTTCTTTCTTTTTCAACACACAGACAAACACAAAAATATGATTTTTAAATTAATTCTTTTCACAATCAGAAAATAGATTGGAGAAAAACTAAAACTGATTTAAATTCAAGCTAATTTCACATTTCAAACCAAATGAATGATTCAACAAATTTTGACATCAATTCATTTCACACAGAGATTTTTTCAAGAAAAAAGAAATTTTTAAAACAAGGCATAGGTATATAAAACCAGAATCCAACCTTAATAGCAATCCAAGAAGAAAACTGAGAAGAGCCCAACCTGCAATCTGAAAACTTCCTTCAACAAAGATGCACAAAATTCTTCCAAAATTTCTTCACTAAAATTTCTTCTCCCCAAAGTTTTCCTCTTCCATTCCCATGAAAGAATAAGGTAGAAATAGAAAAATTTTAACCTAAAACTATTTTAGGTTGAAATTTTTCTCAACCAATCAAATTCATTCATCATAAAGTAATTTTTAAAAAAAGTCTTTTCTCTCCAATTTGATTTTCTTTCTTTTATTTAAAACTCCAATTTACCTTTTTAAAAGTCAATGAGGAAGAAATTTTATCTATTTATATTTTTTTTTACTTTCAAATAAACTTTTTCCAATAAAACACATTTAATTTACAATTTGGAAATGGTCATTTAATCCAACTTGCTAAGTTAATAAATTAAACAAATTGATTTAATGACTAATCACAAAAAGGGTACTATTTAATTTAATCTCTTTTATTGACCAATGTATAAAAGCACATTTAATCTAATTAAATACTTTAAAATTTAATAATCAATTTTATCAAAAGCATAATACGTAACTAAAATAACTCAATTAAACACACGACTTGTATTTGAAACAAAGGGAAATTGATGAATGACAGGGATGCTCACTTTGAACGTGACTAGGGTAAAACATAGGTCTTAGGACTTTCTCCTCCACTTCCATCAGATCTGTAAGGTACGCTCAAACCTATGAAGCCAGGTGGAGACAATACCCCGTACCTACATGATACTTGTACCTACAATTCTTTATATCAACAAACCACACATGCATTTCTATACAACCACATCAAACACACCAGTGAAGGAGAATTGTGACGTTCCCTGTCTCACCGAAGTGAGTGAAGGAAAATCATCTCCTCGCACCCCATACACTTACAAACATGAAACATGTATATAAATCATCGTACATATTAAATGAATGTCAGTCCATGTCAGTAATCCAATAAAATCATATTTAAACATCAATAAGGAAATACTGCATGAAAAAAAAACATACACTGCAACTCAAATTAAAGCATATCACAATATCGCATAATGTCTAAGTAAAATATCACCATATAATATATCCACTGAAAAAGTCAACTGAAGTCAAACATGAGTCTAAAAAGTCTGATCAAGGAAGGGGTACTACACCACTAGTGTCTAACCTTGTTGGAGTCACTTGGAGTTTAGCTGTGGAGTCATGTTTTGTGAGTATACATTTTATGTGAGATTCTTGATGTCTTGTTTGGACCATGTGTGCATACCTTGTAGGTTGTTAGTGGGTCTTATTTCTATCTCCTAGCACGGTGGGGTGGTTCTTTTTGAGCCACATGATCAGGTGGTAGTGACATTTTCCATTGGGTGTGTTTGTTCCTTCTTGCGGGAGTTGGCTTCACAGGTGTTGCAATTTCTCTTGGATTCGAGCGTCTTGTATTTCCAGTTGGATATTATTTGTCCTTTTGAATCATTCTTTGTATATTTTGCACCTTATATGGTCAGTTGTAATTATTTGTTATGTATGCCTTCATTGCAAGATGTATTTTTAAATGTAAACACTATGTGATCTTATGAGACTTCATGATTTAGTGAAATGTAACATTATTTCAATCATGTCATGCAAAAGAAATGTATTGATGAGAAATCAAGTGGTTAAATATATATCTTTTATTAGTATCTCTAATAAAATGTAATGGAAAGAATCATCATCAATGGAACTTAGACATGTTAATGATATCTCATACTATTGAATGAATTAATCATTGTTTAGTGTAATTATGTCTTTATGAATAAATCATCTTAATTGAATTAATTAACATTAAGCAATGTTTAGTTTAAATCATGTAAACCATGTTGGGAAACCCTTTAGGAGTTAAGTTGTCTTTCATTGAATAATTTAAATGTAATGTTAACTTAATGTATCATTTAACTTATTAAAGTTTAAAAAAAAATTATTTACACTCTTTTCAAGTGTTTTAGTTTAATCCCTTTGGGGTTTCTTGGTAGGGCATTACATCTCAGCACCTTAGCAACAATTTCATCTTCCTTAAGGGTTCCACCAACACATCTAATACCTAAGACCGGATCATTCACCTTAGCTATGAAAGAGTGTATGTTCTCATCATCTCCCATCTTCAACATCTCATATTTACCTTTCAAACTCTGTAACTTAGAAACTTTCACTTGTTTGTCACCTTCATATAGGATTTCAAGCTTCTCCTAGATCTCATGTGTGGTCTGAAGTCCCATTACATTTGTCATCTCAGAATTAGTCAGGGAACTAACCAATTCTTCCTTCGCTCTAATGTTATGTTCAGCTTCCTTGATCTCATCAATAGTAACCAGTCCATTTGAAGAAGCAAAATAGGCATTCTTTGTAATCTTCCAATAATATTCTCCAAGACATTTCAAGTTCACTTCCATCTGGTTCTTCCATATATCATAGTTACTTCCATCAAACCGCATACTGTCCTTCTTAAAGATAACACCTGGAGCTGCCATCTCGGATATCCTCAAGCGGTCAAGCTTCTTCTGAAGGATCTAGCTCTGATACCAATTGTTTGTAGCAATAAGGAGGGAAAACTGAGAGGGGGGGGGTGAATCACTTTTCATTGGATCAACAAATTTAATCACAAAACATAAATCTAGTAAATTGTACCAATAAGAAAAATAAGAAAATTGAAAGCACAACTCACAACACCAAGATTTTGATGTGGAAAACCAGGCTAAGGGAAAAACCACGATGGGAACCTACCCATAGTAAGATGATACTTTGCAGTAGTATGTGAAATATTATAATGGGGAATGCACATGCATTCAGATACACTGCCTAGAGCTCACTACTCAAAAGATAATGACCCAGAAGGCTACAACCCTCAGGGAAGTCTCATTGACTTACAACAAGATTCGAACTACAATCCAGAGGAAATGAACTGATTACAGTTCTGGTTAACCATAGTTGTCTGCTCAACAACACCAATCTCTTCTTAACCATAACTCCAAAGGATAAATCACTTGTTTTCACATACACCACTCTTTGATAATGCAAACATCAATGTTGAATTACATGACAATATCACCTATTTATACAATCCATCAACCTTGACAACAAGGTCGGCTAAACCCTCAACTCACAATTATGAAATTACATCACACGATACAAAGATCAACCATTGAACCAATATAATGATTTACATGACATAACAAGGACCTAATTCAAATTCCCAAATGCTCAACTCCACCAAAAATCATGCCAAGATCAACCGCAACATGCTACACCACCAGAAAAATCGCAACATGAAAATCATCACTGGTTCAACAAAACACCTGAAACTCAAACAATGATCAATGTGGATCATCAAAACAAATAGGACATGATCTAGAAACACCAAAAAGCATGTTAGAACAATTAGCAATAGCTGCACCAACACCACTTATCAAATCTTCATTGATCAACATCTGAAACTTAGGACTACTCAAACAACAACAACTATCATGAAGAAAGACAACTTGCATAGCACCAAATCATGAACCATCTGAAATGAAGATACACAAGACCATCCCAAATAATATCCAAAAATATCATCTCAATATCTGATCACACCGGAATATGCCGGAGGAAATACTGAACTTTGCAAAACAGTGATCAACAAAACAAAATTGCAAAACCAGATCATAAGATCTTCCCAATCTGCAAGCACCAGAGCAAATCACAAGAATATGTTGACATAAATGAAAACAACATATCCTAGTAGAAACAATGACCAACAATATCCAATAGTAAGTTGAATGATGTTACTGATAACTTGCATTGATCTATTGGCAAATAATCTGTCAGGTAACATTCCTCCAACAATTTGAAATCTTAAAGGTCTTCACACATTGAAATTGTCAGATAATAGTCTTATAGGAGAGATTTCAAGAAACTATGGAATTATTGAATAGATTTAGAGTCACTTGATCTTTCAAACAATAAATTTCATGGTAATATTCCAAATGAAATGCTACAAGTTTTCTCTCTAAGCTTTTTCATTGTATCTGGCAAAATACTTTATGGGAAAATACCAGAAGGAAGTCAATTTAATACATTCAATTTTACTTATTTATTGGGGAATTCAGAATTTTGTGGATTCCCAATTAATAACAGATCATGCAGATGTGGAGAGAGATGATCAAATTATAGCATCTTATCCCCTGTAGCAAAAAAAATGATGAGAGCAGAAATTCCATGGCATTGGTATGTAGAGTGGATGACAAGTGTTGTCATTGGATTTTGGGGAGTATTAGGAATCTTGGCTACAAAAAGGCAATGGAGGAGAAAATTATGTAAAGTCTTAGATGGGATAGTGATTAATTTATTGAATTTCAATTGATAAGTAGGTAATAACTATAAAAATATGTAAAATTATTTTTTTCATTTACTTCTCATAAAATGATATTGTATACGGTGAAAATTGATGATGATAAACTATTGTAAAACTATAAATATCTAACCACAAACAATCTAAGTCCTATAATGAAACATTCACCAATACCAATAGAGATACCTAAGATCATGTAAATCAACAAAATAAAACAATATTACCATTCACATGTCAAGTAGGGTTTCAATCTCCATTGTCTCCTATCTCCATTGATCTTGTTTGATATATTTGCTCTCAGATTTTATGTGTGCACGAGAGCTCAATAAATAACAGATTGTGGTTGATAGCTTGATCACAAGAAGGCTTGATTGTATAAGATTGATTGGGTCATTAGGTGATTAGAATTGATAATAAAGGAGAGTATCCTCTTATATAGAAGACACTTTAGGAAATGGAGGGATAAGATTTAAAGGTGAAGAGGATAAATGGTTGGCTAGGATTAAAGTGTTGGTAGAGGAAATAATTTAATGATAAAGGGGGTAGGTAAGAGAAGAATTAAGAGATGAATGCCATGTGTCATGGGTAGAAAAGGCTAATGAATTAATTAAATAAATAAATATTTATTAAATTAATAGAGGAAGTGGGATCAATTAAATAAATAGAATATTTATTTAATTTAGGAAAAGGACAATTTAATTAAATAAAAGTATTTATTTAAAGGAGGAAAGACTTAGAAGAGGATTAATGAGTCAATTAAATAAATAGGAATTTATTTAGTTAATAGAAGACTTAGGATAGAATAATTAACTAAATAAAAATATTTATTTAATTAAAGAGGACAATTTTAGGTGTCTACATTTTGCCCCTCTTTGAGACAATGTAGCTTGTCACGCTGGCTCAAAGAAGAAAAAATGATACAAAGTTTTCCCAAGATAGGAATGATATGCCCCCTCGAGAGATTGGATGAAAATGTTTGAAAAGATCATAGGCAATCTCTCGATAAGAAATAAAGGCTAGAAAGGATTGACAAGATAGGGTGACAAGGTCATGCTAGAAAAAGACTAACTCAAGAGGAATCAATTGAATCATGTCTATGTCTTAAAAGGCCAAAATTGATAGTTTTGTGATGAACATATGCTATCAATTGGATAAGCTACTAAGAGGATTCAATCAAACAGGTGCCCTAGGGAAGACAACTGAAAACAGGGCTAGAATTGACAATTTTGTGATAAACATACATTGCCAATTAGATAAGCTGCTGAGAGGATTCACCCAACAGGTTCCCTACAAAAGACAAACTAGAAAGAAGGCTAGAATTGACAATTCTGTGATAAATATATGTTGCCAATTGGATAAGTTGTTGAGAGGATTCACTCAAACAGGTGCCCTAAATAGGTAGGTTTGCTAAGCTGAATATAAGATAAGCTGTTGAATAGATAAAATCTAGTGAGTGCTCTAGCAGAATAGGATTAAGTGTGATGCAGTGCCATGTGATAGACATAAGCACTAGGATATAGCTTGATGAGAAACACCATGTGATGGGCATAGTTACTGCTAGGATAGGATAAGATAAGCAACACTATGTGATGAACATGAGTACCACTAGGATTGACATGATTGATTTGATTGGATGCAGGAGTACTTTCCCCAGATTGAGTCTAGAGAGTGATTACCTATGACACAATGATTACAAATAGATTTAACTACTGAGGACCACGTTATGATCAAGGTGGTGAGATTAAGACACAATATGTATATGTCTAAGATTTGGGCAAACACAAGATTGTTAACTGCTTTGATGAAAAGGTGGTCCTGTAGGGTCTATAGGAGGGAACAGACAAGATGATCCAATGGCTGGTCTTTTGGGAGCTCAAATTCCTTCAAGGCCAGCTGGCTCCAAGGGAGGATCTTCATCATAGCTCTCTTGGATCCATTTTGCATCAATTTTTGTATGATGATGTAGACACCTTTAGGTGATTTTGTAGCCCTATGAGATATTTTAAAATCATTTTAGCATGACACTTTATTATTATTATTGATATATATATATATATATATATGAGATGATCAATCCTTCTGGTAGCTACATGCATGTGTTCCTATGTGATTCTTCTATATGTTTTATGATGATTTTATGATGCTTATGATATGGATGCAAATATGTACATGATGAAATGCAATATATTTTTGTTCTTTTTGGGGGTTTATATGTACTAAATGCAGATGAGTACATGGTAATGATATGATATAATTATTTATAGGATGAGATGCATGATGTGTTATTATTTTGGCATTTTATGTTTTATATGAGAATGCAAATACTAACCAATGATATATGCAAGATGTGATTCTATTTTGATATATATATGCATGCATATAATGAAAATTACAAATATGTGGTGATGCAGGTGCAAACTACATGAAATGCAAATATTTTTGGCATGTCATTATACTCAATCATGTGATAGCGGGCTACAGAGACTCAGGAAAGGGCGATGGAGGTCACTCAAGAAAGGGGGGTGGAAGGTAGAAGATATGGAAGTGAAAGAGCTTCTTGTGCTTTATCATCATTGAGATTTATTATGGCAAATAGGTTATGACAATCAAGGTATAGGTTTGACCCAGAAAGTCATTGTATCCGTTTGCATGGAGATTAGACAATCGCAAACAAGGAATGACCAGTTCACACTAGACTCACAGTGTCCTCATATCTTTGGACAAGTCATATCATTACTAAGAGATAATCCACAAATAGAAAAAAAATAGTAGGTGAATCATATCACATCTTTGCCTTTCTAGTCAAAGACATCCTAGAGATATAATTTCTAGTCAGAGACATCCTAAAAAAGCTAAAAGACGTGTCACCAAAAGATAAAATCAAAAGAAAACCAAGACTTGAGACCACCACACAATGAAATATTCAAGTTATTTGTATTTCTTGTCACATATGTTAACATGTTTGATTTGGTCACAATGTTGTTATCCTGATAAAGGATAGATAATGTTGAAAACCATGTTGCTGCCAAAGTCTGCTAAAAGATTTGATTTGTTGAAAGCCCACTACTACTTGCATCTTATCTAAAACTAATACTTTATTGTGAAGAACATATCTTTATTGCAGATTGGCGATGCAAGTGATCTTTTATTGTGGATTGTGCGTGAAAAGAAGGAGGAATGAAAAGATGATACTCCTCAAAACATGTGATGCTCAGGGCACCATTTCCATCACTAGATTTCAGATTTTTCCCTAGTTATAGATTGGACTTGATTTATTATGGATGGAAAAGGGGAAAAGGAAGGTTTATTATGAATGACTAACCAATCTTAGGTAGATCAATAACAAGCCATGATTAGAATGGGTAAATTTATTATGGAGGTGTAGGCTGTGAGTGTGTGCAAAATGAAAGTATGAATTTGAATCTTGAAGGAGGGAGGAGCAATGTCTCTACACATGGCATTGGTAACTTGATTTTCACCACGGTACTTTCTTAGGGCGCCACTGAAGTGGTTTTCACCATTGGAGAAATTTATTTCTCTTTACTTTTTTTGATTTTTCAATTTTTTTGTGTCACAAGGTGCCTATTTGCTAGGTTTTCACCAAGTAACATTTTTTTTTTTTTTATGATTTTTTTTTATTTTGTATTTTTGATATTAGGATATTTTGAAGAGATATGTGTAAAACTTGAAAAGGTGCATGTTATTGATAGGATCTTCCAAAGGTTCTCCATCTGGTGTTGAGAGTTGATATGTACCTAATCCATAAACTACTATGATGATGTAAATACCAAGCTAATTTGGTACAAACTTACCCTTCTTCTCTCTGTCTTGTTGATTTTTAGGATTTTCTCTAAGAACTAAATCACCCACCTCAAATGTGGGAGGCTTTACCTTATTATTGCAGCTTCAACGTTCCTTGACTAAATGATATATTTCTCCCTTGATTGTCTTCCTTGATGAAGTAACTAAGGTAGAATTACTAATGTGTGAACTATGTAGGCCCATATGGGTGTCACCTAAAGAAGTTTGGGCATCCCTGATAACAAAGTCCTTCAAAGAAGTTCCATTAAAGGTCCATTGATGTGATGTATTGCCAAAAGGGAATGGATGTGTGTAACAAGTGGATGAGTGATGAAGGCTTATGATTGTAAAAATAAATGAAAGTAAGATGGCATGATGGAGAGTTGGGATCAACAAGAATACTTCTTGACTTATAATTTTAAAACTTTTGCCCCCAGTTATTTTGATATTAGGGGAGATCAAATCTTTTTTTTTTTTCTTCAAAGGATTTTTATCCTTGACTTTGATTTTTGCAGAGTCCAGTATCTTTTGATTTGGATTTGGACTAAAGGAATTTTCTTTGTTTTTGACTTTTAGATTTTTCTTTTTGAGGCTTGATTTATCATCCCCAATGAGTAAGGGCTTTTGTGATTCTTGTTGATCCAAATCTAGGAGAGGAGTGGAAATAGAATGAGTGGATGAAATGGTAAGGCTATATGAGTTCTCAAGAGGGTTTGCAATATATTCAATAGATTCTTCGTTGGTACCACTCTTAGGACTATTAATATCAAGAGCTGCTTGCACCACTAGAGAAGATTTGCATTCAGACTTAGTAGCTACAACACTAGGTGGTTCATACCCAATTCCTTGATATTGCAAATTGTTTGTAGGTTGTTCCTATCAACTAAATATCTTAGGAGATAATGGGAGTTGATCAACATGAAAGATATACTCACCAAATCCCATGTCTTTAACCTTGAATTTTTCTTTAAGCTCTGCTTGCTTTAATGTAGAAGGTTTTAATGATTCTAGATCCACATATGATGATGATAGAGTTGCTTCTCTATTAATTAGAATTATTATTTATGATCCTGGTCATAGGTTATTACAATATATGAATGGATTTGGATCACATTTTATTGTTACTTCAACTACATTGTAAGGAAATTTGATACATTAATGATATGATGATGGTACTGCTCTCATTTCATGTATCCATGGACATCCTAGGAGTATGTTATATGTGAGATCTAGATTAAGGACTTGACAAAACACATCCTTGGTTACTGGCCCAAATCTTAAAGGTAGGGTGATTGTTCCTTTAGATAAGTGTTCTTCATCATCATATGCTTTGATGGTGATTTTATTTCTTGAATCCACAGCTTGTTCGGAGTATTCTAATTGTTTAATAGTATTCAATGTAAAAATGTTTAGACCTGCTCCTCCATCTATCAAGACTTGTTTGATGTGGTTCCTATGGAGAAATGCTTAAATATGAAGAGGTGCATTGTGTGGCTGGCATATGGATGCATCATCAGCTTCTGTGAATATAAGGCAATGTGGAGTGGAAAGGTATCCCACCATGGCTTGAAACTAGCCCATGTTCAGATCAATGGGTACGGAGGTCTCTCTCAAAATTTTGTCAAGGATAGCTTTGTGTGAAGGGGATATGCTTAATATCTCAAGGATGGATATGAGGGTGGGTGTTTTCCCTAGCTGATCTAGAAGGTCATACTAATTCTTGGTGGATGATGAGGTTGTGGTATTGGATGGAATGCCTTGTAAGGTGACTTTACCTTGATGGGTTGTGACATTACATTCAGATGTTTCATTTTTGGAAAATGAGGAAGATGGTCTAATGCCTTTCAAAATAAATTTTCTCCTTTGGGTAGAACCTTCGAAAGGTTTTGTCCTTTATGATAATGTTCAAAACATGATTTTCCATTGAAATGTGATTAATAGTAGAATCATAATCATAGGGTGTCTTAGTATAATTAGCTTGAATATCTGTAGTTTTGGATTTTCCTTTGTCATGTTTAGGAAATATCTCCTTGAACATCGCATGTTCTTCATTGGAGGCATGACCATCAACTTCTATGTCACCTTTGTCAATGAGATCCCATATGATATTCTTCAATCTGTGATAATTGCTAGTTAAATTCCCTTTGCTCTTATGATATTCACAATATTCATCATCATTCCACCAATTTGATTTTACTTTCAGCTCATATGGTGGATTATCTAGAATTGTTATAAGCTTGTTTTCCACTAACTTCTTGAATGTTGTTTCAATCAGTTCTCCCAACAGAGTGTATTTCCTTCAAGGTTTTGATTGATTGTTCACTTGATTGTTCATATTAGAAGAACTTGCACCTGGGAAAGTAATCTTAGGTTTCACAACATTTGCATCTACTACCCCATCATTGACTATGTTCTTATTCTTGTTCCAAAAATGGGTTTTGTCTTTCCCATTTGATTCCTCTTTGTTCTCTTTGAATATTTTTATGACACCTTGTTCAATAAGGACTTTTTATGTTGGCATCCCTTTCTCAATAACCTCCTTGAAGGTAGACAAACAAGCTTTTCTTAGCTCATATCCGATAACCTTGTTGAAGTTTTGAGTGAACATTTCTCCCATTTGTTTTTGTGGGATATCACAAGAGCGTCAACTAGCAAGACCTCTCCATTGTTGTAAGAATGAAGAGAAGGATTCCCTATTTTTCTGCTTAGTATTACACAAGGTGGTCACTGGCACATCTTTTTCAATGTTAAATGAGAAGTGTTGTATGAAAGCCTATGCTAGATCACTCCATGATTTGATTCTAGGTGGAAGTTGGGAGAACTATTCCATAGCTTGTCCACCTAAATTTTATGGGAACAATCTAATAAAATATGTTTATTCTCCTGCTACCTCAATGCAAGCTATGAAAAATTGTCTGATGTGTGCCTTAGGATCCCCTTTGCCTTTGTACTTACCAAATTTTGGTGTCACAAAATGTGAAGGGAGTGGAGGCATTGGAATGCTTCTATCAAATGGGTAAGGACATATGTCTTCCATTGTGTATTGTTGCTTTGGTGTATTCATGTTTGCCATTTGCTTTTGCAAATCCTTGATTTGTTGTTACAAGTCATTCATGGTGTCTTTTCTCTTTTAGCTAGTCCCATGCCTAAGCCATCAGGCAGAGGAGGAGGGATATAATGCATGAATGGATGGTATTGATCATAGATGTGTTCATATGGAGGAGGGACATACTTATAGCTTGGATATGGACCACTTGGTATGGTATTGTAATAAGGAGCACTAGGTCTAGGTCGATACATGTTATGACCATGAGGATAAGAGGTATCATAAGAGTGATCTTGAGTATTGCCCCCAAATCTGACATGGGGTCTCCTTGTGTCATGATTTTGAATATTTGCTTGAGTGTAGTTGTATGCATTGGTATGATCTTGGGTATCATCATGAGCATGTGTGGTGGTAGTTCTTCTCCATGTGAAAGGACGACTATGGGGTTGTTCATGAGAGGTTCTATCATAACTGGCATGAGAATGAGTGTATGTGTTTGGAATTTTAGGTTTTTGAAATAGGGAGGAAGGTGACTCAAGCACAAGATTTTCTCTCCTATTACCACCATTATTGGGCCTCCTAAGCCTTGTATTAGCTAGATTTTCTTGATTTGGATCATCCGCCAAAATTTATGACATATCAAAATCATGGGGTAATCTTGTTCCACTATGTGCTTGTAGGAAATATTGTCTATCCCTCTTCATGATTTCTTGAACTAGTTTATTAAAATGGGGATCCATGATAGTTTCCTCAACTTCTGTAGAATCCAAAGATGCATTTTCATTGTCATTATCATTTCCATTGTTGCTCTCATTGTTGTCATTGTCATGGTTTGGTATATTACTGTGATTGTCAAATGGATTGTAAAACTCATCTCCATCAAACTCATAAGTACTCATTTTTAAAGACCGTAAAGCTTCTTCAGCTTCCCTTCTAGACCTTTGTGAATGGGTTTCAACCATGGACTAATGTCTTGACCAAAATGAAAGGTAGTATGAAAATGCAAAGACTATGGAAGACCAAGAGGTGTATGAAGTGTAGATGAATCTAGGGTAAACTTGCAATGTCCAAGAGTGTAATACCAAAGTATGTATGTTTTTAGAGTAAGGTGTGGCTTCCAAAGAGATGGTGGATCTCTTGATGAGGTAAGTTGACCTTGACTCAACAAAACCAAATGAGACCCTAAGATGATAGATCTTGATACTAGAATCACCTAGTGTTGTGTTATAGTATGTTTGCAAAGTTTGATGGGGAGAAGCAAAGTAACCTTTTGACTCAAATTTGGAAAATATGTATGAAGGAAATGCAAGTGAAGGGAAATGATTGACTATGTGTGACCAAGATAGGTTGACTGAAGAATGAAGCCCTATAGGAAGCAGCCTTAGAAGCTCTTTGAATCTAAAAAATTAAGTCCTTTTTCTCTTGACAAATCTTTTGCAATTTCTTAGTTCTAAACATAGACTATTTAAGTAAACCCAGACATGATTTTGAAAATATTTTACAATTTTGTTCAATTGTGAAGCTGTTGAATGTGACCAAATCTCAATGTTTTGAATTTAGTGACAAGAAAATACAACAAACATTAAAGACACAATGTTTGAAGGTGTTTGTCTAATTTGAAATAAAAACATGCAAGCACAAATCCTAAGGCTAGCCAGGACAATAGTTGTTGGATCTCACTTGGTTTCCTAGCTACACTTATTCAAAGTGGATACTTAGATGCTTGACCCCACTGGCTCCACTCCATGACACTCACTTCTCTAGGGAAGCCAAGAACTAGTCCCCATGAAAACTCCATGTTGTGAACTTTGTATCTCTACTAAGAGCTGTAAGAATGTGAGACAACATTAGAGGTTCAACCTCTTGTACCAACAACTAGAAGGTTTTTGGCTTCTAACACAAAAAGGTGTCTAGTAAGGGCACCTATTCAGGTGGCTATAATCAGCATCATGTTACGCTTTGTTAAATGGAAGTCCTCCCAGCATATAGAGGTTATTCTCTATAGGGTTTATGGGGAGTCATAACGTCATTGTAACAGCATGTAACACTCGTTGCTTGCAACTTTTGTCACAAACACTTTTATTTATAGTGGCTTGGAAGAGCTTGGCTTTATCCTATTACCACTTGGGTCGTTCCCTCTCACTTGGCCTTATAGGCTACTCGGGAGGTAGGCCTTCTAAAAGGTAAAAAAAAAAAGAGCCTATTGCTCAAGACACAAAAGACACTTGTTAATTTTTAGAGCACCAATTGAAGTGTTTTGCTAGACTAAAGAAGACAAAACAAACAATTTCAAAATCAAATCTTTGCCAAAGGTCCTAAACCAAAGTTTTTAGTAGTTGTGAAATAATGCCCCTCCTACAAGCACACAAGTTAGGTAAATTTTTAGAAATCCCAAATGACTTTATGAAATAGGGGTCTTCGATAATACAATTTTTGACAATTCTAAAGATCTGATTTTCCACGAGTTCTATTGCATCAAAATTAAATTCATAAAGAATAGACCACCTGTAGAATTTTAATACATTTCCAAAAATGTAAGAAAAGCTAAAAAAATTGCTAATTTGCTAGCAAAATTATTTTTTTATGAAAAATAATTTAAAATTCATAAAAAATACAAACTTGATACTAAAAATTTGAATTTTGAATTGAAAAATCCTGATACCATTTCTAACCTGTAAAAAACCATTCTTGCGAAAATTCCAAGCAGTTTGTGAGATATGATCAAAACATTGCAAAACCCTATTTTTTAAAGATCTAATTTTCACAAACTATTTTGCATCAAAATTAAATTCATAAAGAACAGATCCTCTATAGAATTTTGAGAACTTTCCAGAAATGTAAGATAATCCAAAAAATTCGCTAATTTTCACCAAAAATTAAGTTTTTATGAAAAATCATAAAAAATACAAATATGATCCAAAAAATTTAAATTTGGTACTGAGCACTCCTAATAATATTCCAAACCTGCAAAAAACAATTTATTTAAAAATTCCAAGCCTTTTGTGAGATCTGATCAAATCATTGCAAAACCCTAATTTATAAAGATCTAATTTTTTATGAATTATTTTGCACCCAAAATTAAAATCACAAAAAATAGACCCCCTATAGAATCATGAGATATTTTCATAAATGTAAGAAAATCCAAAAAAATCGCTAATTTTCTCTTAAAAATATTTTTTTATTAAAAAGCATAAAAAATATCAAATATGCTCCAAAAAATCTGAATTTCAGATTGAACACTCCTAATACTGTCTCCAACCTTGAAAACAAATTTGATGCAAAAATTCCAAGCCGTTTATGAGATCTGATCAAATCTCTCCAAAATCTTAATCTTGTGTCAAAAACCCTAGCTGCACAAGGTGATTCTCCAAATTGTTTTACAAAAGAACAATATAGGGTTAGAAAAACCTGCAAAAAACATGGATCTAACAAAAATCCATGCCCCATCGGGCATGCCAAAATGTATAAGATGAAAAGTGATGATAATAAACTATTGTAAAACCATAAAGATCCAACCACAAACAATATAAGCCCTACAATGAAACATTCACCAATACCAATAGAGATACCTAAGATCATGTAAATCAACAAAATAAAACAATATTACCATTCACATGTCAAGTAGGGTTTCAATCTCCATTGTCTCCTATCTCCATTGATCTTGTTTGATATATTTTATCTCAGATTTTATGTGTGTGCAAGAGCTCAATAAATAACGGATTGTGGTTGATAGCTTGATCGCAAGAAGGCTTGATTGCATAAGATTGATTGGGTCATTAGGTGATTAGGGTTGATAATGAAGGAGAGTATCCTCTAATATAGAACACTTTAGAAAATGGAGGGATAAGATTAAAAGGTGAAGAGGATAAATGGTCGGCTAGGATTAAAGGGTAGGTAGAGGAAATAATTAAATGATAAAGGGGTAGGTAAGAGAAGAATTAAGAGATGAATGACATGTTTCATGGGTAGAAAAGGCTAATCAATTAAATAAATATTTATTTAATTAATAGAGGAAGTGGGATCAATTAGGAAAAGGACTATTTAAATAAATAAAAGTATTTATTTAAATGAGGAAAGGCTTAGAAGAGGATTAATGAATGAATTAATTAAATAAGAATTTATTTAATTAATAGAAGACTTAGGATAAAATAATTAAATAAATAAAAATATTTATTTAATTAAAGAGGATAATTTTAGGTGTCTACATGCATTGCCTTGTAATTCCATTATATCTAGACAAATATTATTTATTACTTTCAGCTTATGATTAAAATATTAAAAGGTTTGGATTCTTGCACAAGACCAAACAAATCTTAAGTTATTTCACTAAGTTCATTTTAATATTCATAAAAATTTGCTAATAAAATACAAAAAGATGTCTCATGTTTCAAATATTATCTCAAAATAAAATTTTCAGATGTATATTTTTATATAGAATTATAAATATTTAAGTTTAATGTCCTTTACTAATAGACTTTGATTGCAAAAGTATTTTCTATTAACTAAAATAATAATGTCCCAACATTATTATGTATACTATATTGTTTTTGATCTATTGATAAAATGTGTGTCTTAAGAGGTTAAAATGATATGTCGTAATTAATCCAAAGCTAAGATAAACAAATGTTGGCTATATGTGGATCATGCATAAAAATATTACTATGAGAAGCCACCATTTCTAGATGATATGTAATTTCATGAAAAGAGCTTATCTTACAATTATATAGAATTGTTAGTGACATTGAAGTTTCTAGAAAGATAAGTGTAGCATCCTAAATTGTACTCCCTTACAATTTAGACCACATTTGGGGCCCTCACCTTAGTGTATGTATCCTTATGCTTGAACAAGACCCATTTATGCTTGTATCATGCAAATATGGCCTTTATATCACATTTTACCTTGCATTGCCCCTTTATCCTAGCCCCATATTAGGGTAGGACCAGGGCATGGCGCATTGGTCCTCACTGGGACCATGGTGTCATGCCATGGTCCTCCCTAATAAGGCCTCATTTTAAACCCATTGAACCATCTTGAAAATTTGAGCAAAAAACCTTGCTTGGTGTTGGTTCATGTCGAAAAATTAACATGTTATTCAATGGGCAAGTATATAAGGAGGTTTTCCCCTCTCATTTGGAGATACAAATACAAGGGTACATGGGCAAAATTATAATCATCAAGAGTTCAAGTGTTCAAGCATTGAAGTATTCTTCATCAACCATCTCTAGAAGTCTTCAAGGCTGCATTCTTCATTCATCAATTGTGGAGCAACATTACATCTTTCATATGAAAGCATGTGTGTGTGTGATTAGGGTTTTGTCATGTTCATGCCATTTCATACAACATATGTGATTACATTCAAGAAGAAAAGAATCATTATCAGTCATTGCACATCTAAGGAATATCCTTCCATTATTTATTTCAGTATTTGCAATATTTCAACCAAGGTTAATTCCTAAACTGGGGTTTGACTTAGGAAAGCCCCTACTCCTAACCTATTTCCCTTTCTTTCTATGTGTAGGAAGCAGGTGAAGAGTTGTGATCTTGAGAATAGGCATCATTTGCAGAGATGAATAGACCCCTATTAGTGTGAAAAAAGTTAGGAGGACTAGAGCGATAGACACTCCGATCCTGAGATTTTTGAAGCTTTTTTCAAGGATCAAGTACAAATCTTCTTATATTTCTCAGATCTAGGTGTATGCCTCAATTTGACGATTGTAGCTCATTGTTTCTGCAATTTTACCTTCATTTTCAACACTTTTCCCTAATTTCAGCAATTCCACTCAAAAAAGAGGGTAAACAAACTCACATCCCCTTGAGTTCAATCAATATTTAGTCCTTATCATTACTAGTTTGTGATTGAATCTATTGGATTCATCCTCTTTTGAATGTAATGGTTAATTATCGGTTTTCATACATCTAATGGTGAAAACCCTAATTTTTCACCATTACAATAAGTAATTCTTTTGGCATTGTAAAATTAAAGTTGGAAACAATATATTTCCATTGTATTAAGTATAAGACAACCTTCCATAATATATTTTCTACAACAAAGAGAATCTTTAAATGAGTTTATATGAAAGAAATGGAATTGTAAGTATAATAGCAAACCATTTCCACTTGTGCAACTTGCTCAAATTTTCTTTAAAAATTGAGGCCACCCTTTCATCTTGCCTCTGTGCTTGCAACATTTATAATCCCTTGAGAACATCCTTTTATTTTATTACAATTTTCATTTCACGAGTCTTATAAATATTCAAGCTGATACATAATCTTAATTTCATAAAATTTCCTATTTTATTCGGGTTGATTATTTTTTATTTTCAAGTTTCTAGTTCATTTTAACAATCATATTTTCTTTCATTTAATTTTAATGTCTTTTTATTTTTTTAAGGATCATTCCTTTGCATGAATGGATTAATATAGATTTGAGATTATATTAAATTATTTTTCTCTCATTCTCTCACATCTAGATTTTTCTCTATTTTAAATATCTAGATCCATTGAACCTTTCATTATATTTTTCCAGTCTTTTCATATTTATGTCCTCAAGCCCAAGTATTTACATCATATTGAGTAGTGATTTAAATTTTGATTTTTTCTTGAGACAATAACTGTGCACATGTCATCCATGACCATAGCCATGTAGCACTTTTAGAGAACATGGCATTCCTCTCTAGACTTCAAAAGTTTAATCAACCAAAATTCACTTTCTCTCTCATGTCTATAAATATATGTTTTACACCCAAGAAAATGTAGATCCAAGTCCCCACTGAAATGCATTTGACTAGTGAGTTCATCTCCACTCCCAAGTATGAAACCCTTCATTTCTTTTATGTGTTTATCTTTTCTTTTGCCACTTGTCAATTCTAAATATGTTTTTGTCTCCCACAATTTTTAATTCTAGTGAACCATAGTTCACTTGACATCTCTTATCTAGATTCCAAATATATTTCATCTCAAGCATCCTATAGACCAATCCAAGCAAGTAAGCTATGACTTAACTTGCATCAACATTTCAAGTCTATAGCCTCTTGAGCCTAAAATGTGACATTCTTCATTTGGTAGGTACATATCACTCATGGATCTTGTTTATGTGTTTATAAAAGAGCTTTTGTTCTTCATTCTCAAACTTTAAACGTTCAATAACTCTAGGCTTATTTATAATCATTTCAAATATAAGGTATTTTTAAGCTTAATTGTGTGATTAAACTCTGAAATATTGTAAACTTAGGTCCATCTAAGTATAATTTTTGCATCTAAATCATGCCTACATAAATTTTCGGATACCATATATACCTTTCTTCTCACCACATGTGTGTCCCATGCCACCATGTCAAATTATCTAATCCTTGTTACAAGTCACCATCAATGAGGCATTAGTGGTATAAACAAATATTGGGTTCCATTTATATTTTGTTAATTTAAAGCATAGAATTATGACAACAAAATAAATTTAGACTTTGGAATATGCCATTAAAAGTGAAGGAAAAAAAAAAAGTAAAATTTGACATATTTTATTCAAAATGGAGTTTCCATGGGTTTCCAAACCTTAAAACTGAGTTGCAAGCGATTATATAAAGGGACAATTGGACGTGGAAAATAAACAATAATTACCTCCAAAATTTAGAGGAAAAATTACATTGGAATGATCACTTTAACTTGTTCTTGCATTATATTCCTTCATTACATTTTAGTCAAAATTGGACTTGTAAACGCATATCTTGAAACTAGTACACACTTTCCAAGTATCTTTGCACATATTTTATTTCACCATATTTTTCTAATAGATGTCAAAACTTTCATCCCTCACTACCTTAACTAACAACACATTAGAATAATCTTCACATTCTCTACCCTTATTTTTACTCCTTTAAAAAAACAAGGAACTTGAGGTGTTCTCATATTGTAAAGAAGATTTGATTTCTTTATCTCATCTTTAATTGATATCGTATTTCACCATCATCTTAGCAATCTACATTTTTATCTATAACCTTAATTTGCAATGACCAATATGTCTAGTATCTTTCATTCAACAATAACAAAGCAAAAGACCAAAAAAATAACAATGATTTAAATCAAATAATATTAATTAATATTTAAAAACCAATTTGATGAATGCCAACTCCTCTAACCCCTTTTATGTAACGTACTTTTCTTTTCCATTGTGAACATATATCGCATTATAGATATTTTGCATTGCATCCTTAACTCTAATGTTAACTATTAATTTTAATTCTTTTTATCAATGTTATCATCAATGTTCATTCTATTATTTATTTGTGCACTTCACTTCATGGGCCAAAACCACCATTCATGAAATCCTTTTGCTTTCCATCTGATGATCTTATAGGAATGATTACTAATGCTTTGTCACATGGGCGATGAGATATTTTATTGAAAAGTTTCATGGTTGCATTTGAAGTTAAATAAGGATGGGACTACAAAAGATCTTTTATCATTTATGACCTCACCTATTGTATTCACAATTGCTTTCATTTTGTTCGTGAATGGATTTTCATCATGCTTAAACCTGATTTTTATATTATAATAGAAACTCTAAGGACTATTCTTGGGAGGTCTACTCCATCTATGCCTATAAGCTTTCCAATTCCACCCTGATATTCTCCATTGGAAATCTTTAACTTATTTTCCTTCTTGAGTAAGATATCCCCAGTTTGATGTAGCTGTGAAAATTTAACCATTGCCAGAATGACCCCATTGACTCTTTTGCTCATTTCATCCAACTGCAATTACTTGATCTTGTCTAGATCTTCTATATTGGTCATTATATATGTGAAGAGGGATAAAATGTGACAAGGAATGCAATGGTTAGTAATCAAACAAAAGTATTCAAAACACAAAATATAACCAATGATACCTTGTTACTTTTACCTTCTCCTTTAGATTGAGCTCTTGATGAAGTTGGAAATGCGCCCCTCTCCAACTTGATTGGATTAGCTCCTTGATGAATGTGGGTTGACCTCCAATGCAAAACAACTATGATCAAAGATGGAGTGATGGATGAATGAAAGAGTGTAAGTGAAGGATGAATGTGGATAACTATGGATTTGGATACTATTTGCCTATAGTGGTGATGCACAAGGATGAATTCTAGAGCTAAAGTGACAACATAAGATTGCACAAGATGAGATATGAAATGAAGGGGAGGAGACCCCAATTTATAGATTTGAAGTGGGAGGAATGGATGGCTGAGATTGAAAGTGGATCAAGGGTGGAGATTGAAGGAAGGTGGGGACATGGATTGAAGGGACAAGGTGTGGAGACCAAGAGATTTTTCATAAAGGCATTTCTTGTCTCCACACTCCATAATGTACATGGGGAAGAGATCTTCAAGTACATTGGGAAGACAAAAAGAAATTAAAAATTTCTTGGGAGAGGATAAGAGAATTTAAAATTCCCAAATAATGAGATGCATGGGGAAAGGAAATGGGAAAAGGAATTAAAAATTCCTTGGGAAGATGAGAGTGCATAGGAGAATGAGAAAATTTGAAATCTTGAAATGACCAAAGTTGGTGCATTAAGGTTTGGAAAGTTGAGGGGACTGTATACGATGAAAATGAATAACAACAATGTTGAAAGACTAAATGAATTCAACCACAAAACCCTAGACTAACAACAACAAAGATCCACCATAACATATGAAGATTACCTAAGACAATGCAAATCAAATGAAATCACAAAGATTATACCATCACATGTCCAATAGGGTTTGAATCTCCATTCTTCCTATCTCCATTGATCTTGCTTGATATATTTGCTCTCAGATTTTATATGTGCACAAGAGCTCAACAAAGAACGAAAGTGTGGTTGCAAGTAGGCTTGATTGCATATGCAAGAGTGTAGTCAATTGATCCGGATGCATAGATTGATTAGGGTTGATAATGAAGGAAGTATCCTCTTATATAGAAGACACTATATGAAATGGAGGGATAAGATTGAGAGGTGTAAAAGATAAATGGTCGGCTATGATTAGAGGGTAGGTAAAGAAAATAATAAAATAATGAGAGGGTAGGTAGTGTATGAATTAAGAGATGAATGACATGTGTCATAGGTAGAAAAGGTTAATGAATTAATTAAATAAATAAAAATTTATTTAATTAATAGAGGAAATAGGATCAATTAAATAAATAAGATATTTATTTAATTTAGGAAAGGGGTAATTTAAATAAATAAATGTATTTATTTAAATGAGAAATAAAGATAGAAGAGGATAAATGAATTAATTAAATAAATAAGAATTTATTCAATTAATAGAAGAATTAGGCTAAAATAATTAAATAAATAAAATATTTATATAATTAGACATGACAATTTTAGGTGTCTACATTTTGCCCCTCTTTGAAACAATGCAGCTTGTTGTGTTGTTTCAAAGAAGATAATATGAACTGATACAAAGTTGCCCGAAGATGGGAATGATATGCTGCCTTGAGAGATTGGATGAAAATGTTTGAAAAGATCACAGACAATCTCTCGCTAAGAAAGAAATGCTAGAATGGACTGACCAGATAAGATAGAGTGACAGAGTCACGGGATAAAGAAGACTGGCTCGAGCTAGGGCTAAGGCTAGGGTAGTCTATAAGATAAACCATGAGGGGAATACATCCTCATTGTCATCCACACATCCAAGAGATCAGAGTGTAGAGAGAGAACAGAGCAGCAGTAGTCATTAGTGATGGCATTGGTGCATAGATTTGATTGCGTTCGCCGATTTCAGAGGCTAGTAGATGCAGGAGAGTCGGTAAGTACCACAAAACCTCCTTGTACTTTGTCGCAATAAATGTTGTCATTAATGCATGCTAGGTAGCGTGATAAATGCACTTTTAGGTAATGTCAAAAAATGTCAAAAAATGCCAAGGCGCGTCTACATTGGTGCCAGGCATGTCCAGGTTGTCTAGGCACGTCTGTGTTTGTGTCAGGTGCATCTGTGTCGGAAAGAGCATCTATGTCAAATGTGAGTGCGTCTGCATTATGTAGGCACGATTGTGCAATGTGGGCATGTCTGTGTAGAGCAAGTGCATCTGTGCAGAGCATAGGCACATCTATGTATTTTAGGCGCGTTTGTGCATAGCAGGCGCGTTTATGCAGTGTGTAAGCGCATTTATGTCACGAAGGCACGTTTGTTTCAAAAATGTGCATTTATGTCTTCTAGAGAAAATCGACAGTTCTGTCATGAACATACATTGTCGATTGGATAAGCTACTGAGAGGATACACTCAAGCAGGTCCTCTAGGGAAGACTAGGATAGATCGAGGCACTTTGTGATGAACAATGAGTACCAAGACATAGTACTTTGTGATGAACAGGGAGTACTAAAATATGAGCAAAACTTTGTGATGAATAGGGAGTGAAAAAAAATGAGCAGCACTTTGTGATGAACAGGGAGTGCAAAAACACATAGTACTTTGTGATGAACAGTGAGTACTAGAAAGAGAAGCACTTTGTGATGAACAGTGAGTGCCACTAGGATAGAAGCAACACTTTGTGATGAACAGTGAGTGTCACTAGGATATAGTATCATAAGCACTTAAGATAAAAAGCAGCATTTTGTGATGAACAGGGAATGCCACTTGACTGACACAATTGATTTGCTTGACTGCAAGAGTACTTGCCTATGTTGGAGTCATGGGAGAGATTCCCATCGACTTAGAGGTTATGACCAGAGCTGACATTTGAGGACTGAGTTGCCATTGAGGTTATGGATTTGAGATATATTCTGTATGTGCTTGAGTTTCGAGTGAACATGGGTTTGTTGACTACACTTGCTAAGAGGTGGCACTCTGAGACATGCATGTTCCATTTGCCGATGGGTGAGATGACAGTCACCTTAGAGGATGTTTATAGGATTTTGAGGATATCAATCAATGGGGAGTTGATTCCTTATGATCAAGATGGAGACAGGGAGGCATTGAGATGAGTGTTCCAGGATCCGGGACTGGAGATGAGGGCAGGACATGTCGCTTGGGACACCATGACAGTGACAGGACTGGCGCTACCAACAGTGCTAGGAGTGATCAGCGGGTTCCTGTGTCCAAATAGGGTGACATGAGGGTTGGTTGTGGGCTGGGGGAGCACCTTGGAGACACTGGTTACACAACACACCATATATGCCTGGGGACCATGCGTGCTGGCACATTTGTACTATGAGCTCCATCAGTTCGTCTACCATGGATCTGTAGGATTGGGCTGCGGAGTTACTTTGCTACAGGTGTGGGCATATGAGAATCTGCCAATGACATGACCGATACATTTCAAAGGCAGAGGTCATGGACATAGCTTTGTGCACTTGTATGATATGATTACATCATAGCCATGGATTGGCAGGTTGGAGTATTGGCATCGAGTCCTTGATGAGATTGACACTGTGATATGGAGGCCGTACCGAGAGTGTGAGCAGTGGGAGGATGATGCAGTGGATTTTCCATACACTTTCAGGAGAAGATATCTGATTGGGCGGATGCCCTATGTACTGGAGAGGCAGTTGGTAGATAGGGTATGCAGGCAGTTTGGCAGGATCCAGCAGATGCCACGGGGTTTCGGTATGTATGCACGGACAGTGCGAGACCAGGCACACTTTGGGCCACTGCTATCATATGATTAGGTCATGATGCAGCTGGTAGAGATGGTGTCCATGCCATGGGATATGTGGTATGAGATTGAGGATGTAGGTATGGATGCAGAGTATACTGCATATTGGGCAGAGCATCCATTTCTACACCTAACAGATCCAGGAGAGCTGATAGATGGAGATGGCAGAGGGGATGAGGATGATGATGGAGATGGTGGGGGTAGAGGCTGACAGAGGAGGCGGGGTGTAGTAGGAGAGAGAAGGGTGGCTCCATGGAGAGAGGGTGGAGAGGACAGGCAGGCTCAGGTGGTGAGGTTTTGAGGTGGTTTGCCATTACAGGTGTCAGCAGCACAGGATCCCAGACAGGTGCAGGGACAGGTACAAGGACGGGGACAGGGGCAGGGGTAGCCACATGAGCAGCCACAGGTACAGGCATAGGTACAACCACTAGTAGAGGGGCATCCATAGGTACAAGGGGCCAAGGAGGAGGAGGATGAGCTATTTGAGCTGAGGGAGATCTGCCAAGGACAGGTAGATGAGATCTAGGATCTAGAGAGGGAGATAGCTAGGCTCAGGAGACAGCTGAGGGATACTGAGTGGGAGCGAGATTAGGCTATTCAGCACTACACTGAGGTTGAGACAACATTGAGGGCTGGGAGGCAGGTGACAGAGGACACAGGGGTTGGATACGCCTATGTTTTGTGGGTAGGGGAGGAGATAGGTTATTGGAAAGACCTATACTACAGGGCAGTGCCACTAGAGTAGTGAGCTAGGAGCTTCCGAAGACCATCACAGATAGCGACGACCATGGGAGGGAGTCACAGGAGACAGGCATCTAGTGGTGGGGTCATGGGTCCTCCACCACCACCAGATAGAGGGGACAGGAGAGATGATCTTTGGGTGGGTCCTTCCAGGGCTCAAACTCCACTGAGGCCAAGCAGCTTCGAAGGAGGGAGTTCATCATATCCTTAGAGGGCTCCCTATGTATCAGTTTCGTACCATTTTTGTATGATGATGTAGACACCTTCAGCTGATTTGTAGCCATATGATCTTGACATCATTGTATCATGACACTTATGATTATATATATATATGAGATGATTCATCTTTGCGGTAGCTATATACATGTGTACCTATGTGATGTATGTTTCTATGATGCTTATGATATGGATGCAAATATGTACATTATGAAATGCAATATTTTTGTTCTTTTATGTTTTTAATATGTTATGCATATGAAAATGTGAATGTATAAAATGCGGATGAATATGATAATGCAAATAACTATTTACATGATGAGAATGTAAAATGTGCTAACATGTGTTGTGTGCAGGATGTGATGTAATTGTGATGTCTATATGTATGTATGAAATGCTTATATGTGGTAATGCAGGTGCAACTACATGAAATGCAAATATTTTTGGTGTGTCATTATACTCAATCATGTGATAGCGGACTACACGGACTCGGGAAGGATGATGGAGGTCAATCAAGAAAAGGGGGATGAAAGATAGAAGATATGAAAGTGAAAGAGCTTCTTGTGCGTTATCATCATTGAGCTTTATTATGGCAAAATAGGTTATGAAAACGAGGCATATGTTTGACCCAGAAAGTCATTGTACCTATTTGCATGGAGATGAGATAGTTGCAAACAAGAAATGCCCCAGTTCCTACTAGACTCACAGTGTCCTCATATCCTTGGACAAGTCATAGCATTACTAAGAGACAATCCACAGACAACAAAGAAAAATAGGTGACGATACCCCATCATCGCCTTTCTAGTCAAAGACATACTCGAGATAAAATCTCTAGTCAAAGACATCCTGGAAAAGCTAAAAGACATGTCACCAAAAAGATAAAATCAAAAGAAAACCAAGACTTGAGACCAACATCCACTGTAGTCCTCAAGTTTAGTGTCTCTTGTCACTTGTATAAGTCTATTTGATTGTGGTCACAATGTTTACTTTCACTAAAGGATAGATAGCACTAAACCATATGTTGTCTGAGTCTGTTGAAAGATTTGATTTGTTGAAGCCCATTGTTTTTGTTGTGTCTCATCTGAAACTAACTAAATCCATGTAACTGATACTTTATTACAAAGAAGATGAAACTTTATTGCGAATTGGCGATGCAAATGTTGCTTGATTATGGATTGTGCGTAGATAGACTAAAGAAAGGTGGAAGAAACTCTACTCCTCAGAACGTGTGATGCTCTTAGTTCCACACCCATTACTAGACATAGGATTTGCCTTAGCCACAGATAGGAGTTGATTTATTATAGATGGAAAGGGGTGCAAAGGAAGGTTTATTATGAATGGCGAACCAATCTTGGGTAGATCAATAACAAGCCATGATGGGAATGGGTAAGTTTATTAAGAATGAATAGGTTATGGGTGTGTGCAAAGTGAAAGGATGAGATGGAATCCTGAAGGAGGGATGAGCAATGTCTCTACACATGGAGTTGGTGACCCAATTTTCACCATGGTACTTGCCCAGGGTGCCACCGAAGTGGTTTTCACCATTGGACGAAAATGTTTTTCTAGTTTTTTTTTTGTGTGTGTGTCACAAGGCACCTATTTGCCAGGTTTTTACCAAGTAATGATTTTTTATGTTTTATGATTTTTTTGTATTTTTAATTTTTTTGATTTTTTTGTATTTTTGATTTGGGATACTCTAAAGAGCTATGTGTAAAACCTGTGAAGGTGCATGTTGTTGATAGGATCCTCCAAAGGTTCACCATCTGGAGTTGAAAGCTGATATGCACCAGATCCATATGCTGATGTGATGATGTAAGCACAAAGCCAGTTCGGTTCGAACTTGCCCTTCTTCTCTCTATCTTGCTCATTTTTAGGATTCTCTCTGAGAACTAAGTCACCTACCTCAAATGTGTGAGGCTTTACCTTATGATTGTAGCTACATTGTTCCTTGACTGAATGATATGTAGCTCAAGTGACTATCTTCCTTGATAAAGGAACTGAGATAGAATTACTAATGTGTGGACTACACAGGCCCGTATGTGTATCACCTGAAGAAGTTTGGGCATCCCTGATAACAAAGTCCTTTAAGGAAGCTCTATTAAAGTTCCATGATGTATCGCCAGAAGGGAATGGATGTGTGGAACAAGTGGATGAGTTATGAAGGCTTATGGTTGTGAAAAGAAGTGAAAGTATCATGACATGATAGAGACTTACGATCAACAAGTATGCTTTATGACTTGAAATTTTAGAACTTTTGCCCCCAGTTATTTTGATATTAGGGGACATCATCTCTTTCTCTTTTTATTTCATAGAATTTTTATCCTTGAGCTTGATTTTTTCAGAGTCCAATAGCTTTAGATTTTGATTTGGACTAAAGGACTTTTCTTTATTTTTTGACTTTTAGATTTTTCTTTTCAAAGCTTGATTTCTGATCCCCAATTAGTAAGGGCTTTTGTGATTCTTGTTCATCCAAGTCTGAAAGTATAGTGGAAATGGAATGAGTGGATGAAATGGTAAAGCTATGTGAGTTCTCAAGAGGGTTGACGATACACTCAATAGATTCTTCGTTGGAACCACTCTTAGGACTATTAATATCAAGAGATGCTTGCACCACTAGAGGAGATTTGCATTCAGACTTAGTAGCCACAACACTAGGTGGTTCACACCCAATTCCTTGGTATTGGAAGTTGCTTGTAGATTGTTCCTGTTGACTGAATACCTTAGGAGATAGTGGGAGTTGATCAACATGAAAGATATACTCACCACATCCCAGCTCTTTAAACTTGAACTTTTCTTTGATCTCTGCTTGTTTTGATGTTGAAGGTTTTAATGATTCAGGATCAACATATGCTGATGAAGGGACATCTTCCCTGTTACTTGGAATGATCATCTCAGTTTTTGGTCTCAAGTTATTGCAGTATATGTATGGATTAGGATCACCATTAACTGTTATCTGAACTCCGTTGTGAGGAAGCTTAATGCATTGGTGATATGTAGATGGAATTTCCCTCATTTCATGAATCCAAGGACGTCCTAGTAATATATTGTATGTGAGATCCAGATCTAGGACTTGACAAACCACATCTTTCATAACTGGCCCAAGTTTGAGAGGCAAGGTGAATGTGCCTTTGGATGAACGCTCTTCATCATCATATGCCTTGATGGTAATTTTGTTTGTAGAATTCACAGCTTTATCAGAATATCCCAATTGTTTAGTAGTGCTCAATATACAAATATTTAGACCTGCTCCTCCATCTATCAGGACTCATGTTCTTTGATGTTTGTGTCTCTCAAGATTTTGTCAAGAATAGCTTTATGTATGGGGGATATGCGTAAGAGCTCAAGGATGGAGATGAGCATGGATGTCTTCCCCAACTGTTCTACAAAGTCATATTCAAATTTGGTTGATGAGGAAGCAGTGTTTTTAGCTGGAGCACCTTGCAAAGTGAATTTACCTCGATGAGTTGTAACATTACATTCAGAGGTAGGTTCAGAAGAAGATCCAATGCCTTTTAGGACAATCTTGGGTCTTTGGGTAGAATTCTCAGGCGTTTTGTCCTTGATGATAATGGTAGAGAAATAATTGTCCATCGAAATGTGATTGATAGTTGAATCATAGTTATAAGATGATCTAGTATAGTTGGTCTAATCATTTGTGGATTTAGCTTTTCCCTTGTCATGTTTTGGGAATGGTTCCTTAAACATCTCATGTTCTTGATTAGATGAGTGTCCTTCAATCTCAATGTCACCTCTATCAATAAGGTCTTGTATGATGTTCTTCAGTCGATGAAAATTTCCTGTCTTATGACCTTTGCTCTTATGAAATTCACAATACTCATCGTCATTCCACCAATTTGGTTTGACCTTTAGCTCATATGGAGGCAAATCTAGAATTGTTATTATTTTGTTTGCCACTAGCTTCTTGAAAACTGATTCTAGTGGTTCTCCCAATGGGGTGTACTTCCTTCATGATTTGGAATTTGTTTGAGTATTCACTTGATTGTTTGTAGAGCTTGATCCGGAAAAAATGATTTTGGGTCATACTATATTAGCATCCACAACACCATCATTTACCGTGTTCTTGTTTTTGTTCCAAAATCGTGGCTTATCTTTTCCTTTATAGTCCTCTTTGTTTTCTTTGAATATCTTGATGATTCCTTGCTCAATTAGGACCTTTTCTGTTGCTAAGCCTTTTTCAATGATGTCCTTGAAGGTGGACAAACAAGCTTTTCTTAGATCATAACCAATGTCTTTGTTAACATTCTAAGTGAACATTTCTACCATTTGTTTTTATGGAATTTCACAAGAGCATCTACTAGCTAGATTCCTCCATCTTTGTAAAAATGATGAAAAAGACTCTCCATCTTTTTTCTTGGTGTTGCACAAAGTAGTGACTGATATGTCTGTCTCTATGTTCTATGAGAAATGTTGGATAAATGCCTCTGCTAAGTCACCCCATGAATTAATACCAGGTGGAAGTTGGGAGAACCATTCCATAGCTTGATCACCTAAGCTTTGTGGGAATAATCTCATCAAATATGTCTCTTCTGCTGCTACCTCAATGCAAGCTATGAAAAACTGTCTTATATGTGCCTTAGGATCCCCTTTGCCTCTATACTTATCAAACTTAGGTGTCACAAAGTGTGTAGGAAATGGAGGAATTGGAATGATTTTTGTCAAATGGATAGGGACATATGTCTCTCATTGTGTAAGTTGGCTTTGGTGTATTTCTGTCCTCTATTTTCTTTTGTAAGTCCTTAATTTGTTGTTCCAAATTGTTCTTAGGTGGGGACCAACTTCTTGGACCATACCCCATGCCTGAACCAATGTGTGGAGGAGCATGTTGCATATATGGATGATATTGATCATACACATGTTCATATGGAGGAGGTCTATAATGATGTTGCGTATATGGACCACTTGGTATAGAGTCATGGTGAGGAATGAAATATCTGCTTTGTCCATGTATACCATACTCTGTCAGAATGTCATGAGTTTGTTCTAGTGTGTTGCCCCCAAATTTGTCGTGGGGTTTCCTTGTGTCCAAATTTTGAGCATGCCTTTGAATATCCAATTGCTTTGGTGGTTGATCCTTAGCATTGGTATGTGATTGAGTATATTTTTCTGCATAAGACTTCCATAATGGTCTGCAAAGGTGAGTATCATATGCTTGACCATGTATGTATGGGACCTCAGGTTTTTGAAACAAAGATGATGGTGATTCAAGCACCATATGTGGTCCTCTATTGCCTCTACTATTAGGCCTCCTTTGATCCATATTGAGGTGAGGTTGTTCCAAAGGTCAATTTTCTATTATTTGAGACATGTCAAAATCATGAGGGATCTTGGCTCCACTTTCTGCCATCACTTGTAAGAAATATTGTCTATCTCTCCTCATTATTTCCTCAACCAATCAATTGAAATGGGGATCCATAATGGAGTCTTCCACTTCTACTGAATGTACTAAAAAGTTTTCCATATTGTCATTGTGTGTATCATTGTTGTTTGTAGTATCCATGTTCTCAACATTTGGAATGTTTCTATAAGCATCCATGTCAGGTAATGTGTTATGATCAGAATTGAAAAAGATACCATTGTCATATTCATAGGAACTCATGTTTGCAGAATCTTGAGCCTCTTTAGTTTCTCTCCTAGATTTTTGAGAATGGGTTTCAACCATGAACTAGGTATTGACCAAAATGTGTGAGACTAGATGAATATGGAAAGAGTATGGAAGACCAAGAGTTGGATGGAATGTAAATGAATCTGAAGTGTACTTGCAATGTCCAAAGTGTAAGACCAAGTATGTATGTAGTAGAGTAGGTGTGGCTTCCAAAGAGATGATAGTTTCTCTTGATGAGTTAAGTTGACCTTGACTCTAAGTAAGACCAAATGAGACCCAAAGGTGATAGACCTTGATGAGGGACCACTTAGCAAAATGTTGTATGTATGTAATGTGTTGACAAAGTATGATGAGGACAAGCAAGTGACCTTTTGACTCAAGTTTAGACAAATGTGAATGTAATGTAAGGTGTAAAGCAATGATGGACTTTGTGAGACCCAAAGACAGGTTGAACTCTAGATGAAAACCCAAAGAGATACCTAGGAAGCTCAATAAGTCTGAAACTAACTGTTCCTTGTTTGCTAGATTATGAATGTTTTCAATTCTGAACACAGACGTGCCTGTATACTTCACAGATGCGTTTAAATGACACAGACACTATTCTGTCAAATACAAACACACTTAAATGACATAAACGCATTTCTAAGTTGCTATAAATGTAATGTTGCTCAAATGACACAGACGCATTTTTGCCCTTCATAGACGCATTTGGATGACACAGACGTGGTTCTGTCAAACACAGATGCATTTCTGTAAACTTTGTGCAATTTTTCCAATCTATGAAGTTCAGTTTTGTTGTGACAAAATCTGAATGTTTGATTGTTTATCATGATAAGAGAACACAGTGTTGATGAGGACTCAATGTTTGTAAGTGTTTAGACTCAAAATGACTCAAAGAAAAGTGTGTTGTTTAATGTAAAATTGTTTTTCATACACTTGAAGACACAAAAGACATAATGTTTTGGTGTTTGGTCTTGAATGTTTGATTGTTTAAAATAAGTCAAGCACAATTCTTATGGCTGGCCAAGACAATAGTTGTTGATCCCACATGGAGTTTCCCTCGAGGCTACGCTATTCAGAGCAAATACTTAGATGCCTAACCCCACTGTATCCACCCTCAGCACTTACTTCTTAGGGCATCCAAGCATCAGTCCCCATGAAAACTCCTTGTGGTGAACTTTGTATCTCTACTAAGAACTGTATGTGTGTGGGCCGCTACTAGAGGTTCGACCTCTTGCCCCAACAACTAGAAGGATTTTGGCTTCTAAAACAAAAAGGTGCTAGTAAGGGCATCCGCTCATGTGGCCATACATGTGACATTTTCAGCTCTGTAAATACAGAAGGCTCACAACCAGTAGGGGTTACACCCTACAACTAATCAAATAAATTTGATCAAACAGGTTTATGGGGAGACATAGTGTTGGTATGAACTAATCAGTACACGTTATCCATAGTTTTCACCATGGATATAGTTGTTTATAGTGGTTTGGAAGAGGTGGATTTTCCTCACTACCACTTGGGTCATTCTCTCCTCACTAGTAGTCCTAATGACCACACAGGGAGACATGCCCTCTAAAGATTAAACAAAAAGAGCCTATTGCTCAAGACACAAAAGACAATGGTTCAATTTTAGTACACCAATTGAAGTGTTTGCTAGTCTATGAAAATAAAACACACAATAAAAATCAAAAACCCTTGCCAAGGTCCTGGAACAAAGATCTATTAGTAGTTTGGATTGTTTCAAATGATCACCCCTTCCTGCAAGCACACAAGTTAGGTATATTTTAGATCCAAAATACTTTGTGAAATAAGGGCCTTCAACAAAACAATTTTGCTTTCCAAAACAAGCTGCACCAATTTTGTTAGCTAGATCTGAAGATGTTAGCTCAAGATAAACCAGATCTGAAAACCCAAATGATGAAAAACCGAATCAAAGAAACCCAAAAATATAACAGCCTCACACAAACGTGGTTATCAGAGACACAAATGCTTTATAACTTCACAGACACGCTTAGATCTGACACAGACATGATTCCAGAACACAGACACTGCTTCTAGACATAGATGTGCCTGAAGACTTACAAACATGACTAGGGAACATAGACGCGTTTCCCGAAATCTGCAAAAAAATAAAATACTGTTGAGGGCACAGACGCGATTCCAAATGTCACAGACGCGGCTGAAAACCAAAAATGCAATCCGAAAGCACGCAGATGCGAAAATATCAAAAGTTTGTCAGAAATGTCAGATCTGCAACTTCAAAACACAAAATCTGCAACAAAAGATGTTAAATGCAAAAGGGACAAGAAAATGGATAACAACAATGTTGAAAGACTAAATGAATTCAACCACAAAACCCTAGACTAACAACAGCAAAGATCCACCATAACATATGAAGATTACCTAAGACAATATAAATCAAATGAAATCACAAAGATTATACCATCACATGTCCAATAGGGTTTGAATCTCCATTCTTCCTATCTGCATTGATCTTGCTTGATATATTTGCTCTCAGATTTTATATGTGCACAAGAGCTCAACAAAGAATGGAAGTGTGGTTGCAAGTAGGCTTGATTGCATATGCAAGAGTGTAGTCAATTGATCCAGATGCATAGATTGATTAGGGTTGATAATGAAGTATCCTCTTATATAGAAGACACTATATGAAATGGAAGGATAAGATTGAGAGGTGTAAAAGATAAATGGTTGGCTATGATTAGTGGGTAGGTAAAGAAAATAATAAAACAATGAGAGGGTAGGTAGTGTATGAATTAAGAGATGAATGACATGTGTTATAGGTAGAAAAGGTTAATGAATTAATTAAATAAATAAAGATTTATTTAATTAATAGAGGAAATAGGATCAATTAAATAAATAAGATATTTATTTAATTTAGGAAAGGGGTAATTTAAATAAATAAATGTATTTATTTAAATGAGAAATAAAGATAGAAGAGGATAAATAAATTAATTAAATAAATAAGAATTTATTTAATCAATAGAAGAATTAGGCTAAAATAATTTAATTAGACATGACAATTTTAGGTGTCTACAGGGACAAACCATTTATGGCCATTGGTTGACTTTGTGGCTAATTATGAGGATTATCCACTAGCAAATAATTAGAGAGGGTGATTAAGGAGATTAATGGGAGATTATAAGACAAGTGGAAAAGTTAGGATGATTTGACAAGAGGAGAGAGAATGAGTGGAAGAATAAAAAATTAGGAAATAATGTTAAGCAAGCTTCTAGAAGAATTAATTAGGCTAAGTGAGGATTAGAGAAAAGTGATTTGTAGGAATCACATAACATAGTTAATTAATTTGACTTAATTAACTAAAGGGCATTTAGAGGAATTAATTAATTGAGAAGCCTTACAAGAATAGGGAATAATCAATTTATTTAATAAATCATATTGGACTATAGTGACAGGATTAATTAAATTTAATTTAATTAATACTGAGAAGAAAAAGAGTAACATAATTAAATTGATTAATCATGTAAAAAGGATAAATTAATTAAATATTTAATTGAATTAATTTTAGACATCTTCAATATGAAATAAGCATCATTTTCCAAGTGATGATGGTTATGAATGAAAACAAAGCCTCTATTACCATGCTCGATTGATCATTGTTTGCCTTTAAATGATCCTCCAAGAATTCTAATGACATATTTGAGAAAGAATGGTGTATTGAGCTTGTGATTTAAAATTCATGTATAAAGTTTCTTTTGAATATATTTCAATTTACCAATGACAAGTTCCAACAAATCTAGAACACCCTTCAAAAACACTTAGAATTAAACCAAAAAATGTGTGATCCAAGTGCACAAAATCATGTAGTTCATGTAATCCATGAAGTTATTTCAGAAATTTCAAGATTATCAGAAAATACAAGAATATCTTCTTTGATAGTATCCAAAACATCATCAGAACGCGATTTTCCATTTTAACAACCATGCTAGTAGCATCCTAATGGTTGTGATTCACAAGCATCAAATGATCACCAACTTTGGAAAATTTGTAGAGCTCATTCTCTTGGAGGTCTAAGTCCTATGTAAACTCTCCTTTTGAGTTTTGAGATGGATAATGTCCTCCTCTATTTTCTTTGCAACACACTTCTCTTTCCTTTGATATTCAGATTTTTATTATGTAGGTAATTTGGAAGATAGCAAATTTGCATCCGATTTCTTAATATTAAGAAGCAACTAGTGCTAGTGTAGTTCCCCTCCCTAGTTCATCTTTTCTTTTATGCGTTGATAGATTTTATGGACCTAGTTTAGACTCTTTGATGATCCTCTTGATTGATACTTTGGATCTATCTATATTTTAGATGCTTTTAGTTGATGCTAGACATTTTATATTGACAATTGATACACTATGGTTTATTGTGGATGATGATATAATAAGGACTATTATGATGATGGACATATGTGTTGGTTATCTATATGCATTCTCTATGTGCAAGTTGAGGTTTACGTTACTCATGATGTTACGATGTTATGTGCTAATTTAACTCCATGCTTATATTGGTTATGACGAGGCTATTGATGATGTTATGTTTCCTTGATTGTTCTCCTACTGTGATCGTGAAAGGGATGATATTATACCACTCATTTATGAGCTAGGTACGATGTTGTAACTCTATTTCACTTGTTTGATTATTTGATGATATATGCCATGTATATGTTGTTGTGTGGACATCGAAGGTTGCAGGTTTGTAGGTACTAGACATTGACTCCACCTGGTTCCATAGGTCTAAGCGTGTCTTTAATCCCTATGGAAAGTTGATCAAAGGTGACATGAGACCCTATCACATACTCTAGGCTTAGTTGGTACCTTGTCAATTTTAGTATCGTGACTAGAGTTGCCTTGTTAGGCATCATGTGGTATTTTATGTTATCCCTATGTCAGGTTGTCTTGTGGAGCTTTGGTTATTTAATTAATTAAATTATTAATTAATTGATTTATATAGTTTATTAATGTAAGATCAAATTAATGGTTACGCTTAATATTTTAAATATAAATGTGTATTTGTATTTATTTGTGTTTTTAGTATATTTAATTCTATGGCTTTGCTTATTTATATTATTAACCCTTTTTCTTATTTGATTTATTATTTATTCTACCAACCCTCTCTTATTATCATCCTAGGAGTGTAATTTGGAGGTTAATATTATTTAAATAATATTCTACCTCGATTTGTGTTTGGTTGGTAAGGTTTATTATATTTTGACTATTTCTAATTGGCTGGGTTGAGCTATGGTTTTAGGATTAATTTTTATAAATTCAAAGAACTAAGATTTTTGGGGGGTTGCTTGGCTAGAGATTTGATTTGGAATTTTGGTTTTCAATGGATCTTCCAACGAATGTTGAAGATTGAAGCTTGGTTTGATTCTTGGTTGAAGTTGTGAATGCGTTGGCTAGTTGTGGAATTGGCGTGATTGCATTTATCCTTCTGTAATTTTCTCCTATCCATTATCTTCATTGCCATGTTGGAGGGTCTAAACCATCTCATGTATTTTATTTCAAGAAAGGATTTCCTATTAAAAATTGTTTGTTGTCATTATTATTTGGGAAAAGATTCTGATTCTTTGAAATATTGTTGTGGGAAGAGGAATGATTTCATTGTTTCCATGAAGGGACCTTGATTTTTAATTTGTGATATTATTATTATAGTTGATATTTTTATTATTGTTGCTCCATGTTTGAGTTTGAATGGAAGTATTGCGTTGAGCAGGGGTTGTATCCATGTATTTTTTTCCTGTATTGTTTATTTAGCTTGCTAGGAATGAGATTCTATGTAGAGCTGACATTGTGTATACCTTGTTTGGATTTATTGATCTCTTAATTTGGTATTGGATTCATGTTTCAGGTTGTTTAATCGCTTGTACACTTTTGTTTGGCATCGTTTAATGCTTCCAAGTTATTTTGCGGACTTAGTCGATTTATTTCATTTGTGTCTGAGTCAGTTTTTATTCTTTGTTGCAAAAGCGCTAGACTGTTGCAAAAGTGCTAGACTGTTGCAAAAGCGCTAGATTGTTGAAAAAATGTGCTAAATTATTTTGTGTATGCACTATCTATTTTTTTATATGCCTTGCACTAGTTAGTGTATACACTACTCTGTCAGGTGAATACGCTAAATTGTGGATAGTATGTGCTAATCTGCGAGTTGTATGTGTCATTCTAGTTGTCATATGCGCTATTCTGAGATATAAAAGAGTTATAGAAAGTTCTATATGCATTGAAACATTATGTATATGCGCTAAACCATTTTGTAAATGCAACATTCTTCTCTTTTGGGATTTCGTTAGTCTTTTTGCAGTTTGTGATCGATTTGGCCAGACTAGAGGCTTGCCCAGTTGCCAGTATTTATTGTGTGTTGTTTAGATTCTATCTATTTGATCTGAGATTCAAATTTTGTTGGTATATGGATTTTGGGATAATGTTTTATCTGACTTTGAATTATTGGAATTCAATATTGGCATTATATCACTCTTAAGGGTATTTGCTCTTGATTAAACATTGTTATATGAAATTTTGTTTAAGGTATTTTGAATCAATTATGTATATGATTCTGTTGGATGTGAATCCTATGGTGGATATTTTGTGATATTTTCTTGAAACATCCATGTTGTATTTATATGATATGTATACCTTATGTTTAGGAGCATGATAAGGAGAGTAGATTTCAAGTGAGTGTTGGGGTCATGAGAGATAGACCAATAGGAGATGACTCAAGATAGGTGTAAGGATCTAGACTATCAAGAAATCTCATTGAAAGTTTTCTATGTGTAACTAAGTGATAACCACGAATAATAAACTAACCTAGATGGGATGGGTAGCAAGATTTCACATTAATAAGATAATGAATTGATTTGCAGTGCCCCACTCATGGCCCTAGAGTGCTAATACAGACACGGGATGAGCTTTGGGAAGGCCTTGGAGAGGCAACTAAACTTCCTTGATTCTCTCAAAGGTTGAGATGGTTCCACATGGGTATCACAAGTGTTGAGGCAAGAGACCACTAGGATGATCCCTTTTTGAGGTGATAGCATGTGATGACACCCTTTCTTATATACATCATAGTTTCTTATGATTTGACTCATTGGTAGCATCTAGAGTCTTGTTATCTTGTTGTCTTGTGCTTATGGTTGAGCCTTGTGTTGTGTTTTTCGTATTATCTTTGTAGCTAGTCGTCAGTTGTGTTATGATCTTTGGTTGTTAGGTGTTAGCCTAGGTTTAGAGTATGTGTGTGGGACCTCATGTCATTCTCTAAAGGACAAGAGGTGGACCTCATTAGTTCCACATGGTCGAGTGGTTTGATTCCTTCTTCCATTGGGATTTATTTCATTGGATGTTCATGTGTGTGGTGTGGATTCCCTATCTCTTCAGCTTGAGCTTGGATTCTTGGAGTAGATTATCATGTAATCTTGTATTTGAATATTTCATTGTAATTATGTACCTTCGATAATTGTAATTATATCTTGAACTATGACCCATTGTTGTAAAATAGGGATGGAAATGAAATGATGATCCTCATGTATGGTTTATGTTATGTAAATGGAATATTCATATTGTAGCATGAGAGTGTGTTTTATC
This sequence comes from Cryptomeria japonica, assembly GCF_030272615.1. NCBI lineage: Eukaryota > Viridiplantae > Streptophyta > Pinopsida > Cupressales > Cupressaceae > Cryptomeria > Cryptomeria japonica. Next base: position 583,550,614 of record NC_081411.1, on the reverse strand, counting down.
ATCATAGTAAATGTTGTATATAGGTGAAGGTACTCGTGTAAGACATGATTTGTATCCTAGAAGATTGTTATTATTATAATTAGAGATTATGGTTCTTGTAGTTGTATTTGATGTATATGCAATAATTGTAATGTGAGTTGAGTATTATGTGAAACATCTATTTGGTTCCTCTATTAAAAAATGGTTAATGATTATGTTGGAAATAATATGATTGCCTTATGAACGCGGTCGAATCTATGAACCAAAGCCATCGCTGCTGAATGTTGCTGCTCTTTTCTCTCTCTGCACTCTAATCTCTTGGAGGTGTAGATGACAATGAGGATTTTTTTCCCTCATGGTCTATCTTATAGACTGCCCTAGCCCTCATTTCTTGAGTCAGTCTTCATTATCCTGTGACTTTGTCACTCTATCCTATCCGGTCAGTCCATTCGAGCCTTTCTTTCTTATCGAGAGATTGTCTGTGATCTTTTCAGACATTTTCATCCAATCTCTCGAGGGGGCATATCATTCCCATCTTGGGGTAACTTTGTATCAGTTCATATTATCTTCTTTAAAATAACGCGACAAGCTGCATTGTCTCAAAGAGGGACAAAATGTAGACACCTAAAATTGTCCAATCTAATTAAATAAATATCTTTATTTATTTAATTACTTTAGCCTAATTCATCTATTAATTAAATAAATCCTTATTTATTTAATTAATTCATTTATCCTCTTCTAGCCTTATTTCTCATTTAGATAAATACATTTATTTATTCAAATTTTCCTTTTTCTAAATTAAATAAATATCTTATTTATTTAATTATCCCACTTCTTCTATTAATTAAATCAATTTTTATTTATTTAATTAATTCATTAACCTTTTCTACCCATGACACATGTCATTCATCTCTTAATTCATACACTACCTACCCCTTTCATTATTTTATTATTTCTTTTACCTACCCTCTAATCATAGTTGACCTCCTTTTACACCTCTCAATCTTATCCCTCCATTTCATATAGTGTCTTCTATATAAGGAGATGCTTCCTTCATTATCAAACCCCCCATTGACTACTTGACTACACTACACTTTTGAACATAGGCAATCCTACTTGCAACCACATTCCGTTCTTTGTTGAGCTCTTGTGCACATAAAATCTGAGAGCAAATATATCAAGCAAGATCAATGGAGATAGGAAGAATGGAGATTCAAACCATATTGGACATGTGATGGTATAATCTTTGTGATTTCATTTGATTTACATTGTCTTAGGTAATCTTCATATGTTATGGTGGATCTTTGTTGTTGTTAGGCTAGGGTTTTGTGGTTGAATTCATTTAGCCTTTCAATATCGTTATTATTGTTATCCATTTTCACCATATACATTTTGGCACACCCCGTGGGACATGTATTTTTGTTAGATCTATGTTTTTTGCAGATTTTTCAAACCCTATATTGTTGTTTTGTAAAACAATTTGGAGAATAATCTTGTGCAGCTAGGGTTTTGGACACAAAACCAAGATCTTGGAGAGATTTGATCATATCTCACAAAAAGATTTGAAATTTCACACCAAATGTTTTTTGCAGATTGAAGAAAGTATCAAGAGCTCTCAATCCAAAATTCAGAATTTTTGGAGTACATTTTCATTTTCCATGATTTTTTTATGATTTTTCATAGAAAATTAATTTTGAGAGCAAATGAGAGAATTTTTCAGATTTCCTTACATTTTTGGAAATCTCTCATAATTATACATAGGATTTGTTCTTTGTGATTTTAATTTTGATGCAAAATATTTCCCTAAAAATTGGATCTTTAAAAATTAGGGTTTTTCCTTATTTTGATCAGATCTCACAAACAGCTTCAAATTTTGGTATCAATTTTTTTTGCAGGTCATGAAAAGTATCAAAAGGATTTAGTAAAAATTTCAGATTTTTTGGATAACCTGTTCAATTTATATGAATTTTTTATTATTTTTCATAAAAAATTAATTTTGAGAGCAAATTAGTGAATTTTTTGGATTTTCTTACATTTTTGGAAATATATCCAAATTATACATAGGATATATTCTTTGTGACTTTAAATTTGATGCAAAATCATTCCTCAAAAATCAGATCTTTGAAAATTAGGGTTTTGCATTATTTTACTCATATCTCACAAACTGCTTGGATTTGTTACAAAAAAAAATTAAAATAAGTTTGGAAGACCATCAAGACTCTCCAGTAAAAATATTAGATTTTTTGGATCGATTTTACATTTTATATGAATTTTTTATGATTTTTCATAAAAAATTAATTTTTGGAGCAAATTAGCAAATTTTTTGGATTTTCTTACATTTCCGGAAATCCCTTGAAATTTTACAGGTGGTATTTTTTTTATGATGAATCACATCTTTGAATTGGTCAACAAAACGCATTGTTGAAGGCCCCTATTTCACAAAGTCTTTTGGATCTAAAATTTACCTAACTTGCGTGCTTGCAGGAAGGGGTGATTATTTCAAACAATCTAAACTACTAATAAATCTTTGTTGCAAGTCCTTGGTAAGGGTTTTTGGATTTTTTTTGTGTGCCTTGTTTTCATAGACTAGCAAACACTTTAATTGGTGCACTAAAATTGAATCATTGTCTTTTGTGTCTTCAACAATAGGCTCTTTTTGTTTTAATCTTTAGAGGGCCTATCTTCCTGTGTGGTCATTAGGACTACTAGTGAGAAGAGAACGACCCAAGTGGTAGCAAGGAAAACCCACCTCTTTCGAACCACTATAAACAACTGTATTCATGGTGAAAACTATGGATAACGTGTGCTAATTAGTTTATACCAACACTATGTCTCCCCATAAACCCGTTTGATCAAATTTATTTGATCAGTTGTAGGGCATAACCCCTACCGGCTGGGAGCCTTTTGTATTTATAGAGCTGAAAGTGCCGCATGTATGGCCACACAAGTGGATGCCCTTACTAGCACCTTTTTGTTTTAGAAGCCAAAATCTTTCTAGTTGTTGAGGCAGGAGCTTAGACCTCTGGTAGCGGCCCACACACATATGGTTCTTAGTAGAGATACAAAGTTCACCACAGGGAGTTTTCGTGGGGACTGATGCTTGGCTGACCCAAGAAGTGAGTGTCGAGGGTGGAGCCAGTGAAGTCAAGCATCTAAGTATCCACTCTGAATAGCGTAGCCTCGAGGGTAAAACCTCATGTGGGATCAACAACTATTGTCTTGGCCAGCCATAAAAATTGTGCTTGACTTATTTTAAACATTCAAAACATTCAAGACCAAACAGCAACACATTGTGTCTTTTGTGTCTTCAAGTGTATGCAAAACATTTTTACATCAAACAACACACTTTTCTTGGAGTCATTTTGAGTCTAAACACTTGCAAACATTGAGTCCTCAATAACACTGTGTCCTCTTGTCACAAAAAACAGTCAAACATTCAGATTTGGTCACAACCAACAACTTCACAAATTGAAAAAATTTTACAGTCCAGCAAACAAGAGCAATCAGTTTCAAAATTCTTGAGCTTCCTAGGTTGTTTCTCCAGGTTTTCATCTAGCATTCAACTTATCTTTGGGTCTCACAAAGTCCATCATTGCTTTACATCTTGCATTAAATTTACATTTGTCTAAACTTGAGTCAAAAGGTCACTTGCTTGTCCTCATCATACTTTGTCAACACACTACATACAACAACATTTTGCTAAGTGGTCCCTCATCAAGGTCTATCACCTTTGAGTCTCATTTTGTCTTACTTAGAGTCAAAGTCAACTTACCTTATCAAGAGAAACTATCCTCTCTTTGGAAGTCACACCTACTCTACTACATACATACTTGGTCTTACACTTTGGACATTGCAAGTACACTTTAGATTCATTTACATTCCATCCAACCCTTGGTCTTCCATACTTTTTCCATTTTCATCTAGTCTCACACATCTCGGTCAATACCTAGTTCATGGTTGAAACCCGTCTTCAAAAATATAGGAGAGAAACTAAAGAGGCTCAAGAGTCCACAAACATGAGTGCCTATGAATATGACAATGATATCTTTTTCAATTCTGATCATACTACATTACCTGACATGGATGCCTATAGAAACATTCCAAATGTTGAGAACATGGACACTACAAACAACAATGATATACACAATGATGATATGGACAACTTTCCAGTACATTCAGCAGATGTGGAAGAATCCATTATGGATCCCCATTTCAATCGATTGGTTGAGGAAATAATGAAGAGGGATAGACAATACTTCTTACAAATGATGGCACAAAGTGGAGCCAAGATACCTCATGATTTTGACATGTCTCAAATAATGGAAAATCGACCTTTGCAACAACCTCACTCCAACATGGATCAAAGGTGGCCTAATAGTGGAGGCAATAGAAGACCACATCTTGTGCCTGAATCACCATCATCTTTGTTTCAAAAACAAGAGGTCCCACATACACATGGTCAAGCATATGATACTCACCTTCGCAGACCATTATGGAAGTCTTATGCAGAGAAATATGCTCAATCACATATCAATGCTAAGGATCAACCACCAAAGCAATTGGATATTCAAAGGCATGCTCAAAATTTGGACACAAGGAAACCCCGTGTCAAATTTGGGGGCAACACATTAGAACATGACATGCCTGTACAGTATGGTATACATGGACAAAATAGATATTTCATTCCTCAACATGAATCTATACCAAGTGGTCCATATATGCAGCATCACTATAGACCTCCTCCATATGAACATGTGTATGATCAATATCATCCATATATGCAACATGCTTCTCCTCCAATTGGTGCCTCAAGCATAGGGTATGGTCCAAGAAGTCAATCTCCACCTAAGAACAATTTGGAGCAACAAATCAGGGACTTACAAAAGAAAATGGAGGACATAAATACACCGAAGCCAACATACACAATGAGAGACATATGTCCTTATCCATTTGACAAGAGCATTCCAATGCATCCTTTTCCTACACACTTTGTGAAGCCTAAATTTGATAAGTATAGAGGAAAAGGGGATCCTAAGGCACAAATAAGACAGTTTTTCATAGCTTGCATTGAGATAGCAGTAGAAGAGACATATTTGATGAGATTATTCCCACAGAGCCTAGGCGATCAAGCTATGGAATGGTTCTCCCAACTCGCACTTGGAATTAAGTCATGGGGTGACTTAGCTGAGGCATTTATCCAGCATTTTTCATACAACATAGAGACAGACATATCAGTCACTACTTTGTGCAACACCAAGCAAAAAGATGGAGAGTCTTTTTCATCATTTTTACAAAGATGGAGGAATCTAGCTAGCAGATGCTCTTGTGAGATTCCACAAAAACAAATGGTGGAGATGTTCACCCAAAATGTTAACAAAGACATTGGCTATGATCTAAGGAAAGCTTGTTTGTCCACCTTCAAGGACATCATTGAAAAAGGCTTAGTGACAGAAAAGGTCCTAATTGAACAAGGAGTCATTAAGATATTCAAGGAAAACAAAGATGACTTTAAAAGAAAAGACAAGCCAAGATTTTAAAGAACACAGTCAATGATGGTGTTGTTGATGCCAATACAGTGCGACCCAAATTCATTTTTTCTGGATCAAATCAGGTGAATACTCAAACAACTTCTAAATCATAAAGGAAGTACACTCCATTGGGAGAACCACTTGAGTCAGTTTTCAAAAAGCTAGTGGCAAACAAGGTAATCACTATTCCAGATTTTCCTCCATATGAACCAAAGGTTAAACCAAATTGGTGGAATGATGATGAATATTGTGAATTTCATAAGAGCAAGGGTCATAAGATAGGAAATTGCCATCGAATAAAGAACATCATACAAGATCTCATTGATAGGGGTGACATTGAGATTGAAGGGCACTCATCCAATCAAGAACATGAGATGTTTAAGGAACCATTCCCAAAACATGACAAAGGAAAAGCTAAAGCCACATATGACCAAACCAACTATACAAGAGCATCCTATAACTATGATTCAACCATCAATCACATCTCGATGGACAATTATGTCTCTACCATCATCATCAAGGACAAAACCCCTGAGAATTCTACCCAGAGACCCAAGATCATTCTGAAAGGCATTGGATCTTCTTCCGAACCTACCTCTGAATGTCATGTTACAACCCATCGAGGTAAATTCACTTTGCAAGGTGCTCCAGCTAAAAACACCACTTCCTCATCAACCAAACCTGAGTATGACCTTGTAGAACAGTTAGGAAAGACACCTGCGCTCATCTCCATACTTGAACTCTTGCACATATCCCCCACACATAAATCCATTCTTGACAAAATCTTGAGAGAAACTGTTGTTCCTACTAATCTGAACATGGACCAGTTTCAAGCGATGGTGGGATACCTTTCTATTCCACACTTCCTTACATTCACAGAAGCCAATGACGCCTCCGTAAGTCAACCACATAATGCACCATTACACATTGAAGCCTTCATACACAAACATAGAATCAAACGATTCCTGATAGATGGAGGAGCAAGTCTAAACATTTGTACATTGAGCACTATTAAACAATTGGGATATTCAGACAAAGCTGTGAATTCTACAAACAAAATTACTATCAAAGCATATGATGATGAAGAGCGTTCATCCAAGGGTACAGTCACCTTACCTCTTAGAGTTGGGCCAGTTACAAAGGATGTGGTTTGTCAAGTCCTAGACCTTGATCTCACATACAACATATTGCTAGGATGTCCATGGATTCATGAGATGAGCGTAGTCCCATCTACATATGCCTTGATTGTCATAACCTATTTTGCCATAATAAAGCTCAATGATGATAAAGCACAAGAATCTCTTTCACTTTCATATCTTCTATCTTTCATCCCCCTTTCTTGATTGACTTCCATCGTCCTTCTTGAGTCCATGTAGCTTGCTATCACATGACTGAGTATAATGACACACCAAAAATATTTGTATTTCATGCAGTTGCACCTACATTACCACATATAAGCATTTCATACATACATATAGATATCACAACTACATCACATCCTGCACACAACACTTGTTAGCACAATTTACATTTGCATTATCATATTCATCTGCATTACATACATTCACATTTGCATCATGCATACACATATAAAATATAAAAGAACAAAAATATTGCATTTCATTACGTATATATTTGCATCCATGTCATAACCATCACATAAAAACATACATCATGAAACATCTCATCACATAGGTACACATGCATATAGCTGCCGCAAAGATGAATCATCTCATAGATATATATAAAGTGTCATGATACAATGATGTCAAAATCATATGGCTACAATCACCCAAAGGTGTCTACATCATCATACAAAATGGTACAAAATTGATACATAGGGAGCCCTCTACGGCTACGATGAACTCCCTCCCTCAGAGTTGGCTAGCCTCGATGGAGTCTGAGCCCTAGAAGGACCCACCCCATGATCATCTCTCATGTCCCCTCTATCTCTTGAGCCTAGTTGTCTCATCCTCCTCTCCTCCTCCTCCCTGATCCCGCAGCCAATCCTCGTGTCGCCCTATCCAGACAGAGGAACCCACTGATCACTCCTGCCAATACTATTGGTAGTGCTAATCCTGTCTGTGTCATCATGTCCCATGTCACGTGTCTACCCCTCATCTCTAGTCCTGGATCCTGAAACACTCGTCTCAGGGCCTCACTATCTCCATCTTGATCGTACGGAATCAGCTCCCCATCAATTGCTATCCGCAAAATCCTGTATACATCCTCCAGGGTGACTTTTGTAAGGAAGTTAAGTAGTGGAAACAACTTCCTACACTAACCTTGAGAGGAGGGTAATGCAAAACTTTTTCAGATCATTACAACAGTTACAGAAAATAGAAATAGATATAATAGCATTCATACCACAACACAGTGATTTACGTGGGGAAAACCCTTTCGGGAGAAAAACCCCACCCTCCAAAAGCAGCTCAATATTTTATTCAGCAATCAAAAACAGATTACAAAATACTTGCAGAGAAAGCTCTTCGCAGGAGTATCACTAATCAGAGATTCAGAGGCAACTCAATAGCCATAAGACTCTTACACCCAACCTCTATCTCACACACCTCATAAATAGGAGATACAATACAAGAAACCATCAAACGGTATTACAAAACCATGGGCTAAAACCACCCAATAAGGTGTAGCCGACCTTATCTCCCTTCTATGACATGTTAAAGCACACATCAACACGTGTCGCTCCCTTTTATAGCTCATTTATGTATCCGATACAAATTATTTTTCCTATTTCAGGAGTACAAACTTCCGGAGGCCATAACTTGAGAACCGGGTGTCCGATTGACGAACCGTTTGAAGCGCCGGAAAGCTCGCGAAGTGCTCTATCACCTCGTAACCGGCTTCGCCGGTTACGGCAACTTTTCAGGGCATTTCGGAGCCTCTAAAGTGCCCAAAATTAAGTTTAAACATTTTATTGCATCCCTCCAAGACGAAAACTTTAATATCTTCAAAACTAGCTGTGACCTTGCGACGCAACTTTACCGGAATGCTTATCTAGCCAACCAGAAGCTTCAGGGAGAGTTTCGCACCATTTCGTGCTCAAATAAAAACTTACTATAAATAGTAACCTCACATAAATGCAAGGTTGAGACACCATTTTTCCCAACAAATCTCCCACTTGTCGAACACCTTGCATGAGCGGAAGGGAATGTCAACACAATGAATCAATTGCTAGGGGCCATAAGGCCCATAGACTCTGAACACCATCTGAACTTCTCTGTGCTCACAGCCTTAGTTAAAGCATCTGCAACATTCATCAAAGTGTCCACCTTAACCAGCTTCACCCTACCATCTTCGACCATATCTCTAACAAAATGATACTGAACATCAATATGTTTGGTCCGGGCATGAAATGTCGGGTTCTTAGCTAGGCTAATTGCACTCTGACTGTCACAGTAAATTGTCACTGTACCTTGTTTTATTCCAATATCTAAACACAGTCTCTTAAGCCAAATGGCCTCTTTACAAGCATGAGTAGCTGCCATATACTCTGCTTCAGTAGTGGATAAAGCAACCACAGCCTGTCGCTTACTCATCCAACTAATTGCACCACCAAACAAAGTAAACACATAAGCACTGGTGGATCTTCTGCTATCAATATCACCTGCCCAATCTGAATCCACATAACCATGGATATCAAGGGAAGTCATGTCTCCAACTGAATTACCATGATAACACAAAGAATACTCTGAAGTACCCTTCAAATATCTGAAGACTCTTTTGACTGCATCCCAATGAACTCTACCAGGATTAGACATATATCTAGAAAGTACTCCCACTGCTTGGGCAATATCTGGTCTAGTACAGACCATAGCATACATCAAGCTTCCAACTGCACTCTGGTAAGGCACTCTGCTCATGTCTTCCATCTCCAATGGGGATGTAGGACAATCTGAAACAGATAGTTTCATTCCAACTGTAAAAGGAACACTCAATGGTCTACAATTCTGCATGTTGAACCTCTGTAACACTGAATTCACATACTTACTCTGGCCTAGCCATAGCTTTCTGTTCGCCCTATCTCTTCTAATTTCCATCCCAAGAATGTGCTTTGCTGCACCAAGATCTTTCATTTCAAATTTAGCAGCGAGCTGAGACTTCAGTTCTAAAATCATACCTTTCCCTTTGCCAATGAATAACATATCATCAACATACAATGCAATGAATAAGAAATGATCACCATAAGATTTATAATAAACACAGTGATCTGATTTAGAACGTTCAAATCCCAAACTCAACACATATGTATCAAATTTCTGGTACCACATCCTAGGACTTTGTTTCAGGCCATACAAAGATTTCTTCAACTTACAGACCAAATTACTTTTGCCTTTCACCACATAGTGCTCCGGCTGTGTCATATAAATATCTTCCTCCAAATCACCATGAAGGAAAGCAGTTTTCACATCCATTTGCTCAACCTCTAAATCATAAGTAGTAGCAATAGAAAGCAAAAATCTAATGGACGTCATTTTTGCAACAGGAGAAAATATCTCACCATAATCAACACCCTCAACTTGAGAGTAGCCTTTTGCAACCAACCTTGCTTTATACTTCTCAATGCTTCCATCTGAACCAATCTTTTTCTTGAACACCCATTTACAACCAACAGGTTTTCGTCCTTCAGGCAATGGTACAAGATCCCATGTATCATTCTTTTTCAACGCTGCCATTTCTTCCTCCATAGCAATCTTCCAGGATTCTGCATCATTCATACCTAATGCCTCTTCTACAGATTTTGGTTCATCCACACTAGTATTCAGAGCAAAAATACATCTCCAATCATCAGGTGAATACCTTTCAGGTGGTTGTCTATGTCTTGTAGACCTTCGAACAAGCTGAGTTGGAGGTTCTTCCTCCTCTTCTGAAGATTCAGAGCTAGACGAGCTCTCCTCAAATTCTTGCCTATCTAGGGGTCTTGATTCAACTCTTTCAGGTGTAGAAGGAAGTTGAATCACATCTTCTTTTTTAGTCTGTTCTGGCTGCAATGTAACAGAAGGAGACTTAATTTCTCTAAAAATAACACTTCTACTGTGAATTACCTTTTGTGCAACAGGGTCCCAAAGCTTGTATCCTTTCACACCATAACTATACCCGATGAAGATACATTTCACAGCCTTGTTCTCCAACTTTGTTCGCTTCTCCTTTGGCACATGTGCATATGCCTCGCAACCAAAAACTCTAAGATGTCTCAATGAAGGCTTGTGACCTGACCATGCTTCCATAGGCGTTTTATCAACAAGAGCTGATGTAGGAGACCTGTTAATCAGGTAGCAAGCAGTGGCAACAGCTTCAGCCCAAAACTTTTGTTCGAGACCAGCACCACTCAACATACTCCTAGCCTTTTCCATCAGTGTCCTGTTCATTCTTTCTGCAACTCCATTCTGCTGTGGAGAATACGGAGTTGTCTTCTGCCTGTTAATTCCACAGTCTTTACAGAATCTATCAAAATCATTAGAGCAAAACTCACCGCCATTATCAGTTCTCAAACATTTTATTTTCTTTCCAGTCTGCAACTCAACCATTGCTTTAAATTCTTTAAAACGACTAAAAACTTCAGATTTACTCTTTAGAAAATATACCCATGTCCTTCTACTAAAATCATCAATAAATGAAACATAATATGTGGATTTTCCAATCGAAGAGACATCTACTGGACCAAACACATCAGAATGGATAAGATCCAAAACACCACAAGTTTTATGAGAACTCGAGTAAAACTGAACGCGGTTTTGTTTTCCATAAATGCAATGCTCACAGAAATCAAAGTCAAGATTACAATCATTCAAACCTTCAACAAGGTTTTTATTTTTCAAGGTCCTTAGACCCTTTTCTCCAATGTGGCCAAGTCTCTGGTGCCATAACATAGTCTTCTCTGCAGGTAACTTTGCTTCAGACGAAAGAGCACCCTTAGGTACCCAAAAACCATTTCCATCTGCTGAAGGTGAAACCTTCAAATCTTCCAGTGAAGTATCCGCAGATTTACTTTTTACAGAAGTGCTATTACACTCAATAGTGTATGCTTCAAGCTTATACAAAGTGCCAAACCTGACACCTCTAGCAACTACCATAGCACCCTTAATCATCTTACATCCTACTTCAGAAAAGACTACCTGCACACCTGCATCTATTAGTTTGCTCACAGATAACAGGTTTCGTTTTAATCCAGGGATATGCAACACACCATTAATCCTTTTTATTCTACCATCAGAAAACCTGATTCTAACTTTACCTCGACCAACAATGTCTAGATGTGAATCATCACCCAGGTACACCTTACCTCCATTAAATCCTTCATATTCAGAAAACCAATCTCTATTGGAAGTCATATGAAAAGATGCACCTGAGCCAATTAGCCAGGCATCATTACCTGCATGAGTCGCCAAAGCCGCAATAAATGCATCACCATCTTCCTTGTCGGACTCAGAATCAGAATCAAACTTTTTCTTTTTCTTCTTCTTTTCTTCTTTGCAGTCCTTACGGATGTGACCCGGTTTACCGCAATTCCAGCAAATGACTTTGGACTTTCCAGGAGATTTCGATCTCCCTTTGGATTTGGACTTGCCGCGCTTCTCATTCTTCTTGCCTTTCTCCTTAGGTCTTCCACGAACGGTTAGGGCTTCCTTTGAACTGATGGATACCTTCCTTCGCATCTCTTCACCGAGTAGGGCACCCACCACGTCTTCAGATTTCAAAACAACAGAAGTACTACCGATAGCCATAACAAGAGAATCCCACGAATCAGGCAAAGAACAAAGCAAGATCTGACATTTCTCCTCCTCATCCATCTTAACACTGACGGATACTAATTGAGCCACAATCATATTGAATGCTTCTAGGTGGTCTGCAATTCGTCCACCCTCTTCCATCTTCAAGGAATACAATTTCTTTCTTAAGAAAATTTGATTTAATAAAGATTTCACTTGATACATCTCACCAAGCTTAGTCCATAGCTTCTTTGCAGAGTTCTCTTCATGGACATTGATTAGAACAGAGTCTGCCAGGCACAGTCTGATTAGACCCTTGGCTTTTCGGTCCATAACATCATACTGAGCTGCCGCAGTAGGATCTGAGGGCCTTTGGACATTCGCATCAACAGCATCCCAAAGATCTCGATCTATTAGCAGATCTTCCATCTTTAGCTTCCACATCTCAAAATTACTTCCATTAAATTTCTCCACCTCTATTCTCCCTGACGAACTCGCCATCTGAATATTCCTGCAACAAGATCAAAAAGTGTCTTCTGCACAAGCTCCCATTCAAATCTGGATTAGTTCAAAAAACCCAACTGCCCACAATTGAAACCAAAGGTGATCAGGCTCTGATACCACTTGTAAGGAAGTTAAGTAGCGGAAACAACTTCCTACACTAACCTTGAGAGGAGGGTAATGCAAAACTTTTTCAGATCATTACAACAGTTACAGAAAATAGAAATAGATATAATAGCATTCATACCACAACACAGTGATTTACGTGGGGAAAACCCTTTCGGGAGAAAAACCCCACCCTCCAAAAGCAGCTCAATATTTTATTCAGCAATCAAAAACAGATTACAAAATACTTGCAGAGCAAGCTCTTCGCAGGAGTATCACTAATCAGAGATTCAGAGGCAACTCAATAGCCATAAGACTCTTACACCCAACCTCTATCTCACACACCTCATAAATAGGAGATACAATACAAGAAACCATCAAACGGTATTACAAAACCATGGGCTAAAACCACCCAATAAGGTGTAGCCGACCTTATCTCCCTTCTATGACATGTTAAAGCACACATCAACACGTGTCGCTCCCTTTTATAGCTCATTTATGTATCCGATACAAATTATTTTTCCTATTTCAGGAGTACAAACTTCCGGAGGCCATAACTTGAGAACCGGGTGTCCGATTGACGAACCGTTTGAAGCGCCGGAAAGCTCGCGAAGTGCTTTATCACCTCGTAACCGGCTTCGCCGGTTACGGCAACTTTTCAGGGCGTTTCGGAGCCTCTAAAGTGCCCAAAATTAAGTTTAAACATTTTATTGCATCCCTCCAAGACGAAAACTTTAATATCTTCAAAACTAGCTGTGACCTTGCGACGCAACTTTACCGGAATGCTTATCTAGCCAACCAGAAGCTTCAGGGAGAGTTTCGCACCATTTCGTGCTCAAATAAAAACTTACTATAAATAGTAACCTCACATAAATGCAAGGTTGAGACACCATTTTTCCCAACAACTTTCATCTCCCCCATCGGCAAATGAAAAGTGCAAGTCTTAGAGTGCCACCTCTCTGCCAGTGCAGTCAGCAATCCCATGTTTTCCCGAAACTTAGGCACATACATAATAAATCACAAACCCATAACCTCAATGGCAGCTCAGCCCTCGAATGTCAACTCTAGTTGCAACCTCTGAGTCGACGAGAATCTCTCTTGTGACTCCAGCATAGGCAAATACTCCTACAGTCACACAAATCAATCATCTCAGTCCTAGTGACACTCACTATTCATCACAAAGTGTTGCTTCTATCCTAGTGGTACTCCCTGTTCATCACAAAGTACTATGTGTTCGGCACTCCCTGTTCATCACAAAGTGCTGCTCACATTTGCACTCACTGTTCACCACAAAGTGCTGCTCATATTTTAGTACTCCCTATTCATCACAAAGTACTATATCTTTGTACTCACTGTTCATCACAAAGTGCCTTGATCTATCTTATCCTAGGGCCTATGCTTGAGTGAATCCTCGTGAGTAGTTTCCTAATTGGCAACATATGTTCTATCACAGAATTGTCAATCCTAGCCCTATTTGCTATCCTAGTTTTCCCTAGAGGACCTGCTTGAGTGTATCTTCTTAGCAGCTTATCCAATTGACAGCGTATGTTCATCACAGAACTGTCGATTTAACATAGAAGACACAAATTCACATTTTTGGACACAAACACGTTTTCTTGACATAAACGCACATTTATTACATTACCTAGCATGCATTAATGACAACAATAAATGCATCAAAGTACAAGGAGGTTTTGTGGTACTTACTAGCTCTCCTGCCTCTGCTGGCCTCTGGAATCGGTGAATGCGGTCGAATCTATGAACCAAAGCCATCGCTGCTGACTGCTGCTGCTCTTTTCTCTCTCTACACTCTAATCTCTTGGAGGTGTAGATGACAATGAGGATGTATTTCCCTCATGGTCTATCTTATAGACTGCCCTAGCCCTCATTTCCTGAGTCAGTCTTCATTATCCTGTGACTTTGTCACTTTATCCTATCCGGTCAGTCCATTCTAGCCTTTCTTTCTTATCGAGAGACTGTTTGTGATCTTTTCAGACATTTTCATCCAATCTCTCGAGGGGGCATATCATTCCCATCTTGGGGCAACTTTGTATCAGTTCATATTATCTTCTTTAAAACAACACGACAAGCTGCATTGTCTCAAAGAGGGGCAAAATGTAGACACCTAAAATTGTCCAATCTAATTAAATAAATATCTTTATTTATTTAATTACTTTAGCCTAATTTATCTATTAATTAAATAAATCCTTATTTATTTAATTAATTCATTTATCCTCTTCTAGCCTTATTTCTCATTTAGATAAATACATTTATTTATTTAAATTTTCCTTTTTCTAAATTAAATAAATAGCTTATTTATTTAATTATCCCACTTCTTCTATTAATTAAATCAATATTTATTTATTTAATTAATTCATTAACCTTTTCTACCCATGACACATGTCATTCATCTCTTAATTCATACACTACCTACCCCTTTCATTATTTTATTATTTCTTTTACCTACCCTCTAATCATAGCCGACCTCCTTTTACACCTCTCAATCTTATCCCTCCATTTCATATAATATCTTCTATATAAGGAGATGTTTCCTTCATTATCAAACCCCCTGTTGACTACTTGACTACACTACGCTTTTGAACATAGGCAATCCTACTTGCAACCACATTTCGTTCTTTGTTGAGCTCTTGTGCACATAAAATCTAAGAGAAAATATATCAAGCAAGATCAATGGAGATAGGAAGAATGGAGATTCAAACCCTATTGGACATGTGATGGTATAATCTTTGTGATTTCATTTGATTTACATTGTCTTAGGTAATCTTCATATGTTATGGTGGATCTTTGTTGTTGTTAGGCTAGGGTTTTGTGGTTGAATTCATTTAGCCTTTCAATATCGTTATTATTGTTATCCATTTTCACCATATACAGGATGCATAGGTTATCTAAAGTTTTCATGTGTTGTATTAGATCATTTAAAAAAAAAATGTATCTCTATTTCTTGTTTAGATGGTTAGTTTTCTCTAGGGTATTTCGGTGCATATTACAACCAGCCTTGTCCTCTAGAGAAGTTGAATATATCACAGCCTCTAAGGAAACTTGGGAAATCTTATAGCTTCAGAGAATCCTTGAAGATGTATTGGAACAAGAAGTTTTATCTACATCACTCTTTGTTGACAATCAATCTGCAATCAAAATGATCAAAATCCAATCTTCCATGATGGAACCAAACACATCAACACCAAGTTTCATTTTATTTGACACCATGTGAAAGATGGTAGTATACAACTCAAATATTGGCCCATTGAAAATCAACTTGCAAAGTAATTGTATGATAGAAGTTTGAGAAAATTTGAGGAATGCTTGGTTTAATTTCTTTAGATTAAGGAGGAGAATGTTACAATATTAATCATCGAGATTAAGTTTGTTGTATTTGTCTATTTTATTTTCTATTGAGGAAGTTATTTTTAGTCTCAATGTGAATATAATCATATTGGTTTGTCTTTTGTTGTTTAATTTGCAATTTCTAGCTTGACAAAAACTTTCTTTTGAATAGCTTTCAATTCACCAATGACAAATTCTGACCAATCTGGAACACCCTTCAAAACTTGAAACCTAAGCTCTTAACATTTACAATTACACCAAAAATGTGCAATCTACTTGCACAAAATCATGAAGTTCATTTAATCCTAATTTAGTGACCCGTGAAATTATTTTAGAGCTTTCAACAACATTATCAACAAATATGAGAATATCTTCTTTGATTGTATCAAAAGCATCATGAAAATTGTTGCCCCTCTTGGTCATTGATTTGAATTAATGTAAAATCCTAAGACATCATAATTGATTTATATTTTGCTTTGGATTGACATTTTGTAAGGTTTTTTGTCTATGGTGCTCATAGTTATATCTTTCTTTGGTACACTTGGCTATTTTTTATCAAGGCATATTCAATTGATCCTAATAAAGTGCTATGTTGGTTTATACAAGTGCACAAATTAAAGTCTAATTGACTTTAGACATAGCATATTTGTCAATGGTATTAAAGGTTTTATTGCACTTCCCAAGGCAAAAAAGTGTTCAAGTCACTAGGACTTGGCAAGGTCATTAATTTGCTTTGTTTAAACAGCCCATTGAAATACTTGGTGAGTGAACATAATATATGAAAGTCACTTTAAGTGACTAGGTGCATATTATATTTGAGATGGTGTAATTAACCCCATTGAAATACATCTTCAATAAATTTCGACACTTTATGTGGTTAAAAATTTTGTGACATTAAGTATTTGGAAAAAGGAAAACCTAAAAAATTTCAAAGATCATTTTTTTCTTATGCCAAGAGGCCCTTGGGCTAGGGCTTAGCCAGAAGAAACCAGGGAATGACTTAAGACATTATGGAATAACTGAAAAAGATGCATGATAGGTTTGATGGTTCACAACTAGTAAATAAATGGCAGTATGGTTTTGATGGTGGCAAAAACAGTTGATTTTGACAAGCTCATTTCAGGTTCTCCATTTTTCAGTTTGAAAAGAAAACATGAAAAGTATAATTTATTTTTCTAGTTCAGTTTTTCTTTTGTTAAGAAAGTCATTTGTTTAAAGAAAATTGTTACTTGCATTTGTCTATTAATGTGTCTGTATTGAGCTTAAATTGTTTTAAGTTTTTGTTAACCCTTATTCGGGCTGTTAAAATATATTAAGGGTTTGTAAAGCATTGATTTTGTTGAACCTATATCTATACCTGTAATGACATTGCTTAAAACCCTATTTAAGGGTCTTTGAAATAATCAAACCATTGTTCAGTATTTTTCATTCTTGTATTTTTTTTTTGTTTGAACTCGGGTTGATTTTTTTTTTGTGTTAAGGTATTAAGTTTGAGTAACTTTGTGGGTATAGTTTTCTTACCCTTGTCTTTGTGGGTTATGGTGGAGTAAAGTATTCTTTAACAAGAAAATCATATTGTGGTTAAGGATTGTCATTATGTCAAATCTATGTTATGTTTTGTCAAGGGTTTGTTAACATTGTTTCAATTACCATTCATATCATGATGTACAATAGCAAAGCATTATGTTGTTAAGGCATTGAGAAGTATCATTATCATTCTGGTACTTGTTAAAGATAGTGGTTAAGGATGGAAGTTATGTTTCAGTTTGAAAATGCAAAACACTATGTGTACTTTCTTGAATTCATTATTCAAGGTGTTGAACAAAAAGACATATCATTCTCAGACTATGAGGCATTGTATTGATCTTTATTTTGTATCTTGATAGCACATTCTATGCTCTGAAAAAATGCAACTGTAGAAATATTTCATAGTATTGTGTATATAAAATATAAACACTATTATGTCTTATTTGGACCTATGTCTCTAAATCTTAGGTGATGCAAGATCAGAGAATGTACTTGAATGAAATAGAGATGATACTTTGTGAATGAAACAAAGTAATTGTAAAAATATTGAAAAGCTAGTGAGGTATTGAAAAGTCTATCAATGAGAATGTTTCAGATAAGCCAATGAGGCAATTTCGAGTGATTTTATTCCCTGGGAGGGTTTCCTCTCAAGACATATTATTGTGTCATATTCGTGTGCGTGTTTTGTTTATTCTGCTATCTATTCTATTTGTTTCACATTGCTTAAAGTTTGTCAAAGTTTGAAAAGATTTTAAAAAGTTAAAATTGTGTATGAACATTGATTCACCCCTCTCAGTGTTCATTGTGCTCCAACAAGAACATGATTTTCCATTTTTTCAACCATGCTACTTGTTAGCAACAATCAAGAAGGAAGACTAAGAGGGGGGGTGAATCATTCTTCACCAGAATAACAAACTTAACCACCAAAAAAAGATCTAATAAACTACAGCAATAAGACAAATAAGCAAATCGAAAGCACAACACACAACACCAAGATTTTGATGTGGAAAACCTGGTTAAGGGAAAAACCACGATGGGAACCTATCCACAATAAGATGATACTCTGCAGTAGTATGTGAAAATATTATAATGGGGAATGCACATGCATTCAAGCACACATTACCTAGAGCTCACTGCTCAAATATAATGGCCCAAAAGGCTACAACCCTCTAGGAAGTCTCACTAACTTACAATAAGATTCAGACTACAATCTAGAAGAAATGAACTCAAAGAATAGCATCTCCAAATGCCTGATTACAGTTCTGGTTAAGCACAGTTGTCTGCTCTACAACACCAATCTCATCTCAATCTCAACACCGAAGGATAAATCACTTGTTCACACATAAATCTCTCTCTGATAATGTAGACACAACAATGACACCCAAATTACATGACTATATCACCTATATATACAATTCATCAACCTTGATAACAAGGTTGGCTAAACTCTAACCCTCAACTCATAATTACAAAATTACATCACATGATACAAAGATCGTCCACTAGACCAATACAATGATTTACATATCATAGCATGGACCTAAATCAAATTCTCAAAATACACAACTCCACCAAAAATCATGCCAAGATCAACTGCAACACACTACACCACCAGGAATACCGCATAATGCGCAAATCAATGCCGGTTGATGAAAACCACCAAAAACTTGCACAACAATCAATGTGGAGTGCCAAAACAAATAGGACATGACTAAGAAACACTAGCAAGTATGTTAAAAATTAGGAACAGCTACACCCACACCACTTATCAAATCTTCATCGATCAGCATCTGAAAGCTCAAGAACACAATCAATCGGCAACTGTCATGAAGAAAGATAATGTGTAGAGTACCAAATCACAAACCATCTGAAATGAAGATACAAAAGACCATCCCAAGAAATATCCCAAAATCTAAGCACAAGATCTGATCGCACAAGAATATATCGGAGGATATACCGAACTTTGCAAAACAGTGATCAACAAACCAACACTACAAACTGGATCAGAAAATCTTCCCAATCTGCAATTACCAGAGAAAATCATAGGAATATGTTGACATCAATGA
This sequence comes from Cryptomeria japonica, assembly GCF_030272615.1. Taxonomy (NCBI): domain Eukaryota; kingdom Viridiplantae; phylum Streptophyta; class Pinopsida; order Cupressales; family Cupressaceae; genus Cryptomeria; species Cryptomeria japonica. The sequence goes on along the minus strand of NC_081411.1, from coordinate 583,530,835 downwards.
AAATAAAATATCCTAGTAGAAACAAAGATCAATAATATCCAACAATCTCCCCCTTTTTCATTGATGGCAACATATGAATGTGAAAAACTGTCAATGCAAAGAAAGAAGATATCACCAACAAACACCCCCTAAGATCGGGACTTAGAAAGAAGTTTTTTACATGATCTCTCTCCCCCTTTGACAACAATGCCAAAGATCTCAAAATAGAAAACCAAACTCTCTCCAAAACAAAAATGTGAATCTCTCTCCCCAAAACACAAACTACTCCAGCAGAGGAGCAACACCAACACACCAATCTAGATAAAGAGATAAAGCTCTGAAGTCCATCAGATTGATGCAACTTAATGCATCTAGTTCTCATTAGGAGGGGTGGATACCCCTAACTTGTCTCTCAAATAGACAAATGTATCTGTAGGCAAATGCTTAGTGAAAATGTCAGCAATTTGTTCCTTTGTAGATACATACTCTAGCTTCACCTTCTCTTCACTGACTTTCTCTCTCAAGTAATGATATTTGATTGACACATGTTTAGTCTTTGAGTGTTGCATTGGATTCTTTGACATATTGATAGCATTGGAATTATCATAGTAAATAATAGTAGGCTCATCATGAATAACTGTGATATATTTTAACATTTGCTTCATCCAAACTACCTGAGTGCAATTACTAGCAGCAACAATGTACTCAGCTTCAGCAGTAGATAAGGACACCGAATCTTGTTTCTTTCTAGCCCATGAAACCAACTTCTTACCCAAAAATAATGTTCCACTAGTAGTGCTCTTCAGGTCATCAACATCACCAACCCAATCAACATCAATGTAGGCACAAAACATGAAATCATCATTCCTCGGATACCATAATCTATAGTCCACAGTTCCCTTCAAGTATCTGAATATCCTCTTAAGAGCAGTGACATGACTCTCTTTTAGATCAACTTGATATCTAGCAGCCATGCACACAACATGCATAATGTCTGACCTAGTCTGAGTAAGATACAACAATCCACCAACCATAGATTTGTACAAATTCTGATTAGCTTTAGGAGTTTCATCATTCTTAGACAATTTACAACCAATCACCATAGGAGTTCCAACCAGTTTGGAGTCATCTAACCCAAACTTCTTCAACAATTCCTTCACATACTTAGTTTGAGATATGAATATACCTTTTCTAGTCTGTGCAATCTATAAACCTAAGAAAAAAATCATCTCACCAATCATAGACATCTCAAATTCTTTCTACATATCACTAACAAACCTCGTACTCAAGTTATCATCACCACCAAAGATAATATCATCAACAAAGACTTAAACAATAAGGATGTTATCATTTTCAATATTGAAATACAAATTACTATTAGCAACACCTTTAGTAAATCCTAATTTCAACAAATATTTATCTAATCTAGCATACCAGGCTCTAGGGGCTTGTTTCAATCCATAAAGAGATTTCTTCAATTTACATACCATGTCTCCATCATCTAACAGTGAAAATCCATCAGGTTGTTCAATGTAAACTTCTTCCTCAAGATCACCATTCAAAAAGGCAGATTTGACATCCATCTGATATACCTTGAAATATTCATAAGCAACATAAGAAAGTAATAGTCTAATAGCTTCAAGTCTGGCAACCAGGACAAAAGTCTCCTCATAATCAATTCCTTCTTACTATGAATATCGTTTACAAACTAGTCTTGCTTTATTTCTAACAACTTCACTCGCTTCATTTAGTTTGTTTCTGAATATCCATTTAGTACCAATAATATTCTTATCCTTAGGTCTAGGCACAAGTTCCCATGTATTATTCTTTTCAATCTGATTTAGTTCTTCTTCCATAGCTCTCATCCAATTTTCATCTTTGCAAGCTTCAACAACATCTTTAGTTTCAACTTTAGAAATCAAACATACTTCTTCAACAGCTAATTTTCTTCTAGTCATCACACCCTTGTTCTTGTCACCAATAATTTGATTTTCAGAATGATTCAATCTTACATACCTCAGAGTCTTCTGATTGTTCTAATTATCAAGTTCTTGCACTCCTTACCAACAACAACAACATCCAGATTAACAATTTCTATCGGATCATTATGTTTAGGCTCTTCAGGCTGAATAGGCATTAAAACAATATGTTGACCATCATCATAAGCACATGCTCTGATCTCTTGTCCAAGATTCTCATATACCTTCACATTTGCACTCTCCACTATCTTTTCTAAATCTCTTATTGTAGAACTGGTAGGCCTTTCTCTTTGTTGAATATCCCAACAAAATTCCTTCATCACTTCTAGCATCAAACTTTCCTATGTCCTCATCTCACTTAATATAACATTTGCTACCAAATACTCTAAAATATCTTGCAGTAAGAACATGACCAAACCATAACTCATAAGGGGTCTTACCGGTATCTCCTTTGATGTGAACTCTGTTGAATGTGTAAACAACAATACTAATAGCTTATCTCCAGTAGATCTTCAGAACATTTCCTTCAATCAATAAAGTCCTTGCAACATCCAAAACAGTTATGATCTTCCTCTCAACAACTCCATTATGCTAAGGGTTTCTAGGAGCAGATAACTATCTTCTAATCTAATGCTTATCATAGAATGAATTGAGCTCATCGGAACATAATTCTCCACCTCTATTAGATCTCAGACACTTCACCTTCAAACCAAACTCAGTCTCCACCTTAGCTTTGAATATCTTGAATTTATCAAATGCTTCTGATTTCTCCTTCAAAAAGACAACCCACTTCATCCTAGAATAGTCATCAATTAGTAGCATAAAATATCTATCACCCTACACTCTTCTAACATTTTTAGGTCCACATAGGTTAGTGTGCACAAGATCTAGCAGTCCTTCAGATGTATATTGTTTGCTTTTGAAAGAAATCCTTGTTTACTTACCCAATTGACATTCCTTGCATACCTGATTAGCAGGCTTAACAATCTTAGGCAAATCTCTAACATCATGTGTAGAATATATCTTAATCATTGAATCAAAGTTCACATGACATATTCTCCTATGCCATAACCAACTCTCATCAATCTAAGAAATCAAACAACTTTTCTCACCAGCATTCAAATGAAAAATGTTACCTTTAGTCTTAGTTCTAGATGTAATCTCTATACCGAAGGCATTTAAGATCTTGCATTTTCCATCCTTGAATTGTAGATCATAACCTTTATCAACCATATTTCCAACACTCAAAAGATTATGCTTCAAAACTTCAACATACAAGACATCATCAGTGTTGTGCTTACCATCAAAAGAAATAGAACCTCTCCCACAAATTACACAGGCTTTGTCATCTCCAAATCTCACTGTTCCACCATTATATCTTTCCATACTCACAAATTTTCTTTTATCACCGGTCATATGATGTGAACAACCATTGTCAATTACCCATTCATATTTCTCTTCAACCTTAGTAGCTAAAGCCTTCTCCTCAATAGCACAACTAGTGGAATCAACAAGTACAGGTCTATCTTCTTTAATAGCAATAAACACAACTTCATCTCCTTCTAATTCTTCATCTATAACACCTTCATTAGTATCATAATAATAGTTCTTCTGATTTCTAAACTTACGGTTAGACTTGTAAGGCTTATCATACTTCTCATGCTTTCCATATCTATCATTCCTAGCATGATTATCAAACTTATCATGCATCTCATACTTAGCCATTCTCTCTAGTCATGTAGAAGCAAAATGTCATATCTTATTGCAAGAGAAACATTTCAAAGGCAACTTTTCATCATACTTACCGACACCCTTAGGCAATCTTTGGGAAATCAATGCTTCAAGTTCATCTAACTCTCTTTCTTTCTCTTCCATCTCTCTCTCTCTCTCTCTCTCTCTCTCTCTCTCTCTCTCTCTCAAGATATTCTGCATTCATCAAGATCATACTTCTGCTTACCAAATACAAATGTAGATTCTCTAAATGTTTTCTCAGACTTTCTATGTGATTATCCAAATTCACTCAACTCAAATGCAGCAAGCTTTCCAACCAACATTTCTCTTCTCATAGTAGTCATGCTCCAAATCTCATCAATAGTAGAAACCTTATGTTTATAAGCATGAGGCAAAGATCTCAACACCTTAGCAACAATTTCATCTTCCTCTATGGTTCCACCAGCACATCTAATACCTAGGACAAGGTCATTCACCTTATCCATAAAAGAGTGTATGTTCTCATCATCTCCCATCTTCAATGTCTCATATTTTCCTTTCAAACTTGGCAACTTTCACTTGTTTATTACCTTCATAGAGGATCTCAAGCTTCTCCTAGATCTCATGTGCGGTTTGAAGTCCCATTACATTTGTCATCTTAGAATCAATCAAGGGACTAAGAAATGCTTCCTTCACTCTAATATTGTGTTCCGCTTCCTTGATCTCATCAAGAGCAGACTGTCCATTCTAAAGAACAATATAGGTATTCTTTGTAATCTTCCAATAATCTTCTCCAAGACATTTCAAATGCACTTCCATCTGGTTCTTCCATATAGTATAGAACCTTCCATCAAACCTCCAATTGTCCTTCTTAAAGATAACACCTTGAGCTTCCATCCCAGATCTCCTCAAGCGAGTAAGCTTCTACCAGAGGATCTAGCTTTGATACCAATTGTTAGTAGCAATCAAGAAGGAATACTGAGAGGGGGGGTTGAATCGATCTTCACCGGAATAATAAACTTAACCATCAAAAATAGATCTAATAAATTGCAACAATAAGACAGATAGGCAAATTGAAAGCACAACACACAACACCAAGATTTTGATGTGGAAAACTCGATTAAGGGAAAAACCACTGTGGGAACCTACCCACAGTACGATGATACTCTACATTAGTATGTGAAAATATTACAATGGGGAATGCACATGCATTCAAGCACACTGCCTAGAGCTCACTGCTCAAATATAATGGCCCAAAAGGCTACAACCCTTAGAGAAGTCTCACTAACTTACAATAAGATTCAGAGTACAATCCAGAAGAAATGAACTAAAAGAATAGCATCTCAAAATGCCTAATTACAGTTCTAGTTAAGCACAGTTGTCTTCTCTGCAACACCAATCTCACCTCAATCTCCAAACTGAAGGATAATTCACTTGTTCACACACAAATATCTCTCTGATAATGCAAACACAACAGCGACACCTAAATTACAATACTATATCACCTATATATAATTCATCAACCTTGATAACAAGGTCGACTAAACCCTAATCCTCAACTCATAATTAAAAAATTACATCACATGATACAAAGATCGTCCACCAGACCAATACAATAATTTACATAGCATAGCATGGACCTAAATAAAATTCCCAAACATGCAACTCCATTAGAAATCATGCCAAGATCAACCACATAACACGCAAATCAATACCAGTTGATGAAAACCACCAAAAAATCACACAACGATCAATATGGATCACCAAAACAAATAGGACATAGCTAACAAACACCAACAAGCACGTTAGAATCATCAAGAATAGTTGCACCAACACCACTTATCAAATCTTCATCGATCAACATCTGAAAGCTCAAGAACACAACCAATTGGTAAGTGTCACAAAGAAAGATAACTTGCAGAGCACCAAATCATGAACCATCTAAAATGAAGATACACAAGACCATCCCAAGAAATATCCTAAAATCTCAGCACAAGATCTGATCACACCAGAATACACCGAACTCTACAAACTAGTGATCAACAAACCAACACTACAAACCGGATCAAAAAATCTTCCCAATCTGCAATCACTAGAGCAAATCACAGGAATATGTTAACATCAATGACAATAACATAGCCTAGCAGTAGAAATGACCAACAATATCCAACACTGCTATCACCCTTCATGAAATGATCTTTTCTTTTTGTTAGCTAGTAATGTTAACTAGTAAGCTACATTGATAGTTGCATCATCTCTAGGCTTTGGGAATTTTGAATCTTATCAATATTGTTGGATATTCTAGGAATTAATAAATTTCATGGAAATAGTTTTATAGACATATCCATCTTTCCACATCAAACCTCAATGGACCCAAACACATCTCCAGCAGCTGAGTTTAATAGGAATGAACATCTTTGGAGGGATAGAGACTTCTTCCGAATAGTATTATCACCATGAATATTCTATTTTTCCAAATTGATCCAAGCTTCATTTTCAATCCCTGGCTTCCTATTTTCTCTGACTATAAACTATTAATAAATTTGGAAACAATATTTTCCTCACATAAAGCATAAGTGGAATTCTTGATGCCTATTTTCCCAAATAAGGAATTCTAGATCAAACACTCTTGTTAAATTGTCACCATACCTATGCTTTGATTTTGAAATCATGTTGATATTTTTAATTTGCATATGTGAATATGCACATGTGATCAAAATATGTTCCTTCCCCTTAAAATATTTTCATATATGATGTGTGAATATTTTAAGGTAGTGTAAAGGGGAAGAACAAAGAAATGGACCCTTAGGAAGGATGTTTACTCAAAATAAGATAGAATAAGAGCTCCCCTAGAATATAATTAAGGAAAAGAAACAAAAGAAAAAAGGATACCATAGATAAAAAGAGGCCTGATGGCACATAAGCGAGAATGAAGAAGCATAAGGAGAGAAAGATAGAGGTAATATCAACATCATGCATAAGTAAATAAAATAAGAAGCTAATGTATGATGGAGGTAACACCATTGTTGTAATAAATAGCATCTCATATTATGATAGACTTGATCTCAAAGTCATAATGGAGGTAGTGTAGAAAGGAATAAAAAGAGTATGCACAATGTAGAATAAGCTAGATAGAGGTGACTTTGAATGTCTTATATCATGTGAAGAAGAGAAGGGTATATGTGTAGAAGGAGAAAGTGTGACAACTAATTCAATAAGTTTTTGGACATTATCATGCAATACTTGGAATTGGTTGGTGGAATGGCCTAGAAATAAATTATATGCATAGAGGGAAGGTTGGTTGCCTATATTTTAGAAATTTCTTACATGTATAGAGATGAAGAGTGATCAAATGGGATTGAAGGTGGATAGGAAGTAATAATTTAGGTGGATGCATTAAAAATGTATAGGAGCTATCATATAATTTAAATGGAAGAAGAGAAGTAGATGGAGTAGGAATTAACCATTTCTATTGGGGTGAAAGGTTTAATCGATGAAAGGAAGAATTTATAGAGATATCGACTAATGAAGAAAGAGAAGAAATAGATAAAGGAGAAGATTGGTGATCTAAACTTATTGTATAAATGTGCAGTTTAGGTTCCACAAGGACCTCGATCATTTCCTCTTGTTCTCAATACCACTTCCATTGTGTTCATGTTTATGAAATATTTTAAATCTAGGCTTGTAATTTTTTTTAAAATTAAAAAGAGGGGGGTTCACATCATTGTTCTTATTGAAAAAATATTTTTATACATATGTTGAAAAAGTAGTAGTATAATTGGTAGAAGATAATGGAATGATTCCTCCATAAGAAATTAAATTCATGTTTCATATAAAAATGCTAAGTTAATTGGGCTGAACCTTTATGTAAGAAGGGGTGAGTTCTAAGAAACATTAGTCATCGTTGAGATATGAGCTGGAAGAAAATTGATCTTTGCATGGTGTAAAGTTAGTAATTCAAGATATATTTGGTGTCTCTATTATGACTAATGTAAAAGGTACCATTATAGTAGATGGTATAGAAAGAGAAATGTCAATAATTTGACAATAGTAACATGGGTTAGTATAGGCTTAATCCTTCCCTTCATAGATGAAATTTATGAATTGATGAAGAGAAAAGGAACTACTACCATTGTATGAATCCATTATCTATCAAGAATAAGATGCAATGCCCCGCAAGGAAAACACAACGGATATTACGATTTGGTTTAGGTTTGGTAGCTTGCTACCCTAGGGCAGCGTGCTGCCATGCGGTAGCACTGCTACCCACACGGTAGCATATGCTACCCTACGATAGCACTGCTACCGCACGATAGTTTCTGCTACCCTACAGTAGCAGCTGCTACCCTACAATAGCACTACTACCGCACGGTAGCACATGCTATCGTCAGTAGCCTTACTACCATATGCGATAGCCTGCTACCATCAAATTTATATATATATATATATATAATTTATTTTAATAGTATACCAACTACAATTTCCAAACTTCAATATTAATTTTCTCATGAAATTTTTTTTTTTTGCAATAAAAGTGGATTATTCCACTAAACTTTTTTATTAATATTTTTTATTTTTTACACAAGATTCAAAGAGCATACCAGAGGAAAGAACCTTGGGAAGAAAACCTCTGGTCACAGCTCATAAAATAAACCTATAGTATCTAACGGATCAATTTATACACCCCGCCCAAAACCACATACAAAATGCGGTCACAACACATATAATATCAGTTTTGCATAGAGCCCATATGACAATTTGCCAAAAAAAACCCCATCGGATAATTTTCAAATGTAGACTCCATAGCTGCTATCAATGGAAGAAGACAAAATTTTCCAAAGCCCTGTGCCAAATCCCATGAGCCAAAAACCTTCCTGCCAAAAAAGAAAGTATCAAAAAACCTTTGGAAAAACACTATTATATCAAATACCATGACCTCGAACTCTTCTCCAGAAAATGAACATGAATAATTGAAATGAAAGGGGAAAGCGTGAATAATTATCATCATAAAATTTTAAATCGACTTTACTCAAGAAAATCATATGACTATTGTTGCAAACCTTCCCATACCCTAGAAGGAATTTCCTCAAAACCCACCTCTCGCTGATTAGCATTGCTATCAATGGCTAAATTTGCCAAATAATCTGCAATCTTATTAACTTCTCTATAACAATGGGATACCAAGAAAGATTCAAGCAATTCTAATTTTTGTAAAATGGGATCAAGTATATACTGCAAATTCCAACAATTTGATTTCTTTTTCATGACACATTGAATAATCACCATAGAATCACCTTCAATTATTAAGTCCTTAATTCCCAAAGAGATTTCCATATCCAATCCAAAAGACAAAGCATGAAATTCTGCATAATTGCTAGTTTTAAAACCAATAGCATGACACTTATGTCAAATAAAATTTGCATTGTGATCATAAATTACCATGCCTACCCCAGCCGGCCCAGGGTTACCATGAGAGGCCCCAACAAAATTCAGTTTAAAGTTTATTTCCCAAGAATTTAATACAATTTCTTTTTCCAGAAATAATTAAATAAAACCATTTCCCCAAAACTTACATAATCCATTAAATTTAATTAATAATTAAGTTTATTTCTATAGTAAATAACAATTTCACAAAGATACAATTAAAAGACTATCATAGCCAATATCGGAACAAAACAAACAAGAGAGAATGATTTCTCTGGTAAATCCCATTCCTCTCAAACCTTGCAACTTCCATGCATAATAAAAATCTTGGCAAAATTTGCCATAATAATTTTCCCAATTTTCTCAAATTTTAATCCACAAACACTCAGAAATAACTTCTTTCCATTAAACTAGAAATTAACTTTAGGTATGGACTTTAGCTAAGAACATAATTAATCAGACAGGATATGACAATCATCTTAACACACACATCATTCAGAAGATAGAAGAAATAGAAATAATTTCTTAAAACAACAATCAAAAGAAGCCACCCAACTTGGTATAGCTTTCTTGGAAGAAATCTGTAGAAGAGCCCTAATCTTTTCAACAAGCTTCGAAATAAATTTCTTCACCTAAATCCTTGACCGGTTTCCTGTGTATCCTAAAATAATGACCTATTCCTCTTTTTAAACTAAAATTCTAGGTTGAATATCTTTTTCCAAAAAAAACCTAAATTTAGTGATAAAAGCAATTTTCTTTTCTTTTCCAATTTTCTAACAAAGGGATAAGTTAACATGCAATAATTAAAAATCATTTTTTTCTTTCTTTTCTTTTCTCATGCAAATTAATTAATTTTTTAAATAAAGAAATTAAAGCAATATTTTAATTCTAATTAATTCTTTTATTCATTTATTTATTTATTTATTCTTTTATTCTTTTATTTATTTAAAATTCTAGGAAACAATATATGCAATTCATCTAATTTATTTTTCACAAAAAATTTAAATAAAATATATTTCTAATATCATGCAGCTTGCAACTTAATTTAATAACTTCTTTTAATTAATTAAATTTATAATCTCAATCCATACATAAATCAACTATGAGATAACTCCATAAACTTAATTAATTAATCAAATCCACTAAAACACACAAATTGAACAAATATCAAGCAAATACTCATAAAAAGATCAAATGACAAAATACGAAGGCCGAACTAACTGACTGGACGACCAACTAACAACACTCACACGAGTGTAAATGAGTAAAATAGGGTCAACTACTATCTCCTCCACTTCCATCGGAAAATATAAGGCACACTCAGACCTGTGAAGCTAGGTGGAGACGATACCTCGTACCTACCTGATACTTGTACCTACAATATCCTGCATCACCGAACCACACATGCATATATACAATATAGAAAACATGACATACACACCGATGAAGGAGAATCACGATGTTCCCTATCTCACCGAAATGGGTGAAGGAAAATCGTCCCCTTGCATCCAATACACTTGCACACACACAACATATAATTCCACATTGCATAGATAAGGTAAAGTGTTAGTACATAGCAATAATCCATAACATGTCATAAATCACAAGTACTGAAATACTGCAAATAAATTATGCATCTCATATCCAAATAAAGCATGAAATAATGTCATAAAAGTTTGAATAACACATCATGGTAATGTATCCACTGAAAACAAACAATAATAACATATGAGTCTAATAAGTTCAAATGAGAAGGGGTACTACAGAAGACTCTAAGAAATATTCTTTGCAATGACATGTACTAACATAGGGAGGTGATATTCCAATAATTTGCAAAGGATCTATGGGAAAAGTTCAAGATGAATGAGATTATATATGTATCAACATTCTTTTATTTTTTCAAAGTCAAAACTAAAAATTTTAAACTAGAACCTGTAGTACAATAAATTGTATCCCTTTAAAATTACACACTTTATTTGGGACCTACATTGTTGTGCTTCTTCCAAGAACAATTTAGCCTATTTGGGCCCTACATTGTTGTGCTTCTTGCTATAACAATTTAGCCTATTTGGGCCCTATTTTGGTGGGACCAATAGTCATGAATCCCTTTTTGAGGCCCTATTTTTATAGGACTAGGGCACCCAAGTATTTAGTCCCACCAAAATTTCTTGAAATTGTAACCAGTGCAAGTGTCGGCCTTCACATTTTCAAAATTGATCTCAATTTGGGTACTTGACCATTTTATATTGGACTAAACTGGAAAATAACCTTGTGATTCCTATGTAAAGCACATCTTCTATCATTCATAAGGGTTAATAGATTCCAAGAGAATCCAATTATTTTGAATATGAGTATTGAACACATTGAATACCAAACTAAAACATTCTAAATTTAAGTATGATTTCATGTTTGTGATTTATGTTTACCTTGTTATTATATTAACAATTGCAAGAATCATCTAAAGAGAATTGCATCATCACCTTTATGTGAGACTACATGTGAGGATTTCATACCTAAGGTATAATCATTTTATCGCAATATTTCCATTATTATTTAGCCTCAATCCTTTTGAGGATGAGCTCTCTTTTGCATCATCATAGTAAATGTGGAGAAGGAACACCAACACAATGTTTGAATTAGGTAATACCCTATACAACACAACCATTCTTCCCCTTTTGTGTGCAAGTTCATACACGACAACAAAGATGTTGAACAGACCAAAATATTGAGAAAGGGGGGGGGGGGGGGGTGAATCGGTATTACCCAAATTTAACACACATAAATTTTGAAACTAAATTTGATCTCAATTAACCTTAGCACATGAAATAAAATCCAAAACAAACACAACCATAAGAGAGGCACCATATTTTTATACATGGAAAACCCAAATGGGAAAAACCATAGAGAGGGTTAACTCTCAAGATAATATAACTAGTTATATGAGATTACAAAAGGAGGCTCACTACCCAAATTACAAAGGCTCGCTACCAAGAAGAATAAGAATGAACTGAGAAAATTGCATCTACATATGCATGGGATCAAATCTTGTTAAGCTTAGACAACACATCAGTTGCTTGTAGTAGATCCAATTAAGAAACTCTGCAACTCATTCACTAACTACTTGCTCACACTCAAAATACTATCGCACAAAAACTATCCTTCTTCTTCACCAATCTTTCACACCCTCTAACTTATCACCTTCTTTACTAATACTTCACTCTTCTCTATATCTCTTTCTCATAGTCATATTTTATATATCCGATCAAAATATGTATAAGTGTATATATATTGTGTGTATGTGTGCCGATAAGAATATTCATTAAGTCGGCCTCAGACACACTCACCCAAAAGATATTCCAATGGTCAAATCATGTGCTAAAATCACCAGAGAAAAATAATAATAAAAACTTTCAAGGTCAGACTGACTTGGAATGATGATAACCTCGAACTTCCACAAGAACATGCTATTGAAGCATAAAAAACACGATCCACCTTAGCATAGGAATAGTTAAAGACATGAATAATAGATCATAAATAGGATTGAGATTAGATATCAAAATTTGGAGGCAAATCGGATCTCATAGAACTGATAGAAACTACATAGCCGAATATATCTCTATAGGACAACATCCAGAGCGTGAATTTCAGAGCACTAAAACACTATATATTGCAATATCCAAATCAATCCAAATCACCACGATTGACATCAATGCCAACCAATCAACCATTTCTAACAAAAAATTATAGATCATATTGTGATAAACATTCTCAAATTTTGAACAAGTGAAAACCTCTAGACTAGGGCACTCAACACATGTTGCCAACACCTTTTGATCATATAATAGAATTATTGAAATGATAAATAAGTTATAACATGTGTAGTAACCCACCATAATTAACTCAACTAAATTGACCATTTTATTTTTTTTGTTTAATTTAATCATTGTGTTTGATTCAATCACATACTCTGGGCATCCATCCATTTAGATTAGGCATTCATCCATCTGGGATGAGCATCTAACCATATGGGTTAGGAATTTGTCCATACGGGACATAAGATTTCATCTATCCAATACGGGATAGGCATCTACCCATATGAGGTAGGCATCTATCCAATCGGGATAGGCATCTACCCATATGAGGTAGGCATCTATCCAATCGGGATAGGCATCTACCCATGCGGGGTAGGCATCTACCCAATCGGGATAGGAGGTGCTCTGGCCAGAGACTTAGACTCATCGGGACCATTCCGGTCTTGAGCCACTCACTGAGTACTACACTCTTCTAATAGAAGTGCACCGAGGTCATCATCCTTAGGAGTAATTAAATAACATAATTCAAGCTTGAATTCCACCTCAGAATTTGGCTTAAAGCCTCGGGAAGTCAAGCAAATCCATACGGGATTCCTTCCGAGTATGCATTGAATTACTTTTCCCATTTTATTATACTTATCTTTTAATTTAGGATTCTTACTCAATCCTTCTTTTTACCAAGCCTAGACCCCACCCACGAACGCCTGAGTAAGAGGGACAACTCCATCCCAAGACTACCTACATACCTGCTTCGACACGGGATCAAGGTGTAAAGTATGTATTTCTATTTTCTACTCTTTGGTTTGATGTAAACTGATTAGTGGGTACGCAACCCTTTCTAAGGTCAATGTCCCAGATAGTTTCTCTACGATTGCTACCCACGGTGGTAGCACTTAAACAAAGTCTCAAGATGGCCTATTTTTTGTGGCCTAATAACTACATCCTAACACCTATCATGAGCATCACCCTTGACCAAATTGTCAATCACCAATATCTCTTCAAGATTAAAATCAATTTCATAAAAGCATTTTACTTATCCAGCCCTAAAGGGGGTCTACTATGGTTTATCTCAACGGATGAAAAATCATTTAAAAATTATCTTATTAGATTATTGATCCAAGAGGGATTACCTGCCCCTTGGATTTTAACTTCCAAGTGTCCCTTATTACTCCCTAACGATTTATAGGGACGATGCCACAGATGTTGTTGATGTAGCTTTATTAGGCATTAAGTGCAGTAGTTCAACACGATGACATTACCCGTAAGCGTGACCTAGAGGCACTGTATTTACCGAACGCTACTTGGTTTTGGTTTTCGAACTTCCTTTATTTAATTCTTTGAACTTATGATAAACATCATGCTTGGAAAATAATTATGAATTGAACGCGTATATTTAGACATTGCAAAGCTCAATTAATTGAAATAACTACTTGATGAATGACATGGAATAAAACCATAACTAAAATTATTTATTATTCAAAACTTGAATATAACTTGCATAATAATGATAGTTAGGTAACTTGCATAATAACAATTAAATGTATAATTTGCATGAAGATGGGAACACCAATAATTGAAATCAATGTAAAGACATTTGCATGAAGCGAAGGTAGGGTAAGTTACATGCGAGAATATCGCTTATAAAACCACTAATCCCAACATAGAATTTAGCTTCAAGTCATTTAATTACTAAGTGGATCTTAAGAGGATCTAAGTATCATTTAATATAAAAAATTTTAAACTAGTTATAAATCTAAAAATTACCTAGGTTTAAAAATTTTATTAACTAAAATGTATATATATATATAAAAGAAGGAATTTAAATAAACTAACATTTTAAACATATATCAAAAAGAATTTTTTTTTTTTTTAAATTTACATTGCCCTTCAATTTAAGTTTGATTGGCATTAACAAGGGTCAATGGGAGTGGGACCCCACGGGTCCCCTCCACTACCCTGCGGCCACTGCCGCAGCAGTGACCGCAGGCTAGTGGGGGGTACCATTACGGTACCACTCCCCTGTGGAGCATTAACTCCGTTCTCCACCTATGAGCCAGTATGCACGGGCACTATATCGTGCAAAAATAAATATTAATCACTTCGCATAAATTTATTAATAACTTATATATATATATATATATATATATAAATATATATATATATATATAGATTATAATTCATTCCAGAATATTAAATTGTATAAAAGGAGAATACATAAACAGGTATGTATACATAAGAAATTATTAATGTAAGAGAGAATATCATATTAATCCCAGGGACGAAATATAACAGAGAAATAAAAATAACCAGAGAAGTAATTTGCTCCAATGATGCACAGATTATCAAGAAGTAGGTAGGTGTTTAAACTGAGAAATACAAGCTAACACAGAGGGATTATATTCTATTTCTCAACCAATGTCCAGAGAGGGAGATAGAGAGATATTTACAGGAAGATTATTTATTTTTAGATTTCACAGGGAGAGAGTTTGTTCGACTAATATTCACAGAGATTCAACTAATATTCATAGAGAAATTTTATTCAACTCATTTCACAGAGAGATTTTATTTAACAAGTATTCACAGAGAGATTTATTTAACTAAAAATCACAGAGAGATTTAAAATAATCACAGAGAGAGATTTTAAAAATAATCACAGAGGGATTTAAAATAATCACAGAGAGATTAAAGAATGAGATTTAGATTTCCATTCGAAGAACCAGAGAAATGAATTAGAGGGAGGAATAAAGATTCAAATCACACAGGAAGAATTTTAATCTCAGAAAAAGAGATTTTAAACAAATAAAGGAATATGATTTTCTTTTGCTAAAATCATTGGAAGAAAAACAAAAAGCAAGATCATGTGCATATTTTCTTGAGGGAAATAAAATAAATAAATAACTATCTTTTGCATGCACTATATGAAAGCATTATCATTATTATTTATCCCCAAATAAAAGATTTAAAATCTAATAAAAGAATTTCTTTATGTAAAGGAAGATCTATAACTATTTTTTTTTTATAATATGAATTCCTCATAAGTGAATGTGAAATAACAGGGAGAGAACCTGGTTTATCGAGCTTGATGTTGAATCCACTGGTTATCCTTTTGATCCTTCCTTGCAACTTGAGAGAAATCCTTCAACAACAACTTAAAAATTCCTGCAACGAAAAATGAGACTACCAACAAAAAGATCTACTTCTAAAACTTGGGAAACTTCCTTCAAAACATAATCAACTCCCTTCTTTGAAACTTGCATATCATTTTATAAGAAAAATCCCTCCATTCCACTATCTAGAAAATTTAATTAAAAAGGAGATTCTTTTCCAATATTGGACTCATGCAAATTGATTAAACTTAGTGGGGGAGTTACATGCAAGGTGGTGGAGATTCCTCTAGAAGCTTCTCATTCTTCCTACAACATGTGCCATAATTGGGAGTGGAAAATAAATAAATAAAAATAATTCCTTTTGAATTATATTCTCCAAGTGTGTGTGTGTGTATTCATTTTATTCTTTTATAACATTTATTCAATCATTTATTGAATTATATAATAGAATTGTATTTAAATCAAAAAGTGATAAAGGAGGGTTGTGACAACATGGGAAGCTAACTAATTAGGGTGGTAGCACAATGTATTATTATTCAATTAGTGTGTTGGCATGTGATTTGTGTATTGTCATCTAAAGAACTACAAAACTCTAGTTCTATGATGAATTTCAAGAATAACTATACTTAGATATACAACATCACTTGGGACAACACACTAGATGCACCAATAGTGAAGAAAACACAAAAAAATAATTCAATATAATAACTCTAATAGAAATAATTGAAAATAAAATGGGAGTAATGAAAATCAAACCCTTTGTGCATTCAATTGAAGCTCCTATTTTCGTCTTTTGGCCTCTATGAGGAAAAAATGGAATGAGAGAAAATTAGAGATTGTGTGTGTTTATCCTACATATGTATAGGAGTAAGAATGTAAATATGAAAGAGAATAAATTTATAAACATTAATTCGTAGTCTATGTGAAGAAATACCCTAGTGTGTATGGTAAAAGAAAGTATGTGAAAGATCCACAATGATAAAAGAATCAAACCCCAAAACAAAACAATAATGAAGGAAAAGAGGATAAAATATATAAAAGTAGTCTCCACAATGACAACAAAAAATGATCACAAGGCTTAGGAGGTGTTGTAGAATACTAGAATATTGTAATGTGCTAAAGAATGATACATAATATTGTAATTTGGCCTTGAAAAGATAAAGCATTCATTAGAAAATGAGGATCCAAAATAATGGAAGATGGATTCCAAATGCATAGGTAACAAGAGGGGCTTGTAAAAATATGCAAACAATAATAAAAAAATGGAACTTAAAAGGGCACTTATAGTAGAAATTAGATGTTGTATGACTATATAGTCAAAGGATAGAAGTGTTCTGAATTAACATCCATGTGCAACACTATCATCCCAGTACAAATTTTTTAGAGATTTCACATAGTGGAAACAAAACATAAAACTAGCATAGATTAAACACATGAAAACACAAAAAATGGGGATTCACATAAAAATCAATACAACACTAGCACTAGGAGTGAGTAAAAGACTAAGATTGGGTTAAAGTTGTTAGTTGAAAATTTTGTAAATGGGGGAAGTTCACAAAATTGTGGTTTTAGTCACAATGTGTGAGATTGAATCTCTACTAATTGTAACGGAAGACTCCCCCTTTGCTTACTACTCTCTCTACTTGAAACACAATTTTAACTATGAATCCTACTATAAACTTGTACAAAAAAACATCATATTCTCTCATTAGAATAGATGTTATTCTCTCCTCTTTTTTCAGGAAAGAATTTACAATGCGGAGTAGTAATGATTAATAAAACTTCAAAGTTATAAAGAAATAACTTAAAGTATGTGAATTCAAATACAAGTAGAGAAGCAAAGTTTCTGTGAAGGCTCAAAGTCCTCCATTGCTTCTCTGGGATGAGAAAAAACTATTCAAGCTCAAAGTCTTGCAATCACTACAATCCTATCAACCTTTTACAAATACTTCTGTAATCCATGGTGTATACTAAGATAACAAAGGAAAGCACAAAGTCTCTATGTTGATATCCAATTACAATTTTGATAATCTTTTCACAAAATAACAAAAAGGAGTTTGAAGTCTTCAAATCATTAACTCTTGTACTAATTACTAATTCTATTTAACAAGAGTTGAAATGTAACACAAAGTTTACAAACCAGCACTTATTCTACTCTTTAATACTATTTCAACACAAAGCTTTTATTTGATCAAAACAAGATTTTATCACACGAATGACATAAGAACACTCTCACCATAAACCACAATGAATCCAACACAAAGTTTGAATGTCAATGGTGTCTTCTTATTTGATCACATTTGCAAAACAACAAGATGAACTCAAAGTTTCACTTTTCTCTTCATTTCGACAGAGTTTTGTTGCATAAGATTAAAGATGAAAATTACAATGAGCAACCTCATATAGAAAACTGTAACTAAATCAAAGAAGAGTCCTATTTGACTTAGAACTCGTGCACATTCTAGATGCAAAAACATGTATACAAAATGACACTAGAGGTGCCAATTGAGATTACAAAATGATACTAGACTAGAGATGCATAAAAATAACTAAGTGTCTAGAGCTTGTCTTGTTTCTAACATTCTTCACCAATGGAGTCTTCATGTCCTTTCTTGGTAGCCCATACTTTAAAATTTGCAGGTCCTCGTTTATGGAATTTGATGTCTGAAATGGAGTTGTAGGAATGGATTTGAAGAATTCTTGGCGTTAAACAAAAAAGACCCAAAATTGCCAATCGGGGTTTAAGAAGTGCATTTCGGACTTATAAGTTCGATTTGCACTTGAGAGACTCAAAAATATAAAATGGTGTAAATTGGGCTTAAAAGTCTAATTTGCACCTTGCTCAAACCAAAGGAAAGGAAAACCGCATTTTGGTGTATGTTGAGGTTATACTGCCAACATGCATCATGGGAAGGAACCATGGTGTATAGTGGGGTTATACCCCCGACACGCACCATGTGAAAGCACTTGGGAAAATCACAAAAGGAAATGGTGTGGGTTCGGGTTGTAACCCTGATATACACCATGAAGGGGAGACTTGGTGTAGATTTGGGATACAATCCCGATATACACCTCTACTAGCACCGTTGATTGCCGATGGTGGTGTAAGGTGGGTTACGGCCTTGACTTACACTCAAAGGGAAGGTTTTGCTATAAGTCGGGGTTGTAACCCCACCTTACACCAAAAATAGGTGTGACTTAGATTTTTTGACCTTAGTTGTAGTTCGGGTTTATAAACCTGACCTACACCTAACATGAGTTTTACATGGCTATGAAGTGGTGTAAATCGAGGTTACAAACCTGATTTGCACCAAACCTTAAAAAATTTGAAGGGAGGTGTAATTTGGGTTTGTAAACCTGATTTACACTTGTGCACAAAAACTAAGTTAAAACACCCAAAAAAGGACTAGAACCTCTTAATCAAGAATTGAGGGCCCTAAATCACATAGGAGGGAGAATAAATACTACCTTGAAAAACATGCTTAGAGAACATGAACTACAAATTAGACAAAATCTATAGGGGTTATCTTATTTTTGTGACCTAGCCAAAAATGAGGACAACAAAAATGATCGTAGGAAAGCTACAAGATTTATACATGAGCAATCCCAAAACATAATGTAACAATTTTAAAATATAGTATTTTGACATTTTGAAAAAAAGTAACAGGTTAAAATTAAATGTAGTTGAATATTTAAAAATAAATGTAGTTGAATATTTGTATCATGCCTGGTTCCTCAATGGAAGGAAGTTAGGCTTGTAAATCTCGCCAATTTATGAGAATTGATACCATATGATTAAGATAGGTTTCATTTAACATTATGTTTAACTCTATGTTAAGATTGAACCTAATATTTAAACATGTGGTTCTTCATATTCTATTTGAAGTCAAATAAAGTTATAATCTGCCCCTATTCATATTAAGAATTGTATTCTTATGTATTTAAGGTTCCAAGAAAGTATGAATTTTATTCTTACCTCCTTGAGCTCTCTATCATATTGATGATGGATCAAAAAGGGTGATTAAAATTGATGATGCAAAAAATATGATTTAACAACAATCATCCCCAATAATAATTTAAAAACTTTATTGAATAATTGACTACATTTTTAAGGTTCTTTCTAGCTGGATCATGCTATGCCCTATACTAATTAGATGTATGGGGATGTGTAATGACCAAATAGGACTCATGTAATCAATACATTATTCATTTACTAATTCTTAATTATATTTAGCTAAGTTGAAAGGACACTGACATGTAGAAATTGGATGCTAAGTGACTATATAGTTAAAGGATATAAGTGTGCCAAATTAGCATCCATGTGCCACACTAGCATCCAAGTATAACAAACTTAGAGACTTCACATGTTGGTAATAAAACATAAAACTAACATAGGGAAACACACGACATCATATATAACATAGCTTAACACATAAAAAGAAACATGACACTAGCACTAAGAGTGGGTAAAAGATTAAGATTGGTTTTATAATGATCTTATCGCATGGTATAAGAGCTAAAAACTAGAGTGAGCCCAAAGTATAATGCAATCATTGTGAGATTTATAATTTTTGACATTACATGATAAAGTATAGGATAAAATTTTATATAGCTAAATAAATTTGTATGATCTCTAGATCATCAATATAAAGAAATTAAGGTCTTAAACCTCACTTATTTTGGGGAATTAATACACTATGATTGATCTAGGTTCTATTTAATGTTATGTTTAATTCCAAGTTGAGATTGAATATAAGATTCAAACATATGGTTCTTGGTTTTCTATTTGAATGCCTCTTACAATATTACACTCCTACTAAGATTAATCATTTTATTCTTATGCACTTGAGATTCAAATAAAATATGACTCCCTAGACATTATTTAAAATCTTTATTATTAGATTTAATTAAATAGTCAACCATGGTTTTAAGGTTCATTCTAGTATCATGTTATGCCCCATTCCTATTAGATGTATGAGGATATGAATGACCAAATATGACTCATATAATCATTATACTAGTGATATAAATATTATTTCCTAATTATTAATATTGTTAGATAGGTCAACTTCATTGAGATTAACAAGTTAATATATTGTCATTTAAAATTATTGAATAAAAAATATTCTACAGACTTCATTCAATTTGTATAACTTTTATTACTAGATATTTTTATATTTCTTTGACAATTCTTTTCATTTGTTATGTGAATTTACTTAGGATTCTTTTTTACCCTCCTTTTATCATTTAAGATTTTATTTTGACCCGTGATGAACTTATATGTAAGCATTATTTCATACTTAGACTAGGGCCATGTAGCTACAAGTGCTATCAAACATTGTTCAAAATGGTGGACAAACAAAATGGGCTTGGAATTACCTCTAAAATTATTAATAGAGTGATGAAGATGTAATAATTATACAAAGAATTTTATTGGTGGAGAGCATGCCCTCAATGCAATTTCAACAGAGATGTAAATTGAAGGTTAAAAGGTTCAAGCAAAGAGTTTGTGAGTCAATTAAATAATGTAGTTTTTGATAGTCAAGGAGTGTGAGAAATTTGATCCTTTATAAGTGTGAAGGAAAATTTAGGAGGTGAAGTAGTGTTATAAGAGATGCTAGGTGAAAATAAAATGTGAAATTATCTATAAGAGGTCAACCAATAGAAGGAAGTATATTTCTCTAGATCATAGAATAATGTTGCAATAACAGTAGGATTTTTTGTTGAGGAAGATCAAAATAAAATTCAATAATTTTAAGCAATCAATTAATTCATGATTATTGAAATTTTGGTGAGTGAATATTTGTTGGGTCGAAAAACTATGAGTCTTGTGACATTACAAGTAGTTTGATATGGTAGCATGTAGAGAAGGAAGTAATATGTCAATCTTGTGTAGACCAAGAAAGTGTAGTAGAAGGGAGACAAAGTATTATGTGTAAGGAAAATAAATGAAAAAATTATTTGGAGGTGGATAAATTGTAGAGCACTAAATTCCTCAAGGGATGTGCAAAGGTGTAGAATGAAAAAGGTGGTCATTTAGAGGATGTGACATGACCTAGCTCAAGTCCTTGGAGCTAGAAGATGTTATCACAATAGTATAACTCTTTTCCATGGATCTTATACATGTGTTAATGGTGTGCTAAGGTTGGAGAATAAGTTGAAAGAGAAATTCTACAGATCAACCCTTATTTTTTTAAAAATTTAGCTCACAAAATTTTCTACATAGCGTGTCTAATGTAGTAGCACCCTACTTCATTACAATCTTGTTTCAACCATTTTTTTTCATCTTTGTACTTCAATTTATTGTGTAGGTCTATTTCCATTTAGCTAGAAATAAATTTTACACATTCTCCTACACGCTTTTTTAAGGATATGAGATATTTAAATTATATTCTCCTACATTTTTTTGAAGGATATGAGATTTTATTATAGAGTTATGATGGAATTTATCTAATGCATTCTTGTCACACTTGTCCACAAAAGGTTCCTAATAGTTCTTACATTCATGATCATATTTTGGGCTATGTAGTATGAACATGATTAAATTTGATCCTTGGTAAATATATGTAATGCCCCGCCAGGAACCCTAAAGGAAAACAACACAACTAGGCAACTAAAGGGTGATATATTTTTTTTTAAAGATTAAGAGCATTAATTATAACAATAGCACGTTTAATAACACAGCGGAAGTCTAACACATGATTTCCTAAGGGTTACCAATGAAGATTAATTTGCAGATTATATTAACACCATGGTTAATCCGATTGTCCATTTTAATTATTTAAATTAAATGCTTAAGATTAAAACTACACATACATCTAAATTCCATAATGAAAGAAGCAAAGTATTCCAATGCATTTATTTTTCCATATTTCATTTATACATAAGATCAAAGCAATTGAATTAACATACATTCCACCGATACAATATTACAATATCCATAAATACATGGCTTCCAAAAATACCACGGAATCCAAAAGTTACAATATCAAGGTTACATTAAAGTTTGATACAATGAACACAAGGTCTCAACTGAACAAAGATCACAAACATGAGCTGGCACATGAACCATGAACCAAGAAACACCAGGGAAGCCTTTCCTTGCCTGAAGATATAATCCAGAACATCTGATGGGAAGTGGCACTACCACCCGACCATGTGATCCCAAAATGGAACCACCCCACAGTTCTAGGAGATAGTAGAAAACCCTCAAGCAAGCAAAATAAGACGAGTACGAAAGAACTACATGACTCCACAAACATCCATGTGACTCAACTCACAAACACTAGTGACTCTAAGGAGAGAGTGTCATTGCATGGCTTAAGGTGATTACGCTAGTAGGTCTCCATAGGTCTCGGCCCCCATCTTGGGTTATCCTGGTAACCTCTCCCAAACCTCTGGCTCCATCTAAGCCTCATGCGGACCCTACCAATCCTTTCATGAAGACAAGGTGGTAAGTTTGTCATTCCAAGCCTTCTCACCACATCTTGAGCCTATACAAGCACTCAACCATGTGCGAGGCACATTATCTTAATTAATATTTTAACTACCCACCCCCTAATCAATTATTAGGTTATCACTTCTTAACTGACTTTTGAGGGGTTATCTTGTCATCCACTTTGGGCACAGCCCCTGCTCGAAAGCCACTCTCTCTCATAGGACACTAATAGGAAAGGTCTCTCTATGAGAACTCTATGGCGAAACAAACAGCCATATCTAATCCTGACAAACCACAGGTGAAGGATACACAATCACTAACCCAGGATTGACCATTTGGAACAAAACACACAATGGCTCACATCAACAGGGTTATACAACAACACCTGACCAAGGGGTATAACAACATATGACATAATGACAACTCAACAGAATTGCAATGAAATTAAGCTAGACTGCAAATGCCATTTACACAAAATCCTAATACAGACAATCTTTTCTTTAAACAACCAAAAGCATAAAATACTTGCAATTAAAGATTTTCCAGAAAATAAGAAAATACAACTATATTAATACAAGGAAATCAATGTTGTCATTTGTCCAATAAGGTTAAGTAAAATCACATAAAAATTAACCCCCTAATTATGTGTTCATGATTAATTTACAAATAAACCCGATTCGATTGTATCAATAATCTAAATTAAATTCCAATTTAAAAATTATATATAATAATATAATATAATTACATAAATATATATGTTCTTTGAATATAATATTATATAATTATATCACATTAAAATATATAATAAAAAGAAGATATAATTTTGAAATATCTTTCATTTCCAATAACATAATTAAAACCACAGAAAATACTATATATATATATATATATATTATTAACATATTAAAAATTAGATAAAACCGAATTATATAACACTGGCACGAAACCCTAATGTACCAAACTCTGCACAAAATTTAACATAGGGAAAAGCGAATTCATTATAACCCCCCTGCTACCGCACGGTAGTAGGTACTACTGTAGGTAGCTTTGCTACCACACGATAGTCGTTGCTACCGCCGGTGGCACTGCTACCATTCGGTAGCTGTACTACCGTCGATAGTTGCTATCGACCCCCCAAACCAAAGATTTTTTTATGTATTTTTTTTATAATTTTTTTTTTAAAATTTACAATAGCATAAAAATATAATAAATTTCATTTTCCAATAAAATTTATTTCTCACAAATTTATTTAATACAATTTTCCCTATAAATAATTAAATAAAACAATTTCCTCATAACTTTAATAACCCAAAAAAATTAATTGAAATTAAATTTATTACCATAGTAACTAAATAATTACACAGAGATTCACAAATATTAAAAAGGACTGCCATAGCCAAATATTGAAACAAAAATCAAACAAGAGGGAATATTTTCTCTGGTAAATCCCATTTCTCCCAAATCTTGCAATTTTCATGCACAATAAAAATCTTGGCAAAATTTGCCAGAATAACTTTTCCAAAATCCTCACAAAATTTAATCCACAAACACCCAGGAAATAACTTCTTTCCATAAACTAGAATTAATCTCGGGAATGGATTTTAGCCAAAATCATGAAATAACCAGAAAGGGGTTTTGGATTTGACAAATATTTTAACACACATCAATCAAAAAGAGGGAAGAGATAAAATATTTTCTTTAAAAACAACCAAAAGAGGACACCCAACCTGTATAGCTTTCCTGGAAGATTCACGTGGAAGAACTCAGTCCTGTACCGGATATCCAAGCCAATCCTTCTTCCAACAATCCTCTGATAATTTCTTCTTCAACAAAATATTACTTCAAAAATAATTTTCTTCCCAAAATCTCTGCCTCCTTCTTGTGTACCAAAAAGAGAAAGATCTATTCTTTTTAACATAAAATTTTAAGTTGCATATCTTTTTCTTTTTTTTTCCCAAAACCTAATATTTAATTTTTTTGTAATAAAAGCAATTTTCTTTTCTCTTCTAATTCCTAACAAAGGGATAAATTAATATGCAATAAGCAAAAATCATTTTTTTCTTTTCTTTTCTCATGCAAATTAATTAATTTCCTAAAAAAAGGAATTAAAGCAATACTTTAACTCTAATTTATTCTTTTATTCATTTATTTATTCTTTTATTCTTTTATTCTTTTATTTATTTTAAATTCTAGGAAACAATAAATGAAATTAATCTAATTTATTTTTCACTAAAATTTAAATAAAATATATTTCTAATATCATGCAGCTTGCAACTTAATTTAATAACTTCTTTTAATTAATTAAATTTATAATCTCAATGCATAAAATACATAATTCAAAAATACCAACTATGAGATAACTCCATAAATTTAATTAATTAATTAATTAAATCCACTAAAACACACAAACTAAACAAACCCCAAGCAAAGACTCAGAAAAAGTCAAACGACAATACACGAAGGCTGAACAAACTGACAGGACGACCAACTGACGACACTCACAAGAGTGAACCTAGTTAAAATAGGGTCAACTACTACCTCCTCCACTTCCATCAGACAAATATAAGGCACGCTCAGACCTGTGAAGCCAGGTGGAGACGATACCCTATACCTACCCGGTACCTGTACCTGCTATATTATGCATCACCAAACCACACATGCATATATACAATATAGAAAACACGGCATGCACACCGATGAAGGAGAATCATGGCGTTCCCTGTCTCACTGGAATGAGTGAAGGAAAATCGTCCCCTTGCATCCAATATACTCGCAGACACGTAACATATAATTTCACATTGCATAGAAAGTAAAGTGTCAGTACATAGCAATAATCCATAAAATACCATAAATCACAAGTACTGAAATTCTACAAATAAATTATGCATCTCATATCCAGATAAAGCATGAAATAATGCCATATAAGTTTGAATAACACATCATGGTAATGTATCCACTGAAAGTAAACAATAATAAAATATGAGTCTAATAAGTTCACACGAGAAGGGGTACTACAATATCTTGGACTTCTCCAATCATTTTTATTTTTTGATAAAAGTGGATTTACCACTAAATTTTATTATTATTTTAATTTTTAACATGGTGTCTGGTTCAACGAGCACTAGAAGGAAAGAACCCGTAAGAAAACCTTCTAGTATTTCTCAAGAAAAACTTAAGGCCTACCTACCCGTTACAAAAAGCCTCGAAGGCATATTAAAAAACCCCACTCCCATATTACATAGAATACCCATTGAGTACAAAGGGGCTACCATACATGGCATACAAAATCCGATTACAAATACTCAATATATATCTATCCCTTCAGCTAACTATGAGGAAACACCACAAAAATGCAATAGAAGATCATCCACCGGTGAGAAGATATAGTCCTCAACAGAAAAAGAATAAAAATACAGTCATTAGTTACCAATTTGGATCAATCACCAATCTAATATTATCTTTAGAATGAAGACAAAGATAATTAAAAATACGGTTGAGCTTTACAAAATCAAACCGATCAAAATTCACAAATTCCCAAGGCAATTGAACCATAACTCTATACTCCATGCTTACCAGAAAATAACAAAGATAGCATTCAATCAAACAAATGAACAACAATGTACCCACAAACGGCATAAGCCAAAACATTACCACAAACAAAATACTTTGAACTTACCCAAAAAGTATTCGAAAACCTGCAATAGTACAAATGTCAAGTGATCATGCAAAATCAATCTAAAATGTAATCTTGATACAAGAAGTGTCGAATGAATGACAACCAAACAAAAAAATACAAAATTAATAACAATAATAACCAATGTAACCATTGTGAGTATGGATATGAGTATGAAATCATACCAAAACACCTGAAAACTCATATCCATGTTCCCAAAACAAAAAATACTGGCATCTATATAATAAAGTAGATATGAAAACCAGAATAACATAAAACTATTTGAGAATATGGATATCGGTATACAAAATAAATTTAAACAAAGCCTTAACCAAAAAACAAACCTCAAATAGAGATAGGAAGAGAATCTGGATCAAACTCAGCATACTCCAACTTACCATTCAGAGCATAATTAACCAAAAGATTGAACATTGAATTGTTTATCCTATAGCAATGCTAGATTTCAAAGTAATCAAAACAATTTAGAAAAAGTAGGATGGTATCAAGAATATAAGACAGATTCCATGAAAAAGATTTACCAGAGGACGCTGCATGAATTGTGATCATAGAATCCCCCACAATTTTAATTCGTTTAATAGAGAGTCTAATAACCAATTCTAACCCAATTCCAAGGCCATAAATTTTGCAAAATTGTTAGTGCCATTACCTACACAAGCACAGACAACCTTAACAATTTTACCAGCATAATACAGAATGGTAATACCAATTCCACATTCACCAGGATTCCCCTGAGAAGTCCCATCAAAATTAAGTTGAAATACCCCTTCAGGAAGATCCTTCCATTCTAAAATAACATTTTTACTATTTGAGAGGTAGCAACTGCCCCAAGGCTAGGAAATTTATTCAACAGGGGCCAATATGTAGTCATTTGCACATCCCAACTTGAGAATACCCTTTTCCTACCAACATTCTTATGAAGATAACTAACAACAACTTCTGAAATGCATTTTTCAATCCGACAAAATAAAAAATACAAATCAGAAAATTGCTTCCTAAAAATTCTAGTGTTTCTTTCCAACCATACATTCCATATAACAATAGAAGGGCTAATATCCCAAAGACATGAAAATGTAGAAGATCAAAATAAAAGGGGCCAACTCTTAAAAATATCTACCAATTTAGACGGAATAGGAGATACCCAACCAAGCTTTTTAAAAATCCAATACGGATAATGAAATGTCAATGGGTAAACTCTCTCTTGAAGAATTAAGGGAGGTAGTTTTTTCCTTACCTCCAGATAAGTCCCCGAGTCCAGATGGCTATATTGCACTTTTTTCCAGAAGTGTTGGGAATTTATAGGTAGGGATCTTTTATTAGCCCTTGAGGAATCAAGGAGGAACCGTACCATCTTAAAAGAAATGAATGGTACCTTTATTGCTATTATTCCAAAGGTTGATCAGCCCAAAACTTTAAGGATTTTAGGCAAATCTCACTTTGTAATGTCCTTTATAAGATCTTTACTAAGGCTATTTCCCTTAGGTTGGCTAAGATTATTCCCTCTATCATTTCCGAAGAACAAGGGGGTTTTGTGCCGGGGAAGGAGACACATGAGGGAGTTGTTCTAGCCCATGATTCTTCATTCCTTGGATTCAGAAAAAAAACCGTCTATGGTGTTAAAACTTGATATGATGAAGGCCTATGATCGGGTGAGCTAGGATTTCCTTAGCGCATTTATTTATTATTCAAATTTCTATTTATCAATTTTTTATGTGTGAAGATTCATTCATGTGGATGACATCCTTTCTTATGGGCTTGGTTGCGATATTCAAATTTTAAATCTTCTATCAAATCATAGAACCATTTTTTAACAAGATCCTTGAATCTTGAACAATAACATTTATTATTTTTTATTTTTTTCAAAGAATCCATTCCTATAAAGATCCACATTGAAAGAGTTTGATATTGAAGCAAACTATGCACCAATTTATGAAGGTTATCATCTTTAAAGACTATGATGCATTTTTTAATAAGGGGTCAAGATGTGTATAATTATGCATCATTGTGTTTCATAGTAGGGATCATCGCTCTTAGCTAGTGTTCTATCTTTTGAACAGTTGTAAAAGATAATCTTTGTAATTAATGTATTCAACCATTTTTCTTTAATGCACAAATTTTGTCATAGATAATCAATAAAATCTATGTTGATCCACTCTCTTTGTACACGTTAATATCATTTTTATGTGTGTATCAAGGATTCAAGTTTCTTACTTTGATAACGATTGGATTCTTTTTCCTTCCCCTACATTAGGTAAGATTTTATATTATTTCATTTTTTATATTGTAGTATAATAAATGGCTAGAGTTTTATCTATGTTTGGATTTATGTAATCTCATTTTCATTGAATCTATAGCAAATAAACATGAGTTATTATATGTAGCAAAATAACATTTGAATAGACCTTAATAAAACTTTCAAGGTCAATAATAATTTTGATGGGAGAATAAAGGATTAATTTGGTGATTTTATTATATACTACCTTCAATCTTGGTTCCAATTTTGTCACTGCACTTACTAAATGTTAGGAATGTCATATGTTATGTCATGGAACTTGCCGATTTAGAGGTACAACATGGCAAGCTTGGTGTCACATTTGTTTCACAAAAAAAAGTATTCATCTAATTTTTATCCATTAATGTGTTAGATTGAATCTTGAGACACCACATTTTAGATGATGCTTCCTAAAATTTTATTATTTTTCATTACCTTAAATATACATCAAGCAAGTATCAATGATTTATTATAATACGACTTCAATCAAAATACATAATGCAACAATTTCAAAATAAACTTATCTTATTTTTTACTCAATCAATTCCAATCTCAGTTTATTCATTTTCAACTTTACATGATAGAAATGATTAATTATATTTCTAAAGACTTTTATTTCACCTCAAAAAAAAATCCCACAGTAAATATTATATAAAAGATCAACTAGGCTATACAAAAGAAAAATTTGAAGGTGTGAAGTCACAAAATTTCCATCGTTCTGGGCACGGCAATTTGACGTGATCTGTTTCACTCACTTGTAATCAATTCTGTCTATTCCAAGCAAATGTTATAAATTCCTTGCCCTTTCAGAAACGTAATAAATGTTATAAACGGCAGATTTATCAAATAAACAATGAAATGATGTGCAATCTATCGACTTGACTTTGAAAAATGAACTTCTATCAATGTGAAAAATTCTTGCCATTTCAGAAAAATAATTAACGTCGACTCACTCTCTCGCTCTCAGTGATTTGTTAATGGAGAAAGAGAAAGTTAAGAATGAAATCATGACTTGACTTTGACTTCACTCATTTCTTATCATCGACTGTGAGTATTGGAAGGCAATGCAACACTTGATCTATCTGAGAGTCTATTGACTGGAAATATCCCTTTCCAATTAGGGGAACTATCATCTTTAGTAACTCTTGATCTATTAAATGGTAGCATTCCCATTTCAATTGGAAAATCTTCCTACTATTAAAGCCATTTATCTATCTTCAAACATTCTTCAAGGTAACTTTTTTCTTACTTCTTTTCAAAATATGACTACAATTTCTACACTTGATCTATCCTACAATGAGTTGACTATCACAATTGAACCAGATTGGATACCTTCCACCGTTCATTTCTACACAGTATACAATTTGGATATCTCCAACAATAGTCTGTTTGGAAATGTTCCAGATTGGTTAGGGATACTTCCTCATTTAGCCTATCTTAGCCTGTCACACAATATCTTGCAAGGTCTTGTCCCCTCCAGCTTGAAGATAAGTGATTTTTACCAATTGGACTTGCATGGGAATTTAAATTTGCAACTACTGGACTTATCTCAGAATGAATTCATGGGGTCCATTGCAGTGGATATCGGTAATCTTCTACCAACAATTGAGATTTTGTCATTTTCAGGAAATAATCTCAGTGGTGACATACCTTCTTCAATTGATCTTCTACAACAACTAGATGTTTTGGATCTCTCAAAGAACAAATTATTTGGTAAAATACCATCAAGCATAACTAATTGCTCTACTCTAACAAGATTAAACCTAGCAAATAATGGTTTCATAGGAGAGATACCATATCATATAAGAATGCTAAGCAGTCTCAGTTCGCTTCATCTCAATGAAAATATGTTGAAGGGAAACTTGCCATCAAGTCTAAAAAATTGTTCTAGATTACAGATTTTAGACTTGGCTGATAATCTCTTTTTTCGAAATATACCAATTTGGTTGGGCCAGTTCTCTGAGTTGATGATACTTGTTTTGAGATCAAATAAATTTGGAGGACGCATTCCACATCAATTAAGCAATCTGTCAAGTCTCCATGTCTTAGATGTTTCTCACAATAGTTTGATTGGAGTTATACCACCACAGTTGGCAGAATTGAAAGGTATGAGAAATTCTACATTGGGAAGCTCACATGATAATGGTGGCAGCTTTTATTATTACAAAGAAGAGATCCAAGTGTTCAACAAAGGATTAGAAATGGTATATAAGTTCAGTGATGTTACTTATAACTTGCATTGATTTATCTGCTAATAATCTATCAGGGAACATTCCTTCAATAATTGGAAATCTTAAAGGTCTTCACATATTGAACTTATCATATAATAGACTTACAAGAGAGATTCCAAGCAAATTTGGAATGCTTACAGATTTAGAGTCGCTTGATCTTTCAAACAATAAATTGCATGGCAAGATTCCAAATGAAATGCTACAAGTTTTCTCTCTAAGCTTTTTCATTGTATCTAACAACATGCTTTGTGGAAAAATACCTACAAGAAATCAATTTAATAAATTCAATTCTACTTATTTTTTTGGGAATCCTAATCTTTGTGGATTCTCGTTAAATAACAAATCATGCAGATGTGGAGAGAGATCAAGTTCTAATATGCCAACTCGTCTTCCGAAAAAAAGAAGATGAAGAAGTAGGAGAAATTCCATGGCATTGGTATGTAGAGTCGATGGCAAGTGCTGTTGTTGGATTTCGGGGATTATTTGGAATCTTGGCTATGAAAAGGCAATTGAGGAGAAGGTTCTTTCAAGTCTTAGATGAGATGGTGATTAATTTATTGAATGGATTCATAAGTAGGTAATAATTGTAAAAATATATAAAAACATTATATTCAAATACTTCTCATGAAATGGTATTGCCTTGCAATTCCATTATATCTAGACAAGTATGATTTCTTACTTTCAAGCTTATGAAAAAATATTAAAAGACTTGAATGCTTACACAAGATTAATAAATCTTAGGTCGTTTCAATAATTTTGTTTTAATATTATAAAGAATATACAGTAAAATATAAGAATACATTTTTATGATTGAAATATTATTTTTAAATTATATATATATATATATATATATATATATATATATATAAACATTTGATTTAATATTCTTTATTACTTTTGATTGTAAAAGTATTTTTTATTTTAACCCAGCTAATAATATCAAATAGATTCATTCAATGCACAAATTATTTTATAGCTTGTATACTATTGTTTGTAATATTTATAAATATAAACAAATGTTGGTTTTATGTGTGTGTGTGAGAGAGAAACTTTAATATAATTTATAATGGATATTTATTTTTTCAAAATAGATATATACATTAATAATGAATGTTCGTTTTTTAGTAAATGATATATTTTTATTTTGTTTTTGGATTACATTAAAATTAGGTTTGCAAGTCTCAAATTTATTTTTTTCTAT
This sequence comes from Cryptomeria japonica, assembly GCF_030272615.1. Classification (NCBI taxonomy): domain Eukaryota; kingdom Viridiplantae; phylum Streptophyta; class Pinopsida; order Cupressales; family Cupressaceae; genus Cryptomeria; species Cryptomeria japonica. Next base: position 583,497,991 of record NC_081411.1, on the reverse strand, counting down.
ACAATCATCCGCGGGGTGCTTGTATACTTTGCAGTGTTATTTTGATGTTCATAATTTTTAAAATTAGATTTTGATTAATGAAAATGGTATAATTGTTATTATTGTTTTTTAAATACGCACTATTTTAATTCTTGATAGAAATACATATTGAAAATTGTGCATAACTTGCAATCTATTCATACTTATTCAATTTTAAAAGATGTATCACACTTTTAGGCTTAATTAATTGTATGAATTAAATTTTGAATTTCACATTTTTTAATCAAATTAGGCTGGTTAAGAATATGCTAATATTTTGAAATACTTTTTTAAGTGTATATTAAAGGTTTAAAGAAAAAATAATTTCTCTTGTTTAAACATAAATTTTTCAAAATTGTGCCTACTTTCTATTTTCTTCAAGAAGATTTAGTAGTATTTCATTGAAATTTAACAAATTATGCTTCAAAAATATGATGGACTATAAATTTAATTTAATTTTCCATAATCTTTATTACTACCTTTTTTCCTAAATTATATAAATAACTCATACATTTTTAATCTTTAATTATTTAAGTCCATATTTATCATTTTGATTGTCAATTAAGGTGGTTGTTTGGCTCATCATGATCTAAGGCTCACACACATATCACGTTTTCTAAATCCCTTGCTCACATAACTTCATAGAATATTAAAGAGCCTTGATTGAATATCTTTATGTTTGATTATTATATTTGTCACGCATCTTACTCAATGAAGCAACACAGGGGGATTCACTTAATGAACATGGGTTATATCACATGTGTTCGTGGCATACTAAAGAATCTCCCTATTTTCAAAAAACATTGCCTTAAACTCATTTCTTGTCAACCCCTCCCAATACATAGCCCGAATTAAAAAAACCCGTATTTTCACTAGATATTGTATGTATCAATTTTTTCTTTTAACATTTTCCATACCCCTTTATATTTCTATCTTATGAATTGATAAAGATTTGGCTGGGTTTTAAGCAAAAATCTAGATTTGCTAGAATGTACTAATATTAATTGATGGGTTACATAAGATGTTTTGAGTTAAAATTTTCAAATAACCTTAGGTGGGCTTTTGTTTTAATTTTTCAGTTGATCGGCTCAACCGGTAAGATCTCCTCTTAAGTTGTCTCTAAGGGTTTTATCTCATTCTGTTAACCGGCCTCGTGCTTAGGCTTTTGTTATTTTATCAGCCGGTATATTTTTTCCTGTCTTCACACGCATGTTTTTATTTGCTTATGTCACGTGTTAGTGCTTGTAAGTCCCATAAGTCCCCTCTTATGTCCTAGTAACTTCGTCTTGCCTACTCACTGATGCACATGTGGATGGACACATCAGAATGAATGACAATCGACAAACTTTTTTTCAATCAACCAATCATTATGGACAATTTTTTCATTACTTTAGCTTTCCTATAGTTTCCGATTTTTTAAACATTTAAATAATTTTAATAAAATTAGTTCTTCATCTTCTTATTGGTTGATGTCATCAACAATAATTGTAGGGTTGAATTGTCAAAGTAAAAAAAAAAATAGTATTCACAATCTCTATAATTTTTCACTTGATATTATTGATTTAAAAGTATTACAAAACTTGAAAGGATTCTGGAAAGACCTTAGGAATCCAAACAATCATATCAAAACCAGAGATTTAATTGAATCATTATATAACATGCAAGAAGAGTTTATAAAAGCAAAACCAAAAAAGTCCCTTAAAAGCAAAACCAAAAAAATCCTTACATAATATAGCTCGCAGGCTTATACATTCTCCAAATTATAAAACTAAAAATCGAATACTAAAACTGTTGTTGTAGTGACATGCAAGAAGAGATCAAGGGGCAAAGCATCCACACCACTAATTTACTATATTATATTAAGAATAGTATACAAAAATTAAAATATGTGCATTTTTTGTTCAATCGGTATTTTATAACCATTGAATTATATACAAAAAAAACTATTGAACAACCTAGTCTATAGTATCTCCATCTTTTTTGAAAGTTCACATTAAATCAAAATATACCAAAGTCAATAGAATTGATTAATATAACCCAGAAGGAAAACTAGAAAAGTCCTTATATGTATTTTTCAGATTGTAAACAAAAAAAACAAGTACTGAAAGTCTTAGTGACGTGCAAGCAAAAGAAATGAAAGGGCAGAGCATCCCTTAGACCTTAGTGATGGATTGGTCCTAGAATGTGTACCCCTACTACACCTGGCGTCCCAACTATGGTTCATCATTTGAACTAGAAGGCCAAACTTCTTCTTCAATAACTAGCCCATGATGTTATGGTTTATAGTTTGTGCCAAACCCTTCCTCATTGATGTATTCCTCGAACCAATCCTTTCCTTTGTTGAACTTCTCACCCAAAACTCTCTACACAAATCTCATATGCTTGAGAATTTCTATTGTTCTTGGTACAAACACATCCACCAATGGCCCAGAAAGACTAGGCATCCTGCGAACTTGCCAATTCCCATGACGAGTTGCAAAATAGTCCTATGAGAGTGAAATGGTCATCAATATTAGCAATGACTATTTCAATTTCTCTCAAAAATTAGTCGGCGAAGAGATTACAACACAAGTGCATGGTCGTCACCTTTGCTTCTTCTGACATGATAATTGAAGCTAGGAATACAATAGAGATGTCTATATTCACTCTATATCTATGAGAAGCCATGATGAAATCTCCCCCCAAGCCTTTTTTGACTGCATGAATGATAAGGGGTTGGAATAATTCAAAAACCCTAAGAGGTTCCTATCTAAAATTTCCCCAAGAAAAGCCATTTGTTGTTTGGTAGAAATGAATCAGATAGGAGAATCCATAGATGCAAAGCTAAAAAAAGCAGCAAGGCAAATGGTGGGCAAATGAAGGAATTGAAATGTAATGCAAAAAGAGAAGTTGTGAATACCTAAATATATAGAAAACTAAATAGTCAAGAGAGAGATCATAAATGCAGAAAAAATGTGATATGAGTAGAGGTCCTGGAAATTCGAAAACATATCCATCGCAAAATCTTTTGTAGGAAATATAATTATTCTTAGTCACATCGTACATCATTTGTCCATCAACATGTGTGAGGGGAAGGTAAGAATGTAAGGAGTTCAACCAAACATTAAAAGAGAAAAATGAATTTTGAGGAGACTGATTAAAAGGACCAGATCCAAAAAACTAGAGTCGTCATCCTTTTGGTTTAAGCCCAAAGACCTCCCTAAACCGTAAAGTTACCCATGCAATCCTTGTCTCTTTTTGTTATAATCTCGCATTGATTTCTTGTAGCCAATTTTTGGTCTCTTAAGTCATGACTTAAGCCTTTCACATTGTTTTTGTGATTGGCCCCTTCTTGCTAGCCACCTGGTTTCTTTATTTCCTAAGACTTTATCTTGTTGTGCATCTCTTATAAGATTGACAACCCCGATGATTGCATAGTTACACAGTTAATCCAAGATTCTCACTCACCCTAACTCCGCAACTCCGCATGCTCACATGGCCCATGAGCCCCACAAAAATATAACTCATTATAAGTGGACCAATAAGCTTCTTCCTGTAGGATTTCGATGGACACACTAGAGAGGTGGGCCGGATTTCCTCACCACATACGCAGGTTTTGGTCGATCACTTTGTATTCATCTAACAGTCCAGATCATCATGTAATTGCAAAGCTAACCAAAGTTAGTCACAAGAGTTAACTCTGCAACTCCACCTGCTCACATGGTACATGGGCCCCACAAAAATCTAACTCATTCTATGTGGACCAATAAGCTTTCACTTGCTGGATGTCGGTGGACACATTGGAGAGGTGGGCCCGATTTCCTCACCACATACACTATCATTTTGGTCGATCACTTTCCATTCATCTAACGGTCTAGATCAGTGTGAAGTTGTGCAACGAACCAAAGCTACTCACAAGAGTTAACTATGCAACTTCGCCCACTCACATGGAACATGGGCCCCGCAAAACTTTGACTCATTCTAAGTGCACCAAAGATTTTGCTTGTTGGATGTTGTTGGACACATTGGAGAGGTGGGCTCGATTTCCTCACCACATATGCTATGGTTTTGGTCAATCACTTTTCATTCATCGAACAGTCCAGATCATTGCACAGTTGTGCAGCTAACCAAAGTTGCTTGCATGAGTTAACTCTGCAACTCCATCTGCTCACATGGCACATGGGCCCCGCAAAACTCTAACTCATTTTAAGTGGACCAATAAGCTTTGGCACGTTGGATGTCAGTGGAAACATTGGAGAGGTGGGCACAATTTCCTCACCAAGTATGAGATATTGTTTTGGTTGATCACTTTCCATTCATCTAACAGTCCAGATCATCATGCAATTGTGTAGCTAACCAAATTTGCTTGCAATAGTTAACTCTGCAACTCCACTGAATCACATGGCACATAGGCCCTGCAAAAATATAACTCATTCTAAATGGACCATTAAGCTTCCACCTATTGGATGTCAGTGGACACATTGGAGAGGTGGGTTTGATTTCCTCATCGTGTATGCTATAGTTTTGGTCGATCACTTTCCATTCATCTAACGGTCCAGATCATCGCGCAGTTATGCAGCCAAGCAAAGTTGCTTGCAGGAGTTAACTCCACAACTTCACCTACATATGTGACACATGGGCCCTACCAACAATGATGACACACATTTGGACCATTGAACAAATGACAAGTGGAGGACTATATGACTATATGCTCACTCATCCTAATTCTGCAATTCTGCCAACCTATGTGGCGTATAGGACCTACTAGTGGTGACTACACATGTTTGGGCAAGTTGACAGACCCCAGGTAGAAGACCGCATGACATGGAAAGAATGTGGATCCCATTGGCTCATCTTCTAAGTGAAATAAAGTGTGATTCTTTTTAGATAAATCCACGACTGAGATCTTTGCGTGATTGTGTGAAGATGCATGATATGGTTAATCCTATAGTGCTGAAAAAAGCATTTTGAGTGGCAGCGAATAAAAATAGTAAGTCTTTTGCGCACCCAACTCACATTCGTCACCAATTGGCAATGATCTTGTTGTTAGGGTCCCAACGTTCAATTATGAATTATAACAACTAGCTCATACCATCAAACCAACATACGTGTCTCCAGTTAATGAACCCAATTACCTATTATAATTTGAACTACTTGAATATATTAGCACCATCATGACTCAATTTTGCATTTATAGTGCTCTATGACACTTCTAAATTATTTTTCTAATCTTCTACATGACTTCTAGGGTTTACACTAAAGGTCTTCCATACAAATCCTAACTATGTTTGGTATGTTATTTCTCTTGCCCTCTCTGCCTAATTTTCAATTGCACAAGGTGATTCAATTGCCTAGATTGTGTCCTGAATAGAATTCCATAACCCTAGTTGTTGTTTGAATTGCTTTGAATAAACCCTAATGGTTGAGTCTTCTAGCCTTGGAAATAAATTTTTCAAAGGAAGTGATCTTGCAGCTTCCTGGGTCAACTGAAGTTCAGAAAAGATCAAAACCAGGATCCAATCCGGATGAGATTATTATTGACCACTATGTTGGATGTAGGGATGCTTTGATCCCACCACAGAGTTTTAGCCTTTGGAGAATAGGATATAACAAAATGAAAGAAAGAAATCTTGTGTCCAATATCTAAACTTACAATCTTGCTAGATTGGTGTTTCCAAATATATACGTGAATGTTAAGTTGATTGTTGCTATCACTGCCAATTATAGGTCGGATATTAGGGAAATTGTAGCCAAAGAGGGTTGTAGACTTACAACAATCTCACAAGAAGTTATTGAGGAAGTTTTCAAGTTAAATCCTAATATGGATTGCACTATGAATCCATAGGAATTGGAAGAAGAATACAAGAAGAATGAAAAATTATATAGAGAAAAGTTAGCATCATTCAAGCCTAAGGAGTCCAAAAGAGATGAAAGGAAATTGACCTCTAGACAAGTGGCCCCCTATAATGTTGATCTATTTTCTGGATTATATGTCAAGTGTGTGTTGCAGATGCAAGGAGCATGATTCCTAATTGGATGTTGGTGTTGTGTATTGATATCCAAGACAGTGATATCAATAGGCCTTTTTATTAAGCTTTCTTAGTAGCTAAGGGTCTCCATAATGCTCTTTGTGTTTTAAAAATAGGGAAGTCATCAAGTTTCAGGTATTACTCTCCATTGATGCACATTTTTCTGTATACATTTTTATGTATAAGGGCCTTAGGGTTTGGCATCCAGACCTGAAGGTTAAGCTAGTAATTGGAGGAGAGCCTCTCTTGATGCAAGAGCAGACATATATTTGGAGTTTGCATTTGAATGAATCTAACTATTTAGTATTTGAGAATCTTTTTGTTAGAAAATTGCTAACCAACCTCCAAAAGAATGTCAGATGGGGTCTAAGACAACAAGTTAAAGAATTTTTTAGGCCCATGGATCTCAAACTTGAGTTGGAGATTCCTCACAATTGGGGATCATGATTCCATTTCAAGGACCATACAATAATTAGGGTATTTAGTAGCCATGTCGCTCCTTGGCTTTTTCCTATCACTATTCAAGATAGGGTTGTTTTCTTGGAGATAATGTATCAATTGGTAGAAGTAAATAAGTCTTTGGTTGGGGGAGCTCATAAAAAGGGCTCAATGATCCCATCACAGGTTGTGATTAGGATATATAATTTCTTAAATAGAAAAGCATATGATATTTTGGACTCCATGTTAAATAGATATAGACTTACCCAAGCTAAGTATAGGTTTTATGATTATGAATGGTTTGTCCAAAATCTTGGGAAGGCAAAACCACAGTAGCATGAGCTGCATGATGAAGAAGACCTTATAATAAATGTTGTGGATTGCAATGATGTTTTGGAAAGAAAAGAGATATGGTACATAAAATTCAATATAAGAAGCATAGAAAGAGAAGGGAAGATAGTACTTATGTTCTAGCATGGTAGATATTGAAGCTCCCAGAGGCCATATTGAGGGCCATCTTTAATGTATATTCAAATGTGGATATGATTCCTCTGCCTCATGAGGAACCAGTGATGGAGGAAAAACTACAAGTTCGAGAGCCCGAGGAGGAAAGACCAGAGTCTCCTCAATCCATTGGCTCTCCTATTGGTCCAGCTTCACCTCCACCATCCCCTCCTCTCAATTTTGATGAACCTTCTTCTACTCCTACTACCTCTCATATGCCATCTGATCCCTCCCCTCACAAAGGTTACTTGTAGAGGCTGCCATGAAAAGGCCTATGTAGCTTCATCTTCAGGAGGACCTTTTTCCCAAGTCCCTAAAAGTCCTGTGGATATAACTCCCCTACATACATTATCCCTTGGGAGAGCTATTCAATTTCAAGCTTACGAAGGTTTTGACTTTCAAGGGGAAGAGAATTTACCCCCAAATAGGTTTGACACCCGGTTAGGTGTCACAATTTAGGATCCTCCTCCAATGTGGGCCCTTGATGCATTTAGACCTAGAGGTGACCTTAGTGAAGATGTGAGGTTAAATGCTTGTAACAAATTCATGAGTGATGATAAGTTTATACAGACTAGAGAGTTCCAACAGTTTGTCATAAGGAATATGATAGATGACTTAGAAAGGAAAAAAGGTATTAACCTAAATACCTTAGCACGTGATGAGAGGATGAGGATGAAGGATGAACTGTTGAAAACTGCTAAGGAATAGCTAGCCATCATGATCCCTAAAATGGGGAGAAGTCATGAAAAGGAGTGCAGTACTTCTTTTGGAAGGATAGGATATCTCCTCCATCATAGTTTTTGATGAGTTAAGAAGAAAGCATGACATTTATTTGGATTCATTTGATCCAATACAGAGAGAAAAGGTGCTCTTAGGAGTGATCTTTGATGATCATCTTGATCAATTAGTTATTCGGTGCCTTCACCTAGCTACTAGGAGGCCAAGAATGAGTCACGAGATGGATCAACTATTTGGCAGCTTACTGGTCAAAAGAGTGGCAGACACATCAGCCACAGAAGCAACAGGCTTGACTTTGAATGTGGAAAAATTTTCTCACAAGGTAGCTATTGGATGTTTGAGGATATTGTTGCAAATATATGCTTTGATGATATCTGCGAGATGTGTTGTCATTGATGTCAACATATTTATGTCTTTGATAGTGTTGCAATGGAGGTCATTGAGTTGATTTGTTAGGCATGTTGATGATCAGATTTTGTAGAATAAAGGGTTTGTAGAGGTTTGTATATAGATGATTTAGTGTAATTTTCAGTGGTCCACATGAATATTTGAGTGAGTTATGGTTATCTGTGTTGTTGGTTTTTCAGTTGTTTAGTTGTGTCAAAGTTTCTGTAATTTGATATGCATTTCTTCGCATTGTAATATCTTGATCAGCAGATTTGGAGGAATATGTGGGACGTTGATGTGTGTCTTCAATTCAATTTGTTCATACTTTAGTGCTCTGCAAGTGATTTCTCTAGGTTGATAGTCATTGCAGTTAGTGCTCTTGAAGTTTAGCATAATGATGATGTGATTCTAGTAATTTGATTTGTTGCAGATGTTGTGGTGCTAATTCATGATGCTTATGGATATTTCTAGATTGTGTGACTTTTGTGTTGGTGGTCCCCATTGATAGTTGTGAGCGTAATTGATGATTTTCTCTGATGTGTTGGTGTTCTTCAATATTTTGGTCGACCAGATGCTTGTAGCATGTTGCGGATGTTTGATGCATAATTCTTGGAGGTGTTTCACATTTGATGCGTGTGATATGGGTATGTGCTATGTCTTAGCCGACATTGCTTGGTCCGCATATGATTTTGTAGCGTGTATGGTTATATTTTATAATTAGGTGATGTGTGTTGAGTTGTTCTTGTTGGTCTTTTTTGAGGTTGATGTCATGTATAAATATATGTAATATCTTTTGTAATTGAGTTTGGTATGGAGAGGTGATGTGTATGGATAAGAATAAAATGCATGAGAAAATAATGTATTAATCTTTCAGAGGTAGAGAAGAGTGAAGAAGTTGTGCTTAGCTAGAACTGTAACCAAGCATTTGGAGATGTTATTCTATCAGTTCATGATCTTCCGAATGTAATTCGAATGTGTTTGTAAGATAGTGAGTCTTCCCTGGGTTGTAGCCCTTTCTTGTTTTTGAGTAGTGAGCTCTAGGCAATGTGTCTAAATGCATGTGCATTCCCCATTGTAATATGTCATATACTTTTAACAGTGTATCATCATATTGTGGGTAGGTTCCCACCATGGTTTCTCCCTTGACCAGTTTTTCCATGTCAAAAATCTTGGTGCTATGTTTGTTCAAATTGTGTTGTTAATTTTTGCTATCATGCTTGATAATCAGATTTGAGGATAAGTTTAATTTGTGCAAGTTTGTGAGACATTTGATTCACCCCCCTCCCTCTAAGTTTTTTGCTTGTAATCAATTCTATTCAATCAATTGGTATCAGAGCATGTTCCTTTGGAGAAGCTTAACCGCTTGAGGTGATCTAGGATGGCATCTTATAAGAAGAACAGTCCAAAATTTCATGGAACTAACTACTCTCTTTGGAAGAGCTGCATGGAGTGTCATCTAAGATGCATTGGCGAACCTTACTGGACTATTACAAAGAACAAGTATACTATTTCTCCAAATGGACCTTCAACTCTAGATGAGATAAAGGAGGTTGAATACAATATTAGGGCTAAGCAAGCATTGTTGAGTGCCTTGACAGATTCTGAGATGACTAATGTTATGGAATTGCAGACTACTCATGAGATCTAGAAGAAGTTGGAAACTTTGTATGAAGGTGAGAACTATGTGAATATTGCTAATTTTCAGAGCTTAAAAGGAAAATATGAGATGTTGAGGATGGGAGAAGATGAGAACATTAATTCTTTTATGCAGAAGGTGAATGAACTTCTGATGGAAAGTTGGAAGAATCAAATATTGTTGTTGAAGTGCTTTGATCCTTACCTACATCCTACAAACAAAAAGATATTGTTATTGAGGAGATCCAGACCATTGCAGATGTGACCAGAGACATGTTGATTGGTAAGTTATCAGCCTTTGAATTAAGTGAGTTTGGTGACTCCCTTCCTAAGGTAGAATCTACATTCAAAGCCACTGTTTCTAGAAAGGATAAGTAGAGATATGATTTGGGATAAAGTTCTTCAAGAAGGATATCAAGATATTGGAAAGAGATGAAGGAGATGGAAGAAGAAGAGCAAGATCTTGAGGAGATTGAAGTACTGATTGTCAGGAGATCACCTAAAAGAGCTCGTAAGTATGAAGGGAAGTTACCTCTTAAATATTTTTCATGTAATAAGATAGGTCATTTTGCCTCAATATGTCCTGAAAGAGTTCCTAAGAAAACCTACAAGCCTAAATTTTAGAAAAATTGTTATTATATTTCTAATGAAAGTGTTTTAGATGATGAATCGTACAAGAGAAATACAAGTGATAATGAAATGGTGTTTATTGCTATCAAGGAAGATGATCCAATACCTACTGATTCTACTAGCTGCATGATGTGGAAAGAGATTTGGTGTCATGGGTTGAAGAGAAATGTGAATGGGTGATAGACAATAGATTCTCTCATCATATGACAGGTGATAAGAGTAAGTTTGTGAGCTTGGAAAAGTATGAAGGTGGACTTGTGAAATTTGGAGATGATAAAGTTGGTATAATCTATGGAAGAGGTTCTATTTCTCTTGATGGTAAGCACAATACTGATGATGTCTTGTATGTGGAAGCCCTAAAGCATAATCTTTTGAATGTCGGATAGATGGTGGACAAGGGTTATGATCTTCAATTCAAGAATGGAAAGTGTAGAATCTTGGGTAGCTCTGAAATAGAGATTGCATCAAGTACAAAGACTAAAGGTAATATCTTTCACTTGAATAGCTCTGGTAAAAGATGTTTGATTTCTCAAGTTGATGAAAGTTGGTTGTGGTATAGGAGGATGTGTTATGTGAATTTTTATAACATTGTTAAGATAAGATCTACTCAGGCTATGAGAGATCTTCTTAAGTTGTTGAAACCTGGTAACCCTATGTGCAAAGAATGTCAGTTGGGGAAACAAACTAGAATATCTTTCAAGAGTAAGAAGCATTTTTCTAACAGATTTTTAGATCTTGTGCATATCAATTTGTGTGGACCCTCTAGAGTTCGAATCATGCAAGGAGATAGATATTTCATGTTGTTGATTGATGATTATTCAAGGATGATGTGGGTTATTTTCTTAAGAGAGAAATCTTAAGCTTTAGAGAAGTTCAAGGTTTTCAAAGTTGTGGTTGAGACAGAGACAAGTCTGAAGCTGAAGTGTTTGAGATTTGATAGAGGTGGAGAATTCATTTCTGGTGAGTTTAATGCATACTATGAAGAGCATGGGATAAGAAGACGGTTGTCTGCTCCAAGAACCCCTCAACAAAATGGTGTTGTGGAAAGGAAGAATAGAACTATTTAGGAAGCTGCTAGGACAATGATGTTGTAATAAAATGTTTTGCATGTTTATTGGAGAGAAGTTGTGAGTACTGTAGTGTATACTCTTAACTGGGTGCATATTAAAATTGATACCAGTAAGACTCCTTATGAACTATGGTTTGGTCATGCTCCTACTGTTAAATATTTTAGAATTTTTGGAAGTAAATTCTATATCTAAAGAGATGAAGATTTAGGTAAATTTGATGCTAGATGTGATGAAGGAATATTTCTTGGTTATTCTACTAAAAGAAAGGCCTACCGATGTTATAACAAGAGACTAAGAAAGATAGTTCACAGTGAAAATGTTATATTTGATGAAAGCAATGAGAGATAGATCAGATCTTGCAAATATGATTCAGATGATCAGAGTGACAGTGCAAACAAAGGAAAGCAACCGTAGACCCAGAATTAAGTTTAGATTATTCCGATGAATCCAGTAAATCAAGATGAAGGAACTAGTGCAAGTGCAGAAGAGAGAACTCAAGAGCCTAAAAATCAAAAAAATCCTAAGACTCCCAAGTATGTAAGGTTGAATCATTTTGAAAATCAGATTATAGGAGATAGAAATAAAGGTGTTTAGACTAGGAGAAGAATTGCAAAAGATCAGTTTGAGTATTGTTTGATTTCTAAGATTGAACCTAAAGATGTGAATGAAGCTTGTAAAGATGAACATTGGGTAAAAGCAATGGAAGAAGAATTGAATCAGATTGAAAAGAACAATATATGGATTCTTGTTCCCAGACCTGAAGATAAAAATGTAATAGGAACTAAACGGGTCTTTTAGAATAAATTGAATGAGCAAGGTGAAGTTGTTAGGAAAAAAGCTAGACTTGTTTGTAAAGGATATTCTCAAATGGAAGGTGTTGATTTTGAGGAGACTTTTTCTCCGATGGCAAGGATTGAAGTTGTTAGACTATTTCTTATGTATGCTACTTACAAGGATTTCAAAGTATATTAGATGGATGTCAAGTCCATATTCCTAAATGGTGAATTGGAAGAAGAGGTATATGTAGAGAAACTAGATGGATTTCTATTGACTGATCAAAAGGATATGGTGTGCTAGTTGAAGAAAGCATTTCATGGATTGAAGAAAACGCCTAGAGCATGGTATGCTAGATTGCATAAGTATCTATTGAATCTTGGATTTAAAATAGGTATTGTTGATAGTAAATTGTATTTCATATTCTAATTGTTGAAGTTTTTGTCGATGACCGAAAGAGTACTGGTGGTGGTGCATTTTTCTTAGGTAAAAAGTTGGTTTCATAGATGAGTAAAAAACATAATTGAATTTCTCTATCTACTATAGAGGAAGAATATATTGTTGTTGCTAACAATTGTACTCGGCTAGTGTGGATGAAGCGGATGTTGAAGGATATCAGAGTAGTGTGCGATGAGCCTATTGCTATTTACTATGAAAATTCAAGTGCAAGTAACATTTCTAAGAATCTGGTGTTGCATTCCAAGACTAAGCATATATCAATCAAGTTTCACTTTTTGAGAGACAAGGTAAATGAGAAGGAAGTTAGAGTTTAGTATGTGCCTACAAAGGAACAGATTGCAGATATTTTCATGAATCCTTTTCCTAAGGATACTTTTGAGTATCTCAGAGGGAAGCTAGGGGTGATTGTTCTTCTTGATCATAGCTAAGATGCATTGGTATGCATTAGTCCGGTGCATTTCACAATCATATCTTGTGATATGGATTGATGAGTGGAGGTTGCTACTCAGGGGGAGTAGTCAGTGAGTCAGTTTTGAGTTTTGTGGTGCAAATATGTGTTTTTTTCATTGATGTCAAAGGGGGAGAGATTCATGTGAAAAAATGTGTAATAATCTAAGGGTGAGAGAATATGTGTAAGAGGGAGGGAGTTATTTTGAGAGAGTTGTTGATTTCTTTGTCACTAACTATTTTTCACATCATATGTTGCCATCAATGCAAAAGAGGAGATTGTATGATGTTTGAGGAGATTGTTGAAAAGATGTGCTTTGATCATATTTGAGAGATGTGTTGTCATTGATGTCAACATATTTCTTTGTATGTGATAGTGTTGTAGTGGAGGTCAGTGAGCTGATTTTTTCATCATGTTCATGATCAAAGTTTGTAGATTAAAGGGTTTGTAGAGGTTTGTGTATAGATGATTCACTGTAGTTTTCAATGATTTGCATGAAGGTTTGAGTGAGTTATGGTTATCTATGTTGTTGTTGGTTTTCCAGTTGTTCAGTTGTGCCAGAGTGTCAATAATTTGATCTGCATTGCTCCACATTGTAATATCTTGATTTGGAGATTTGGAGGAATGTTCGGGAGGTTGATGTGTGTCTTCAATTCAAGTGGTTTGTGGTTTAGTGCTTTGCAAGTGATTTTTCTAGGTTGACAATTGTTGTAGTTAGTGTTCTTGAAATTCAGTATAATGATGATATGATTCTAGTAATTTCAGTTGTTGCGGATGTTGCAGTGGTAATTCATGATGCTTGTGGATGTTTCTAGATCGTGTTCCTTTTGTGTTGGTGCTCTGCATTTGTTAGGAATAAGGTGTCTCAACCTTGGATAATTCCTATTCTTATTATTTGTTTTGTAAAATGTATTTCTTGCAAATAATGTAATTAAGTGTGAGTGTACATGTCTAGTTGGCATGTTGATGTGTCGGCATCTTGAATTGTGTGTAAGGAGATCATGGCTGAAATGGTTATGATGGATTCCTATGACATGTAAGACCTATGTCTAGGAGATTTCAATGACGGGTGAAGACATGCAAGACATGTGGCAACTAATAAAGTTGAGTACTGTACACTCTTCTTCAATCGTGGGGTTCAGGGAATCGCCCCGAAAAAAAATTTAGGGTTCCTATTTTCTCAGAGAATGGTAAAACCCTAATACGGCTATCTTTGGAAGTTGCCCTAAAAAGGAAAGCGCATAAGCATTTTTTAGGGTTATAGACTATGATACGAAAAGAGTGTATTGTTGGTATGATATCGTGCTACTGGATTTGTCTTTAAGTGTTGATTGTCTCCTGAAAGAACTTGCATTGCAAGTGTGTTGTAACCGTTGTGTTGAAGATAATACATTGTGCAGGTTTTGGAGTGCTGGGGTTTTTTACCGAAAGGTTTTCCCCAGGATAAATCATTGCATCATTCTCTATTTTCTGTATGCATGGTATATGGCTGCAATATCTTTGTTAAAGTAGTTAACGAATCTGAAATTGTAAGGATTTGAAAGAATTTGCACAATACTTTCCTCTAGAGATTAGTGTAGGAAGTTGTTTCCGCACCTGAGTTTCCTTAAACCATTGATCGTTGTGCACGTAATTGATGATTTTCTCTGATGTGTTTGTGTTCTTCATTGTTTTGGCCGACCATATGCTTGTAGTGTGTTGCGAATGTTTGATGCATAATTCTTGGAGGTGTTTCACATTTGAGGTGTGCGATATGGGTTCGTGCTATTTCTTAGCCAACATTGATTGGTCCACATATGATTTTGTAGCGTGTATGGTTATATTTTGTAATTAGGTTATGTGTGTTGAGCCGACCTTGTTGATCTTTTTCAAGGTTGATGTCATGTATAAATATATGTAATATCTTTTGTATTTGAGTGTGGTATGGAGAGGTGATGTGTAGGATGAGAATAAAATGCATGATAAAATAATGTATTAATCTTTCAGAGGCAAAGAAGAGTGAAGAAAAAGTTGTGGTTAACCGAAACTGTAACCAAGCATTAGGAGATGTTATTCTATCAATTCATGATCTTCTAGATGTAATCTGAATGTATTTGTAAGACGGTGATTCTTCCCTAGGTTGTAGCCCTTTCTTATTTTTGAGTAATGAGCTCTAGGCAATGTGCCTGAATGCATGTGCATTCCCCATTGTAATATTTCATATACTTCTAACAGAGTATCATCATATTGTGGGTAGGTCCCCACCATGGTTTTTCCCTTGACCAAGTTTTCCACGTAAAAAATATTGGTGTTATGTGTGTTCATATTATAATTTTTATTTATATTGTCATGTTTAATAATCAAATCTGAGAATAAGTTTAATTTGTGAAAGTTTGTGAGACAAAGTCTGATTCACCCCACCCCTCTCTCAGTTGTCTGCCTGGAATCAGACTTATTTAATCAAAAGCAATAAAGACTAATGAAGACAATGAAATCCTGAGAGAAAAGGTGAAGACACTAGAGGAACAGTTATATGCAGGACCTACATATAGACCTCTCGATATGCTTGAGTACTTGTGAACGGGAAAAATGATTCCCTAGGGTCATCTAAGGAATGAAGACCACAAGAGTTATTTTCACTTAGGACCTTTACATTCAAAAGAGGATGGGGAATTCGCTCGATCTAGTAATTATCATATCAAGACTAAATGCTGAGTGAATTTGGATTGAAGGGGGTTTCGTCTTTTGTTAGTTGAAGTGCTAAAATAAGGTAAAATCTTAAAAAATGAAGGTAAAAGCATGAAAACGGTGAACTACAGTCACAAGATTTTCACATGCACCTCAGATTAAGTAATTTAAGTCGAATCGGACCTACACCCAAAAACTACTCAAAAATTATCGGGACCATGGCGCATCACAACGGTCCTCCAAAATTTTTGCATACCAAAGGGAGATGATTTGTCGCTATGAATGAAGCCTAATCTAAAGAGTTGATGTAGGAGCACCGAAGTAGTTCAACCGGTTGGAGCAGTTAGAAGTGGAATTGCTTGGAGATTGTTGTGTTTCTTCCTGTTGAGAATTTAGCATTGTGGATTTTGGTTTATCACCTAGAGATAATTGTCTTAATTATATTCGGGATTCATGGCATTTGGATTTGATTCCAGTGAGATATCAATTCTGATATTGTCTCAGTGTTGGTGTGTTCTTACCGGTTGGTCTTGTAGTGTGTAAAGCAAAGCTAAATTGGGTTGCGGAAGGTTTCCATAACTTTTGGATCATTGGGAGATGTTGTCTTGGGCTTGAATGATGTTCTTGGAAGGCCACATGTAGTTCTAAGAATTATTAGAGGTGTTCTTGGTGATTTGGGCCAACATATTATTGTTTGCACGTTTCATCATGAACCAGTTGATCTTTATCTGACTTGATCGAGTTGTTGTTGTTTGCGGATGGTATAAAGAGGAAGTTTGGAGATTCATTTAGGGACACAAAGGTCTGAAGAGGCAGATATTGAGAACAGATGTAGTTTCTAGAGAAATTCTGGTCCAAGGGGATTGAAGTTCGGAGAGACTAAGGTCCGGATCAGAGCAGAACAATGTTGATTGTTACCGGAGACTGGTTTGGTGAGCAGATGATCTGTGGATCATAGATTTGATTTCTAAGAATTTTTTTATAATCCTGAACTGTGGTTGAGCATGTGTAAAGCCTGAGGGCCTATGTAACTTTATTAAACTATTATAAGGAATGATCTTTTTTGTTTTCCTGGTTATATCTTGCATTTTGTGAACCGGTTACCAGTATCTTTCATGTTGATTGTGTTATTAGCTACAAGGTTGGGTTGTCCTTCATTGGATCTCCCTACCTTGTCTGCACGATTCCAAGTTCAACTGGAACACCTGTGAAGCCAACTCCCACAAGAAGGAACAAACACACCCAATGGAAAGTGGCACTACCACTCAACCATGTGGCTCAAAATGAACCACCCCACCATGCTAGGAGATAGAAATAAGACATGTATACGGTGAAAATGGAAACAACAATGATAATATTGAAAGACTAAATAGTTTCAACCACAAAACCCTAGCCTGACAACAACAAAGATCCACCATAACATATGAAGATTACCTAAGATAATGCAAATCAAATGAAATCACAAAGATTATACCATCACATGTCCAATAGGGTTTGGATCTCCATTCTTCCTATCTCCATTGATCTTGCTTGATATATTTACTCTCAGATTTTATATGTGCACAAGAGCTCAACAAAGAACGGAAATGTGGTTGCAAGTTTGAAAGTGTAGTCGGGGCTGAATGCATAGTGAGTTAGTTAGGGTTTCATAATGAAGGAAGCATCTCCTTATATAGAAGACACTATAAGAAATGGAGGGATAAGATTGAGAGGTGTAAAAGATAAATGGTCGGCTATGATTAGAGGGTAGGTAGAGGAAATAAGAAAATATTGAGAGGGGTAGGTAGTGTATGAATTAAGAGATGAATGACATGTGTCATGGGTAGAAAAGGCTACTGAATTAATTAAATAAATAAAGATTTATTTAATTAATAGAAGAAGGGGGATCAATTAAATAAATAAGATATTTATTTAATTTTGGAAAAGGATAATTTAAATAAATAAATGTATTTATTTAAATGAGAAATAAGGCTAGAAGAGGATAAATGAATTAATTAAATAAATAAAGATTTATTTAATTAATAGAAGAATTAGGCTTAGATAATTAATTAAATAAAAATATTTATTTAATTAGACATGACAATTTTAGGTGTCTACAAGACCCACTAGCAACCTACAAGGTATGCACACATATGGTCAAAACACGACATCATAAAAACTCACAAGAAGCATAAACTCATAGATCATGACTCCACAACAAAACTCAGGTGATACCAACAAGAATAGACACTAGTGACCATAAAGGAAGAGTGTCATCACATAGTTTGGTATGGTTACCCTGGAAGGCCTCCATAGGTCCCAGTCCCCATCCTGGATTATCCTGGTAACCTCTCCCAAACCTCCAGACCCATTCAAGTCTCAAGTGGACCCAAACAATCCTTTCGGTGGACACAAACAATCCTTTCATGAGGACAAGGTTGTTGGTTTTCCATTCCAGACCTTCTCACTGCATCCATAGTCTGTCCTAGCACTCAACCATGAGTGAGCTATAATTATCTTACTTAATGTTTCATCTACCAAACCCCCTAATGTATTATTAGGTTATCACTTACTTATACAACTTTTGAGGGGTTATTCTGCTATCCTCTTTGGGTGTGGCCCCCACTCGAAAGTCACTCTCCCTTATGACACTAAACAAAAATGTCCCAACGCACTCCAAAACAAAGGTACCAAATGAAGTTACACAACCGAGTTCAAGACACTAGAAAACACTTGGCCATACAAGCCCTTGCACATAGGTTAAAACAACTAGCAAAACTTAGCCAAGTGACATGATCGACCAATGAAAAAGACCACATGAAAACGTCTAATTTCATTAAACCAAGGACTTGTAGTTTCCAAAATGAATGCAAAAACAATAAGAATAATATAGACACCTTCGCTAATCTAGAATAACAATTCGTTTTTCTCTTTCATACAAAACACAAAATTGACCAAGGTTTCTAATTTTTCTACGTTTCCAAAATAATCCATTTAATAATAACCATTTTAATCACATTTTCCATAACTCAAATATATATATATATATATATATATATAAACAAAAATCTATATTCCTTTTTTCAAAATAAAATACCCTTTTTTTTCAAAAAAAATAGCCCTTTTTTTCCACTTTTCCAAAACTATATATTTTTTTTACCATATAAAAATATATACCTATATGTACATATATGTACATATATATATATATGTACATATATATATATATATGTACATATATATATATATATGTACATATATATATATATATATATATATATATATATATATATATATATATATACATATATATATATATATAATTAAATTAAATTAAATAACATAAAAAAACAAAGGAAAATTTTCTTTTAAAAAAAATTGAACCTTAACATTGTTGTCACGTAGCCCTCAAAGGGAGGTGGTAGCTTGGGGGCCACGGCGTGGTCCCCCACCCACAGCCAAGGTTGTGGTGGGCAGCCAAGTCGTGGCTGCCTAGCCATGGTGCCCCCCATGGGTACATGGTGGCCCATGGCCCACCACAATACCCCAATTAAAAAAATAATAATTTTTTTTTTTTCAAATTTTTTTTTAATAATTTTTTTTTTATAAAAACCCCAATTTAATAAAATATATGCACAAGTAGTTTATTTTACCAGTCACAACAAAATTCCCAAAACAATATTTTTCAAGCCACAATAAAAAAACCCAGAATATATTTAATTTTTTTTAAACAATAAATTTAAAAATCAAACCCCAACAAAATTTCATATCCAATTTTTTTAAAACAATATGGTATATGGTTATTTTTGTTTCCAATTTCTTTCAACAAACAGAAATTTCCTATTTCCCCAATTTTCCCAAGTTTGCCCAAACTTAAAATATTTTGGAAAAGCATTAACAGCATATAAAACCCAGAGACATGTGGCTTTAAAGCTCATACAAAAATCTACATGCGTAGAATCATTCAAGAGAGTAACTCAACAAAACTCTTTCAACATAAAATGATATTAACCATTCATCCAACAGATAACAAGTCTCAAAACATAGTTTAATCCGCGGAGTCTCACAGTAAATATCATAGAAGTTATTGAACTCGAAAACAACATAGAAGTTAATATATTAAGCTTCAAATAAAATAATCACAAAGGCCATAGGCACAATGTGACATGTCTATCATTCACCAAATTAAATCAACATAAAGGCTTCTTTAATGAGTCAGAGCCTAAAATCTCTCTAAAAATTTGAACCCTTCAAAGCAAGCAAAAGAAAACATAAATAGAGCCCTCAACTCCTAACTGATAGCTCGCAGCATCAGCAACATCCTAGCAACTGCTTCTGACAAGAAAACTTGACGTGGCAAACTGCGAGATACTACGCAGCAAAACAACCCTCGAAGTTGTTATCTCAACCACATCATGGCGATTCCTGCACCCACCCAACAAGAAAACTGCGAGGCAAACTGCATCCTAGTTCACGAACTACCATGGATGACACACAGCGAATTGGGAGATATCCGAAGGATTGAGAAACAAATTGTGTAGCGTGGGGACACCAAGTGTCTTCAACTTTACACAATGGATGGTGGGAATGAGAATCTTATATCGATATAAAAACCCAAGCCACGCGGCAACTCCACGTTCTCTCAACTTTGAGCGAGAAAAGCAAGCAACTCGAGGCAACGCCGAGACACGACTTGGTGTGCACGCTGACGAAAGGGAAAATGGCTGAAAATCAAAAGAAATAGTTGCCACTTGATCAAAATGCCACCTATGAGCAATCTCAAAATAATATTAACATTTCTTGGTGACTAAATGGGGAATTCTGCCTGCGGAATGCTAGAACCCAAAATTGTTGGTTCAAAGACCAGACTTCATGCTAGAACGGGGTGAAGCAGATCAAAGACCTGCTGCAATGGGAACCATTCCTCTTCGGAGGGTAACACTTGCACTTCTAGATTCTAGTAGTGTTGATCTAAAAAAATTACTTCATCAAATGGCAAGATCATTGATTCATCATGGACCAGTTTCAAGAGCGCGTAGATTTGGACCAGGGGGTGTAGGAGATGCTCGACCTCTTCTGCCAAAATTAGATTGCTCAAGCGCTATAGGAAGGTCCTATCTTGCTGTAATTTCTCTATCTCGTTCAGCACTTGTTCAATCCCTAACACAGAACCATCTGCGGGAAAAGGATAAGGCACACCTAGGGAAACAAACCTCTCTATGTGTTGCTTGATATCTGGAACCAAAATCTGTAAAGGCTCAAGCATTGTTGATACATGCACGATTACCTTGTACTGGTTAATAAAGACATTAGTCTTCCTGATTAATTACTTGCGATCTGTAATTCCTTTTTCTCTCAACTCTTCATCTTGAGCAGCATATAGCATCTGAATTAAGCTATGGGCTACGAGGAGCTTAGGACCAATAAAAAGCATAGAGTTGTTAATGAGAGCGCCCGCTTCAGCATAGAGGGACTGTGCTTCTCCTAGAAATCTCAGCACGGGTTGCAGTGAAGGGCAATACTGCTTAATCCTTTCCCAATGGGAAACATACAATTCTACCATTATTGGAGAAAAATCCTAAAGAACTTCCAAGGGGGGAGGAAGGTTTGACAACCACGAGACTTCCTCATCTTTTTCTCTTACCTCATATTGTAGCTCCCTACACTTATCTTGTTCATGGACCACCTAACTTTCTAGAGCGAGGATTTTGGTGTTTCCATCTTGTACAGCTTGTTGAAGTTGTGACATGCGATCTCACTCTTGCTGCAACAAACCTTCCATATCCAAGAATTTCTTCTCGACTTGCTCCATACTACTCCTTTTTTCATGCACATTTGTCTCAAAACCTTTCTCTTTCCTCCAAAAGCGTGACCTGTGCATCACTCAGTTGTCGAGCATATTCTTCTTTTAGGGGGATCTCCTCAGGCAGTTGTGTATGAACTTGGGTAGCATCTCTAGAAGCTGCTTTCAGTTGTTGTATTTCTTTCTCCTTCTCCAGCAATTCTTTCAAGGCCACATTCCTTGTTGCCTCTTATCCTTTTAACTGAGAACTCACATTGTTCAGGGCGGACTGCAACTTTCATTTTTCAGAGTTAGCCTATGTCAACAATCCTTGCAAGCAATTGATTTCAGCATTCCTAGATTTGTCTTCTTTTCTCTGTTGGTCCAAAGATTCTTAGAGACTCGCATTCTTTGGTTGTATTTTCTCTAGGTGATGACTCTTGTTGATGAAATCTGAAGACATGGCCTTCGTAGTTTCTTCCATCATTTCAACTTTGTCAGATGTTGTAGCATTCAGGAGATTGACTCTAACAACATGCAAGGTGTGATTGGTGGGTCTCAGTTGGGCCTCTGTCCTGTCTACCTTGGGGAACATGGTCACAAAGAAAAGACTATCCTTTTCATCACTGAAATGTGTCTGTATGTGCGGACGGGCTGGCCTAGCACCATCTTTCTCTTTTCTCTTACCGGTCCTACCAATACATGTAGTCTTGGAATAGGTAACCTATTGTTGATAAGCATCTGGGTTTGCAATAGCTTGGCCTACAAACGTTGCACCAGAAGGGATTGCAAAGGGGAATTGGGAAATAGGGTCACCAAAAGAGGTCTGAATGGGGTGTGCAAGCGTGGTTGGAGAAAACAGTGGGATGAAAGGAGAGGCTCCTGAAGAAAATGGATCAGTGGATGCTGCCCCAAAATTTGGGGAAGGAGTGGACTCTCTAAAACCAAGTCTATGTGAGATAGTGGTTGTATCAAGCATATGTGGGCAAAACGCTGCAGGGATAAAATTGTGGGCAGGGAACGAAATGGAAACCTGTGATGACACAGCTTGAGGGTTGATCGGAGCCCTGACAGATGCTAATGTGAGAGCAGTGGGGATTTGAGTAGGCATAGGTGCGAAATGAGGAGCCAAAAAAGATACAGACTAAGTAGGAAGAAAGGGAAAAGAAGGGCATACCTAAACCATAGAAGTCACCGGCCACTGAGGGACTGAGGGAACCTCTAGGACCCGAGAAGATGAACCTTTCTATGCATAACCCAGATATTGCTTTTTACTGAAAGGGGAATCAGGCGCGTTCTTCTCAACCAATCTCTTGGTAGTTTGGAAACAGGGTCTTCAAATTGAATCAGTGAGAGGAAGAGGAGTATTAGCCTCGGTCTCTTGCTCTTATATACTTATATCTTCTACCTCCTATTGTTGGGTCGCCTCGGGGGATGAGTCACCACGTGGGGACTCATCGCCTGTCTCTTCATCTAACTTGTTGTGCTATCGCCATTCAATCTCAAAACACTCATCAAAAGGAGTGTTCCCTATGTCAGCCCTAGGCCAATTCACTTCCTAACGGAAGATCCAGAAATCCTCCCTCTTTTTCTTAGGCCATGAATCCAATCTCATGGCTTCTCGCATACTCCAGGGAATGGGCTTCATTGGATTGTACTTTTGCACAATAGAGTAAAAATTCAACCATGAGGGTCATTTTAAAATGGGAAAATCATTGAGACCCACATAGAGACTTGGGTCATTCACTTGCAGGTTAGTGCATCCTTCCCACAAACTCCATGGTTCATGATTAATTGCATTTTTTCTCTTAGACAGGCACCCATCTAGGTCATAACTCCACATATCATCAATTACTAATAAGCCAAGTTGCACCAACTTGGATGTCAAGTCATTTTCAGCAACGCTTCTCCAAACGAGAGTAATGGGGCCAATAGCTTTGTGGTCCTCTGTTATGCATGTATCATGTTTTCTTGCCCATATAGCTCTATCAATCTTCACCAACTAGGCTCTTCAAAGAAGCCATAGGTAGGTAGGCGGAAAGGCTCTTCAAAGAAGCCATGCACCTGGATAAAGGAAAAGTCACTACCTAGGAACTAGTCACAAGGGGGGCACTCATTATATATCCAATTCATTTGTATCTGAGAAAAGTGGGCAAGAGGCTCCTCGGGGATCAAATCAAGATCTTGAAGGATAGGAGTTAGGAAATAGTCTGAGAATTGGTAGGCGTCATAAGAAGCTAGCAAGATGGTTGTCCAAACCAACACAGTCATTTTGTTTCCTGTCTCAGGGTAGCTAGTTGCATTAATTGGCTAAAGAAAGCCTCATTCTGGTGTAAGAAAAGGTGAGCTAGGACTGAGGTGAACTTGAACTGCCAAAAATGTTGGAATTCAGATAGCTTCTTTACCATCTCTCTGGCTATAAATACAGAGAAATCAAAATGAAATGGCCCTTTCTACTTCCGGCATTTGAACACGAAGCCCATCATAGGAGCAGTGATCTCCCAGTCATTATCACGACCACATAGCCACACAAGAGTCGAGGAAATATCCTTGAGGTCATCATGCCTCAAGTCACTGTAGGATAGAGGGAGTCTTGGAGGTCTAGCTGATGGACTTTAGTTTAGCACGTCATGACAAAAAGAGACAATATCTCTTCTAGTGCTCCAATATTCCTCCATGGAACTTTCAGTGAACACCTCCATTCTGTCAAAAAGGAGACAACACATCATATCTCTCATAGCCTCTAGGATTATAACTACTTTCAGAAAAGAGCCCTGAATTGAAAAATAAATGGGGTCAAACCTACTAGCACACGCAGCCACGAACTCTGGATAGTGCGGGACCATGGGGACCATGAACTAAGGGGCACCACTATTCCAGAAATTGGTTGTTGTAGATTGCAGCTCATTTATGTGATTTACCATTCTATCGCAAGTGGCCTCTCTGAGGTTCTTAGGTTGTCTGTGAAGTTCGAGCTCAATAACATTCTCCAGAGAATCTATCACTGCAGTCGAGTTGCGGGTGGTCATCTTTGATTTAGCTTTAGTTCTTTGATATTCTGACTTTGGGGGCATGGCATGAGAGGAATATGAGAGCTCCCCGAATACATCTACCCACAATCTTCCTGAGGGATTTGCTTCCATCTCTATCTTCTGCAAGAGGGCTTTTCTTTTTGACACTTCTAAAGATTTTTGGCGCTCGTGGTGTAGAATGAGCAATATGTTGGGCACTTTTGGAGACCTTCTTCCTTAAATGTGTTGCATACCTATATCTTCATGAAAGAAGGTGTTTAATTACAAGCGCCTATCTGCATGTATGCTAGTTCATTTTCCAGTAGCAATTAATTCTAGAAAAGGATGAGCGTCGCCATCTGTGATTCCCAAGAAAATGCCTATTCAATCCTTTGTTACTTAGAGCCACTTGAGACGATCTTCTTGTCCGAACAAATCTCCCCATTAAGGAGAGTATCAGTAGCCAACGGAGCTTACATGAGTTATAATAGACCTACAAGTGTTATGTCTTAAACAAGATGTACCTATATATACGTGTGGCATCTAAGGATACTGCTTCTCTTTTCGGGATACAGGGTAGGACATATGCAACCTTCAAACCAAACTCCGTCTACTTGCATGAGTTGATGAGGAAAGATAGCTATATCAAAAATTGGGAGCACTGGCTTTTTACTTCATTCATCATCTGGAGCTGAAAATCTACTATAAATATGTCTTTTCAGACATTCTTTTGCACAGTATTTCACTCAACGATGGAGTTTATTGAAGAAATGGATACTCCCGTCAGGCTCACCAGTAGTAAGGCTCAAGTTGCTTTCTTAGGTAATATCTTGGACTAGAGGCTACAAGGGATGACACGACGCAAAAATCCTCTGATTATTGCTGCTATCAAATGGGTTCTTAGGGAGGATTTCATCGACAACATGAATAAATTCCGTGTAAACACAAATATCTGCTCATGTTTTGTAGCTTTGTTATTAGATGCTGAGATGACTGGTTATCTGACCTCGGAGCTAGCTAAAGCGCTTTCTCCCTGGAGTATCTAGGTGGCCTTGAAGACATGGTGGTGTATTACGTCCCTTTTAGAGGCTTACCTTTGGCCTCAAATTTGTGGTGTTTCATCACCTTTTGTGAGGAAGTGGCCTGGCATCCACTTATAGGCGATCAGAAAACCATGTCATCGTCATCTCATTGCTTCCGAGCGGATCTTGCTGTGGAGTTCCTCCTCCGGGTCCATTTGATAGTTCCCAATACAGATAGTATTGAATGGTATACTAAGTTCATGGACTACATATTCCTGTGGATCTTGACGCCCCATGTCCAACAAAACTTGGTGCTTGTGTCAATAGCTCAGGAGCCTTGCAACGACTTTGGCTATGAGTGGCCGGAGGGAGATGATGTCAAAGATGAAGATGACGACTCCAAGTTCCAGATGGATGAGGATGAAGATGAAGAAGATCCTTGAGATAATGTCACCATGTCTTCAGAAAGCTTTGTCTTTTTTCTTCTCAAAACTAGGTCATAGACCTCATGTATATATTGTAACAAGATACCTATAATATAATGATTTTCTTTTTGTTTGATCAAGGTGCATCTTGTGATTCATTTATCACTTGGGAATACATGAAGAAACATAACTAGATAAATAAGGCACATAGAAAAACACTATTTACATTATTGTACATAGGAAAAAGTCGCTTGTGAAAAGGTTTAAGATGGAACCCTTTGACTGGGATTCTGAGAGAATCTCCCTACATATCCTCGAGATCAAAAGCATTGAAACCTTTGCAATTTATAATGCGGAAGGGTCCCTCCCATAAACCATCAAATTTAGCATGTTGATTGGGCTTGGTTGCCCTCTCATTGTATTTCAAAACAAGGTCACCTTGCTTGAATCCTGAGTCAGAACTTTTCTTATTATCAAACCACCTCTTGACAGTTTGCTGACGGTTTTGAAGGGATAAAAAAGTCGCTTCCCTTGCTTCCTCTAGTTCCCTGATTTCTGCCAATCTCGCCTCCATGGGACCGTTTTTTGCCTCCTCGATAGATTTGAGTAATTGTAAGGCAGGGATCTCCAAAGACATGGGGAATAATGTGTCCTTGTCATAGACCGGCTTGTATGAAGAGTTCTTTAGGATCTATTTGGGCGTTATCTGGTCTTCCCACAATGCACTTCTCAAGTGGTGATGCCACTCCCTTTTGTTCTCAGAGCCCATCCTTTTAATGAGTCTTATGAGATTCTTGTTGGTAGACTCAACTAGGCCATTTCCTTGTGGATAGTACTTTTGAGGAGGTCTTCAGGTAGATACCTCTATTGAGAGCGAATTGGGTGACTCGTGAGCCTATGAATGCTCGCGCATTGTTCGATATTATGGTCTTTGGCAGACCATATCGGTACACTAAATCTTTGAGAAATGCTAATATTTCGGCCTCTGATGAATTCCTCAGGGGGACAACCTCGAACCATCTAGTGAAGTAGTCAGTAGTAGTTAAGATCCTTGTATTGTCCATATGAGCTTGGGGGGTTGATCATCCCTATGAAATCGAGACCCCACTAAGCAAAAGGTTCTTCCACCACTATGGGCCTGAGCGGCATTTCCGCCTTTTTGCCCCTACCACTGTAGTAGTGGCATTCTTTGCAATCCCTTACCAAGGTGTGCACATCTTTAAACATAGAGAGCTAGAAGTACCCAACGCGAGTGATCTTAATGATGGTGGTTTATGCTGAAAAGTGACCTCCTGATGAATCATAATGAAATTCATGTAGAATCTTACTAGCTTGGCCCTGGTTCACGCAACGGAGCAAGATTTTGTCAAAAATTATCTTAAAAACTACTCCATCCACTAGGTGGAAGTCATCGTTCTGTATCCTGTAAAATCTCCTCTTTTTTGGGAGGGAGGCCTTTAGGAAAAATCCTAGTCTTCATAAAATGTTTCTGAGTTTCCATCCAACACGCTTTTGTTGGTTCGGAGGTGACCATTACAACTTCCCCTGTAGCAACCTCGACTTCTTGGGGTTCAAGCTCTTGGGCTATGTACTCACACAAACCTTTGTTGCAGATTACCTTGGTGGGTCTGACATCAATGTCATATTCAAGGATTTTGCTAATCCAGTTCGCCTTCTTCTCTGTAATATCGCCTCCCATGATATATTCTCTGACTGAAGGGTGGGCGACATACATAGTAGTCTTATTACAGGCAATAAAATGCCTAAACTTTTTTAGGCCTTTGACAATGGCCAAAGCTTTCTTTTCAACAAAATTTTACTTAGCCTAATATTCCTTCAGAGTTTTGGAATGGAAAGCTATGGGGTGTTTACCTCTTTTGTCTGCATCTTTCTGGGTTAGAACCACAACAATGCTATAATGGCTAGAGAAAACATACATTATAAAATCTTTAGACATATCGGGGTTGGATAGCACGGGGGCTGAAGAGATGGAATCTTTGATATTCTCGAAAGCCTATTTAGCTTCAGGAGTCCATTTAAAATGTTTTTCTTTTTTAAGCATTAGAGTGATAGGCCTCACCATCCTAGCAAAGTCTGAGATAAAGTGGCTAACAAAGTTAACCTTATGTAGTACCCCTACTTGTTTGAACTCATTAGACTCATATTTTATTATTTGTTTTCAGTGGATACATTACCATGAAATGTTATTCAGATTAGTATGACATTATGCTTTATCTGGAGATGAGATGTATAATTTATTTGCAATATTTCAGTATTTGTGATTTATGGCATTTTATGGATTATTGCTATGTACTGACATTTTACTTTATCTATGCAATGTGCAATTATATGTCATGTGTTTGCGAGTGTATTGGATGCAAGGGGACGATTTTCCTTCACTCATTTCGGTGAGATAGAGAACGTCGTGATTCTCCTTCATTGGTGTGTATGTCGTGTTTTCTATATTGTATATATGCATGTGTGGTTCGGTGATGCAGATTATTGCAGGTACAAGTACCGGGTAGGTACAGGGTATCGTCTCCACCTGGCTTCACAGGTCTGAGCATGCCTTATATTTTTTGATGGAAGTGGAGGAGATAGTAGTTGACCCTATTTTACTCAATTACACTCGTGTGAGTGTCGTCAGTTGGTCGTCTTGTTAGTTTGTTCGGCCTTCGTATTTTGTCGTTTGATCTTTGTATGGGTAATTGCTTGAGTTTTGTTTAATTTGAGTGTTTTAGTGGATTTAATTAATTAATTAATTAAGTTTATGGAATTATCTCATAGTTGTATTGTTTATGCATTGAGATTATAAATTTAGTTAATTAAAAGAAATTAGTAAATTAAGTTGCAAGCTGCATGATATTAGAAATATATTTTTATTTAAATGGAAAAATAAATTAGATTAATTATATTTATTATTTCCTAGAATTATAATTAAATAAATGAATAAAAGAATTAATTAGAATTAAAATATTGTTTTAATTCTTTATTTACAACATTAATTAATTTGCATGAGAAAAGAAAAGAAAGAATAATGATTTTTAATTATTGCATGTTAGCTTATCTTTGTTATAAAATTAGAAAAGAAAATAAAAGTGTTTTTATTCTAAATTTAGGTTTTTTGAGAAAAAGCAATTGAACCTAGAATTTTAGTTTAAATAGGGAAATAGGTCTTTATTTTAGATACACGGGAAATAGGTCAGGAAATTTAGGTGGAGAAATTTATTGGAAGCTTATTGGAAAGATTAGGGCTTTTCTACAGATTTCTTCTAGGAAAGCTATACCAGGTTGGATGGCTTCTTTGATTTTTGGTTATTAGAAAATATTTCTATTTTTCTCTGAATGATGTGTGTGTAAATTATTGTCAATTCCAAAACCTTCTTTTGGTGAATTCGAAGTTTTGTTTTAAAATTCATGCTTGATGTGTATTTCTAGTTTATGGGAAGAACTTAATTTGGAGAAAATTAGGAAAAGTATTATGGAAAATTCATCAAGATTTTATGATGCATGGAGAATTGCAAGATTTGTGAGAAAGGGTATTTACCTGAGAAATTATCTTCTCTCATTTGATTTTGTTTTGGCTATGGCAGTTTTGTCTATTAATGAAATCTCTGTGAAATGGTTTTATTACCTTAAGAAAATAAGTTTAATTAGACAATAAACTTATTTGGGTTAATTAAATATTAATATATATATATATATGATGATGAAGGATTAAATTCTGTGAAAATGAAATTATTGGAAAAATATTGTTTTTATTGAAATTACTGTTTTATTTTAAAAAATATATAAAAATAATAATAATAATAAAAATTAAATTAAATTAATATATATATATAAAGGTAAGGGAGCTAGCTATGGTAGCATAAGCTACCGGCGGTAGCGCCTGCTACCGACGATAGCATCTGCTACCAGTGGTAGTACGCAATACTACCGACGGTAGCAGTGCTACCGGACGGTAGTACTTGCTACCGTGCGGTAGCATGGGCTAGCATGCACGGTGGCAGGGGGTTGTTAGTTTTCTTTTTCATGCGGTACAATCTGAAAACAGTGTTTTCGATATCCGTGCAGAGTTTTATAAATTGTGTTTTTTTTAATTGACTTTTTAAATATATATATAAGTAAATTTTATTTTGATGTTATAATGTTTGGTATTATTTTTATAATACTGTGGAAATTAAATTTTGAATTGATAAACATATATTCTGTAATATAATTAAAAGTAAATTATATATTGGTGTACATAAAAATATATTATGTGAATATAATTTAATCTATAGTTACAATTATATTTTATGAATATAATTAAATTATAGTTTGGGTGTTTTCAGATAAGCTTGTAAAGTCTAAGATTTAGATTTATGCTTGAGAACATTAGGAGATTATTTCATATGTGTTTGATTTAAATCTTTTTGAACAAATGACAACATGGATTTATTTGTATTAATATAGTTGTATTTTCTTATTATTTGAAAAAATCTTTATTTGCAAGTAAATTTATGCTTTTGGCTACTTTGAGAAAAGATTGCCTGTAATAAGATCTTGTGTAAATGGTGTTCTCAGTCAACCTTAATTTCATTGCAATTTTGGTTGTGTTGTCATTATGTCATATGTTGTTATATCTCCTTGATCGGGTGATGTTGTATAACCTCACTGATGTGACCCATTGTGTGTTTTGTCCAAATGGTCAATTTTGGGTTAGTGATTTTGTATCCTTCACCTGTACTTTGTCAAGATTGGTTATGGTTGTCTATTTCGCCATAGAGTTCTCATAGAGAAACCCTTCCTGTTAGTGTTCTATGAGAGAGAGTGGCTTTCGAGCGAGGGCCATGCTCGAAGTGGATGACAGGATAACCCGTTGGAAGTCAGTTAAAAAGTGATAACCTAATAATTGATTAGGGGGTGGGTAGATTAAATATTAATTAAGATAAATGTACCTCGTGCATAGGTGAGTGCTAGTACAGGGCTCATAATGTTACGAGAAGGCCTGGAATGGCAAACTTACCACCTTGTCTTCACGAAAGGATTGGTAGGGTCTGCATGAGACTTAGTTGGAACCGGAGGCTTGGGAGAGGTTACCAGGAGAAACCCAGGATGGGAGTCGGGACCTATGGAGGCTATACCATGGTATCCACCATAAGACATGCGATGACACTCTCTCCTTAGAGTCACTATTGTTTTGTGAGTTGAGTCACATGGATGTTGTGGAGTCTTGTAGTCCTTTCGTACTTGTCTTACTTTGCTTGCTTGAGGGTTTTCTACTATCTCCTAGCACGGTGGGGTGATTCCATTTTGGGATCACATGGTCGAGTGGTAGTGCCACTTCCCATCGGATGTTCTGGATTGTATCTTTAGGCGAGGAAAGGCTTCGCTGGTGTTTCTTGGTTCGTGGTTTATGTACCAGCTCTTGTTCGAGATCATTGTTCAGTTGAGACCTTGTGGTAATTGTATCAGACTTTTATGTAACCTTGATATTGTAACTTTATAATCTGTGGCATTTTTGGAAGCCATGGATATTGTAATATTATGTCAGTGGAATGAGTGTTATTGCTTTGATCTTATGTTTAAATGTTTTATGGAAATTGGATATATTGGAATACTTTTATTTCTTCATTATGGAATTTGGATGTATGTGTAGTTTTAAACTTAAGCATTTAATTTATCTAATTAAATGGACAATTGGATTAATTGTGGTGTTAATATAATCTATGAATTAATCTTCGTTGGTAACCCTTAGGATTTCATATGTTAGACTTCCGTTGTGTTATTAAATGTGCAATGGTTTTAGTTAGTGCACTTAGTCTTTAACAAAAAAAATTATTTCACCCTTTAGTTGCCTAGTTGCGTTGTTTTCCTTTAGGGTTCCTAGCGGGGCATTACACATTACCTAGGAAGAATTGAACACCCTTTTTGTTGACAGGAAGAGGGAGCTCCTTTATTGCCTTCACTTGATCTAGATCGATGGAGACTCCTTCTTTTGACACTACGTGCCCTAGGAAGTTTCCTTGTGGGACCCCAAAGATGCATTTCTTTGGGTTTAAGGAGACGCCAAACTATACAAACTTCTAGAATAGTAGCTAAAGATGATCGAAGTGATCTTCTTTGTGTTTTGAAAACATGGTCAAGTCATCCAAATATATGAGGATGATTTTGTTAATGAGCTCCTTGAAAGCTAGATCCATAGCTCTTTGAAAAGTTGCACCTGCATTTGAGAACCCAAATGGCTTTTTTTTATAAGCGAAGGTTCCCCATTTGGTTGTGAAGGTTGTCTTATGTTGATCTTCTGGCTTCACCAATACTTGGTTGTAACCTGAGAAACCATCCAACATTGAGAACATCTCTGACCCTGCTACCATGCTTAACAACTGTTCCATTGGTGGCAAAGGATAATGGTCTTTTAAAGATGCTTGGTTCAGGTCCTAAAAATCTACACAAAGTTGGATATCTCCATTATTTTTCCTAACTGGCACCAAATTAGATACCCATGTACTATGCTTGATGGGATAGATGATCTTTGATTCTATCAGTTTCTTCAATTCCTAAGCCATAAGGAACTCAATTTTTAGATTGACAGGTCTCTACTTCTGCCAAACTGGCTTGGCCCCATCAACGAGCTCAATGGTGTGTTGAATGATGCTAGAATTGTACCCTTTCAAATCTTCATATGACCATGTTAGCACGCCCACATATTCATCACAATATTGAGCTAGTCTCTCTCAATCTTCCGAGGGAACTTCCTTTCCGACCTTGAGTATTCTCTCATTCCCTACTGACATTTCGACATAGTTTCCCTTATCAGCCATAAGTTTTCACCTATCATTTTTGGCATCATCATGGTCAAACAAATTTTCTAGGGTGATCAATCTATTTGGGATCTTGTTGGATTTCACTTGAATGATCTGATCCCCGTAAGCTTCCTTTACCTTAGGTTGTAATTGATCAGCAAACTCTCCTAAGTTTTCAATGAACAAATTGATTTGCTTGTCGCTTTCAAAAACTTGCTAGTGGGTGTCATTGTCAAGAATAGTTGGTCGAACAGTCACACAGACCAACTGGGGATTAGCGAGTAGGTCCACAGCATGATCAAATTGCAATCCAATAGTAGCCATCCAATCAACGGATGCATTTGTCTTTCAAGGAATCCTCTGGATGTTGAAAGCATCAAATCTTTCAATCAGATCCCATGTCTTATGGCAGTAGGATCTCATACATATGTGTTTGGCGCTAGAGATTCCTCGGACCTGGTGTATGATCATCTCAGAATCGCCTAGAACTTTCAATTGCTTTATACCCATCCTTTTTGCCAAGCTTAAGCCTTGGATCAGTCCTTCATATTCTTCTTCATTATTGGAGCAAGCAAACTACAAGCAAAAGACTTCAGAATCTGTTCACTCGAAGGTGAAGTAAGGCAAATCCCAGCCCCTGAACCTACTTTGCATCTTGCACCATCAAAGTGTAAGGTCCAGAGCGTAGAAGAAAACTCTTCTTTGGTCAACGGTTCTTTAGTTAGTTTTGGGATGACCTAATCTTCATCAAAAATGCAGTAAGTACTAAGACATGTGGCATGATAGTTGGAGTATGGATCAAAATTTGTGAATTCATTGAGAAAAACCTCCTGCTCTGGTGGAATATCCCCAGTCACCTCCTCATCCGCAAGAAGTTCCATCATTTTCCTCTCTTCATTGGAGATGGAGGTATGAGTTGGCTCAAAGTTGAGTATAGCCTGATCCACTATGTGCTCGATTTGAAGGGGTTCTAAAGGATAAGGTGGGACCAGTCTGGTGATAGGTAACCTCCTATTTGGCAGTGAAGTCTCAAGAAAGGCAAAAACCAAAAATAGGCAGGATGTCAATAACTACTACTTCTTGAGGCACGGTGACACTAGGACATGCAAACAACGTCAGAGGAAGGCTTTTGACTAGACCCACAGTCTAGACCTTATTCCCATCTAGTTGCATAAAACCCCTATTTAAAGGCTCATATTTAATATTCAAAACCTCGGCAATTTACTTAGGCATGACGGTGGTGCTGGCACCAGAATCTATCATAGAATTGTGTAAAATCTTATCTCCTACTATGAGGTTCAAATAGAAAGGATTTGGTTTAGGCTTACCTTCCGCTTGGGATTTAGGGGGTGTGGCCTCATTTGTCAACACGGTCAGTGAGCGCGATCTTTCTGTGGGAGGCTGAAATCTTTCTTCGCTGACCTGTGGAGGATTAGTAGCATTTCCGCTTGCAGTTTTCCCTACCTCAGACAGATCTTATTTCAACCGATTCTTCTGCTCTAGGATACTAAGGAGATCCCATAAGGAGATGTTGGTTGAGGCTTTCTTTAGCTGCTCCACCACATCCAACACTGACGGCACCGACCTCTTTGTCTCTCTCAGCTTATAAGGGATAAATTCATTTCTCGAGTATGTGGTAGCGACTGCGGATTGTTTAGGATCTTTATCTGTGGTAAATATCCCCTATGTGCCTATATTCTCTCCCGTGAAGTGCCTTTTTGATCGGAGGTTGTAATTTGATTGCACTTGAGGAGCCCCCGAGCTTGATGTGGTTGTGCCATTTGTGAGCACGGAATCTTCGTCCTCCATCCAAGAGAATAGTGCATGGTTTGAAGCTATCTTTGTTTCTTGTTCCATTGACATACCTTGCATCTGGGCAATGAGAGACGCATTGTCCATGCCAGGGGATACATAAACCGAATCATCTAAAGCCACGGCTAGGTTTCGTTGATCTGCAATTTTTTGTTTTAAATTACCTCTTGGACAATTTCTTGGATCATGGGCATTGTTACATGGAAAACATCAAGAATTGGTATCATCCGCTAGATTATTATGTCCCACGGTCAACTCTTTGTTGGTGTTAAGATAGACAAACTGCAAAGGATTGGGTACCAGAACTATCTGGCCGTTTAGCTGACTTGGGGAAGTTTGGTTATCTGCATATTGGTTTTGCTGATATGCGGGTCTATTCCCTTGGAAATTTTGTTGGAAATGGGGTCTAGCAGGTGGGAATTGGGACCTTTTCAGACTGACGATTTCGTTCAAGAAAGATATCAACAAATTTTTCATATCGCTGACCTCTGCAACTAGAGATGAGGATGGAGGCGGAATTGCTTGTTGGGGTCCAGAGTACACGTACATAGATTGGGGAGAAGATGTTTTTGGCACAGCTAGTTCAGGGACCTTATTTTATAGCTCAAGAAAGACCAGCATGAGTGGTCGAGGCGCAAGCCTCCCAGCATCAATTAGATTATTTTCTGCTTGGACTACCAAATCAAACGCATCCGAGAGGGTATTGCCTCCTAGAGATTGAATCATCATGGATATATCAGAGTTGAAGACTTTCAAATAAAAAATGAACCCCATATCTAAAAGTGGACAGGCGGACAATGGTATTCTCTGTCAGGTCCTCTAAAATCTCAAATTGAATTTTGTCACCGCTTCTTGAGGGGCTCTCTTTATGATAATCAATTGATGCATTAGGGATGACCTATCGGACTTGTCAGAGAATCTCTGAAAGAAGCGATCACCCAGCCGATCCCAATCCACTATAGAATTTGTACCAAGGGATCTGTACCAATCTAGAGATTTCCCTTTGAATGAAGCCATGAGCAATCTCAAAGCTATAATTTTCTCAGTGATGTTATGGACGGTGTAGACATTAGTCACATCTTGTAGGTGCTCCCCAGGGGTCTTGGGACATTCTCTGGTGAATTTAGGGACAACTTTTAGCGTGACAAAGGGAATTGGCCCCCATAATGCAGGAGGAATGGGAGGAATGAGAGGGCTTTCGTTGTTCCATGTCATGAAGTTTCTAGGGGGAATCTGAGCCATTATTATGGGAACAAGCACAAGGAAGGTATGTGGGTTTCAGAAGGAAGTGGTTGCGGGCGAATAGATGCTTACCAGGGGTGGAAGGAGCAAAATGGGATTTAAAGTTGTCTGGCTCCTGGTTATGAGTCTATGGCTCATAAACTAGCTTAGGTTTTTCCAAAATTACGGTCCCACCAGGTGTGCCTGAAAAGAAACTGTTGACTCTTAATTTTACCTTAAACGCTAGCAGCCTTATGGTAAATTTAGTGATCGGGGACCTTTTGCGCAAAACTCACTAAATGACCTTCGAGTTTAAGAAGTCGGCTCTTCATATAATTGGGGAAGAAAAGGGGAAGAAGAAAACTTAAAATAAATGATCTACACTACTTAGGCGATACGCCAAAATATTTTGAAAAAGCATTAACAACATATAAAACCTAGAGACATGCGGTTTTAAAGCTCATTCAACAATCTACATGCTCAGAATCATTCGAAAGAGTAACTCAACAAAACTCTTTCAACATCAAATGATATTAACCATTCATCCAACAGATAAAAAGTCTTAGAACATAGTTTAATCCGCGGAGTGTCACAGCAGATATCATAGAAGTTATTGAACTTGAAAACAACACAGAAGTCAATATATTAAGCTTCAAATAAAATAATCACAAAGGTCATAGGCACAATCTGACATGTCTATCATTCACCAAATTAAATCAACATAAAGGCTTCTTTAATGAGCCAGAGTCTAAAATCTTTCTAAAATTTTGAACCCTTCAAAGAAAGCAAAAGAAAGCATAAATAGAGCCCTCAACTCCTAATTGATAGCTCACAGCATCAGCAACATCCTAGCAACCACTTATAATAAGAAAACCTGGCGTGGCAAACTGCGAGATACTACCCAACAAAACAACCCTCAAAGTTGTTATCTCAATCGTGTCATGGCGATTCCTACATCCACCCAACAAAAAAACTGCAAGGAAAACCACATCTTGGTTCATGAACTGCCATGGATGACACGCGGCGACTCAGGGGATATCCAAAGTTGAGCGCAGAAAGAGAAACAGATCGTGCAACGTGGGGACACCAAGTGTCTTCAACTTTACACAATGGATGGTGGGATCAAGAAGCTTATACCGATATAAAAACCTGACCCACCCGGTAGCTCTACGTTCTCTCAACTTTGAGTGAGAAAAGTGAGCGACTCGAGGCAACGCCAAGACACCACTTGGTGTGCATGCTGACAAACGGGAAAATGGCCAAAAATCAAAAGAAATAGCTGCCACTTGATCAAAATGCCGCCTACGAGCAATCTTGAAATAATATTAACAATAACATAACCCCCTATAAATCAACAATGATAAATTTAAAAATAACAAACTAACGGAGAAATTAAAAATACACTAATTTAAATTTCTTGCAAACTCAACCCACATCTCAATAGAGAGCTGATTTAAAACCAAAATTTTACCCAGCTAAAAAAATTTAATACACCAACCTAGTAAGTTTTCCAAGAAGATAGAGTTGAAGAAGAGCAAACCTCAAAACACCAACCAGATTCTTCAACCAATAATTTCTAGTCCAAAACCATACATAGAGGTTTCCAAAATGTTTTTTCCCAAATTACATAATGAAATGTTTTTGGAAAATATTTCACATATAAAGAATTTTTTCCCCCAAAAATATTTTTTAGGTCACACTTTTAAACTTTTTAAAATAAAAATTGAAATATATCTTTTCTTTTCAAAAGAATGCATTTTTATTTAAATTTTCAAATTAAAAATCATTTCCCTTTTTCTCAAACATGAAAATCAATTAACCATTAAATATACATAAAAATAAAACAACTTTATTTCTTTTTTTTAAAATCAACTAAAAACACATAATATAACATTTCACTATTTAACTCAACAATTAAATTTTTAACTATTCAAATAAAGCAATTGATTTATCTATTAAAATGTTAAAATACACTTAATCATTTATTTCAAAATTAATTTAGATAAATGCATAACACACAAACAACAAAGCAAAACAGAAACACGGCCCGCATACCAACAAAAAGGGACGGGTGACCGACAACTAACACTGCTCAATGATGAGCAAGGCTAAGGGTAAAACTCAGGGCCTTAAGACTATCTCCTCCACTTCCATCGGATTATTTAGCTATGCTCAGGTATGTGGTACCAAGTGAAGTCAATACCTCATACTCGCAAATCCTGCATCACCAATTCATGCATACATATATATTCAAACATAGTAGACACACTAGTGAAGGAGAATCGTGATGTTCCATGTCTCACTGAAGTGAGTGAAGGAAAATCATCTCCCCGCACCCCATACACTTACAAACATGATAACATATATATAATGCATCTCACACATAAAATAAATGTGTTAGTCCATGGTCAGTAATCCAATAAAATAACATTTAACCATCAACGAGGAAATAATGTGTAAACAACATACACTGAAACTCAAATAAAAGTATAAAATGTCATAACATAATATCCGAGTAAAATATCACCATATATTGTATCCACTAATATCCATTGAAAAAGACAACTATGGACAAAATAAGTATCTAAAAAGTCTGATCGAGGGAGGGGTACTACATCCTCCCCCCAAAAACTAGTCTTACTCCTGGAAACCTAAAACAGATAAGGGTATAGCTCTCTCATCTTTGTTGCATCCTCCCATGTAGTTGAGCTCTCATAATTTGGGTCCCATTGGACCCTTACCTGATCAATGGTACGACCCTTAAGGGTCAAACCCCGACACTACAAAATGTGCACGAGCTCCATGGAAAGTTGTATGTCATCGACCTGCAATGCATTCCAATCAAGAACATGGGTCACATGAGGATGATAAAGTCTAAGAACAGAAACATGAAAAACATTGTGTATACGAGACAGGCTCAATGGAAAGGCAAGACGATAGGCAACAGGTCCTATCCTCTCAAGGATCTCAAAAGGGCCAACAAAATGAGGTGCCATCTTAGAACCATTTACATAACGGATTAGACTCTTTCGCGGATGCACTATCAAGAATACACGATCGCCAATAGAAAACAAATGATCCACTCTGTGAGCATTGGCATACTTCTTCTACCTATCATGTGCTGCTACCAAATACCCACGAATATGCTCTACCTGCTACTCCATCTCTCAAAGCATATCCAGTCCTATACGCACCCTATCCTCTAACCAATCCCAACTCAAAGAAGTACAAAAAGGATGACCATACAATGCATGGAAGGGAGACATACCTTATGAAGCTATGATATCCATTAGTATAAGAAAAATCCACAAGATAAAGATATTCCTCCCAACGTGACTGCCGGTCCATAACATACATGCAAAAAATGTCCTCCAAAACCTTATTCACACACTCAGTCTGACCATCGCTCTCTAGGTGATAAGTTGAACTAAAGTTCAACTAGATCGCTAAAACATGCAAAAGTGAGGTCCACAATGATATAGTAAAGACAGGATCCCTATCTAGGTGATAAGCTGAACTAAAGTTCAAATGGGTCCCTAAAACATGTAGAAGTGAGGTCCACAATGATGAAGTAAAGATAGGATCTCTATCTGAAATGATTCAC
This sequence comes from Cryptomeria japonica, assembly GCF_030272615.1. NCBI lineage: Eukaryota > Viridiplantae > Streptophyta > Pinopsida > Cupressales > Cupressaceae > Cryptomeria > Cryptomeria japonica. The sequence goes on along the minus strand of NC_081411.1, from coordinate 583,458,571 downwards.
CTAGGAATCCCATGAACCCTCACCACATCTTCCAAAAAAACTCATGCCACGACTGTTGTTGTATAAGAAGATCGAATAGGAACAAAATGAGCAACTTTGGTCAATCTGTCAACAATGACCATGATGGCATCATGACGATGCGAAGAAACAAGCCAACCAACTATGAAATCCATGGAAATGATGTCCCATTTCCAATCCGATACCAAATTAGGTTGTAAAATCCCTATAAGGTGTTGATGCTCCACCTTTACGCGTTGACATTATAAACACTTTGACACAAAATTAGCAATGTCACATTTCATTCCATCCCAATGATATATCTATCTAAGATCTGCATGCATCTTCTTGACACTAGGATGTGCTGAATAAGGTGCATGATGGGCCTCAGTCATGATCAAAGTACAAAGTCCATCCAATGGAGCTATATAGATCCGCCCAAGATGTTGAAGAAGAGCATCTTTCTCAAGAATATATCCAGAATATCTACCCTCTAATGGCCTTCCAGTCTCAGTCATGGCTCTAACCTCCTGATACCAGCTATCGTAACGAAGCATCCCAAGGATTCTCTCTCTCAAATCCACCCCAAGGGACAATGCTGCAACCTCATGTTGTCTACGACTCAAAGCAGTTGCCATTGCATTATCTTTCCCCTGAATATATCAAACCTCAAAATTATACTCGTAGAGGAATTCATGTTGGCAATTGACACTCAATTGGTTGGTTTCACTATGTTGACATTGATGGCAACATGGTATTGTGTTTTGGCTTCATGTTTTGGTTCTATAGTGTACCGACAGGCACTTCACAGATACTTCACTGGCACCAGCACCAGTAGGACAAAAGAATCTCTTTGGTCACTAGCAATGCAGGCCGACATGGTTTAGTAAAGGTTATTGGTATTGGAGGCCGACATATCTTGGACCTGGCATTGGCAATTGATTTTAATGTTTATGCATTTATGTTATCTGGCCGACATGTAATTTGATATTGTATATATCTTTTTAAGTCGACATAAGGTATGTAAATTTGTATAGGGTATATAAGTTAGTTTGATAGATCATTTTGAGATAGAGACATAAGATAGGAGATTATGGATATGTGAATGTAATATGATGTGAAATAGTTCAGAGAGATTATGTATGTGAGGAAATTATTGTAAGGGTTATTCTAGTAAAGGGTTTAGGGATTCAGATCGGAATAGATAGAGCTTAAATTGGAACTGTATTCTGACATAGAAGATGCTATCTTAGCAGTTCACACTTCTCCAGATTGTAGTCTGGAATTTTATGTAGTTAGTGAGGCTCCTTTGGTGATTGAGCAGTGTGCTCTAGGCTGTAAGACTTTCTGCAAGTGTAGGCCCCTCATATTTTGTAATATCTCTTCATATGGCCAGTGGATTGATATTGTGGGTCACAAATCCCACTGTCTTTTTTCCTCTTTGAGGTTTTCCATGTATAAATTTGTGTTTTATGGTTCTCATTTATGTGATTGGCTTATTGGTTGCTTTACTTCTTTCAATTATGTATGTACCGATATATCGGTTGGTGTATGCATATTTTAATAAGGATAAAACTTAAGGATAAAATTTAAAGTCAGGATGATGAAGAGAAAGATGCACTTAAGGAGCAATGTCAGAAATTGAGTCAAGAGAACATGGTTATGAAGAATGAAATGCAAGTTATAACTATGAGGATGTCTAAGGAGATTGAGGACATAAAGAAAAAGGAAGAAAATCTTGTTGTATCCTTGAAGAACAAATTTGAAGAATGTGGTAGGTTGGTTCATGAAAATGATATGTTGAGAACTGATTTGGTACAATCCTAGATTAATGAGAAAGATCTTGAGAGACAAATGATAATACTAAGAGAAGATTTAACTACTACAAGTGAGTATAAAGAAAAATCCAAGATTAGCTCAGCACAGCTAGATGAGTTATTGAAGAGACAAAGGCAGATTGGAGATTCCAGTGGACTTGGATTTGAGCAAGGATGGAGTTCTAGTACTGCTGATGAACATCAAAACCATAAGGCACCGGTAAGGAAATTTAATTCTTATAAATTCAATGGTAGATGTTTTGTTTGCAATAGATTTGGTCACATGGCTAGGCAATGTAGAAACAGAGCAAATCAGAACCCTGATTCTGCTCCTGATAAATGTTCCAAATGCAATAAGTTTGGTCATAAAACAGAAGATTGCAAAATGAATGTTAAATGTTATGCATGTGGAAAATTTGGACATATGGCTAATCAATGTAGGTCAAGCAATTTCACCGGTTTTAGAAAAGCAATTCAAAAGAACAATGTTACATGTTATGCATGTAATGAGGTTGGACATATTGCTAAGTTCTGTAGAAACAGAAATCCACCGGCTAGTAATGGAGGATCAAATGAGAAAGGGAAAGAGAAGGTTAGTGAAATCTGGCAAGATCATACTCAGAGATGGGTTAGGAAGATTGAAGAATAATCATCAAATGGGAATGCACCAATTACTTATCCAGTAGAGGAGGTTGTTCCTGCACCGACAGGGAGCTCATCTGGTAACTGAGGCAAATGCCTTAGGGGTAGGCAAAATTCATGAAGACGTTGCATATGCCCCCGAAAGAGGTTTTGGAAGATGTTCCAGATATTGGAGATTATTATATGGCATGGATATGTTCTGAGCGAGATCTGGTATCTTTCATCGGTAGTCATTTATGTCAATGGAAGATTAGGGTTTTTATCGAAGGTTAAAAGGTCGAATACACTTCATTGTTAATCACCTTGCATTTAGAGCGACTAAGTGCAATCAAAGGCAATTCAGAGCAATCAGATTTATTCTTGAGCGATCTCATCGAGAGTGGTCAAAAGGTATTTATCTTTAAACATGGAAGCGAGATCATCATCTATTCCTATTTTTGTTGCAAACCCGACTGTGGTAGAGGTCAAGGACCGCCCCGGACCAATTTTCAAGTGGTATCCACATGTGGCTTCCCTGGAAGATTCAGTTGGAGCATTTTCTTGCATTCTAAAGGGAGTTGACTATGTAGAGGATGTTAGGGCATATATTCACAAAAACTAATGAAGGAGGGATCCATAGATAAAGGGATTATTGATCAATCAATCATAGTTTTACACCGACTAGTCCCATAGTGTAAGATTGAAAATGAAGTGAGCCCATCCAGCAAGCTTAAGGTAATCACTGATCATATTTCAAAGGATTTTCAATCCTTATAGCAAATCTCAAACCAGCAAGCACTAGAAAGATTTACTCAAGCTAAGAGAGTTGCATTTGATCAAGCAATTGAAACTAAGAAGAAAAATATTGAGGAGAAGTTGATCCTAATAGAAAACTCTTTGAAGAAATGTACAAATATATATAGGGTATGTTGTAACACTGAAATACTTACAGCTAATGTGGATAAAAAGATAAAGGAGATTCAGGGGAAAATTGCAAATATAGCTAATTCTTTTGACAGATTGATTTCATTGACTACATCAATTGATGGTCAAATTTTGATTTTGGAGAACCAAATTTCTATTTTTGAGAAGGAAAGAGATAAAATAATTAGAAGAGCCAGAAGCCTGAGAGGCTTGGTGAGTCCCTGGTTGGATTCACTCAGTGTACACAAGAAATAATGCATGGATATGGTGGGAAAGCCCACACCGGCAGAGGTAAATGAAAAAGAGTCTTTTGCACATTTATTGAGTGGACTTGTATCTATTTTTGACACATTCAAAACTGGCAGGGATACTTATCTAGAGTTATTGGAGAAGGCTTATCCAGAAATTTTGAAGTTGGTTAAGCTTCGGTAAGACATTTTGGGATATTCATTGTACAGTTCTTTTTCTTTGACATTCCTTTTAGAATTTTTGGTGGCATTGATGTCAAAGGGGGACTAGTATAGATGTGAAAAAGAATAAAATGAGTTGTATACATTAGAGGGAGTTATGGAATTAGGGAGATGTGGTGTATTTTGCATATTCAGCCCAAGGGGAGTAGGGCAGGATGAAACCAACAAATGAAACCTTGACCATTTTTCACATGAGTGTTGCCATCAATGCCAAAGGGGGAGATTGTTGGAAATTGATACTCAATTGGTTGGTTTCACTATGTTGTCATTGATGGAAACATGGTATTGTGTTTTGGCTTCATGTTTTGGTTCTATAGTGTATCGGCTTCACCGGCACCGGCACCGATAGGACAAAAGAATCTCTTTGGTCACCAACAATGCAGGCCGACATGGTTTAGTAAAGGTTATCGGTATTGGAGGCTGACATTTCTTGGATCCGGCTTCAGAAATTGATTTTAATGTTTATGCATTTAAGTTATCTGGCCGACATGTAATTTGATATTGTATATATCTTTGTAGGTCGACATAAGGCATGTAAATTTGTATAGGGTATATAAGTCAATTTGATAGATCATTTTAAGATAGAGACATGAGATAGGATATTATGGATATGCGAATGTAATATGATGTGAAATAGTTCAGAGAGATTATGTATGTGAGGAAATTATTGTAAGGGTTATTCCGATAAAGGGTTTACGGATTCAAACCAGAACAGACAGAGATTAAACTGAAACTGTATTCTTCCATTAAAGATGCTATCTTAGCAGTTCACACTTCTCTGGATTGTACTCTAGAATTTTAAGTAGTCAGTGAGGCTCCTTTTGTGATTGAGCAGTGTGCTCTAGGCTGTAAGCCTTCCTGCAAGTGCAAGCCCCTCATATTTTGTAATATCTCTTCATATGGCCAGTGGATTGATATTGTGGGTCACAAATCCCACCATGGTTTTTCCTCTTTGAGGTTTTCCACGTATAAATCTGTATTATGGTTCTCATTTATGTGATTGGCTTATAAGTTTCTTTACTTCTTTCAATTCTATATGTACCAGTATACCGGTTGGTGTATGCATGTTTTAATAAGGCTAAAACTTATCATTTTGGTATAACACTGATTCACCCCCCCCCCCTCTCAGTGTTATTGGTTTCCAACAATTTCATCCATCTTCGTTGTCAAGCATTCAAGTTCGGCTACGTGAAAATATACTGCAAACTATGGTGATCATTGTGCAACTCAAACTAGTGCCCTAACAAAAAATGTCGCCACCTAACTAAATTATGAACTACAGCTGCCAACTCTATGTCATGAACTGGATAATTTAGATCATGGTTCTTGATTTTGCGAGACTCGTAGGCTACCACATGACCATCCTACATAAGCATTGCTCCTATACCTTCTAAAGAGGCATCTGTACAAACCATAAAATCTCTAGATGGATCAGGAACTGCCAAAATTGGTGCACTTACAAGGAGTTCCATCAAAGTATGAAAAGCTACATTGCATTGTTCTGACCAAACAAACTTCTTCCCTTTCCTTTGAAGAGAAGTGATCGGATGACCTATCTGGGAAAACCTCTGAACAAAGCGACAGTAATATCCGGCCAAACCCATAAAACTCTGAACCTTAGAAACATTACTCAGCGCTAGCCAATCTAAAATGGCTTGGATGTTAAAAGGATTCACGGATACACCTTCTATTGAAATTACATGACCAAGATAGTTCACCTCATATTGGAATAAATCACACTTTGCAAAGTTGTCATAAAGTTGATTCTCCCTCAAGCACTGCAATACCTGTCGCAAGTGACCCAAAATATCATCCAAGAACACAAGGACAAAACGATCAAGGTAGGTGTGGAAACCCCATTCATGAGGCTCATGAAAATTGAAGGCACATTCGTTAACCCAAATCCAGCCATTGTGAACTCATAGTGACCATAACGGGTACAAAAAGTTCTCCTATGAATGTCTGCATCATGAATACATAGCTAATGATACCCAGATTTCATATCAATCTTAGAGAACACCTTGGCTCCCTTTAACTGATCAAAGAGATCATCTATACGAGGCAATGGATATCGATTCCTGATGGTTATCTTATTCAACTGTCGATATTCAATGCATAACCAAAGAGAACCATCCTTCTTCTTCACGAAGATAACAGGCGCACCCTGAGGAGAAACACTAGGACGAATGAACCCCTTGGCCAACAATTCCTCAATCTACAACTTCAACTCACTCAACTCCTGAGTGGCCATTTGATATGGTGCTCTTGAAATAGGTTATGCTCCAGGAACTAAATCAATGTGAAATTCTATGTCTCACTTTAGAGGCATACCAAGAATGTCAATAGGCAACACATCGGCATATTCCCGAAGAAGAGGGTGACTATCAAGAGCAACTTCCCTACTTTTCTTCTCATCCATGTCCTCAAGAGAAACTACAAAAAGTTGGCACCCCTAATGCATACACTACTTAAGTTGCATAGCAAAGATCATACGAAGTGATATAGGTCTAGGAATACCAACTATCTCAACTTTCTTGCCATGGTCATCTAAACACTCCACTGCCTTCTGACAACAGTCTACACTAGCACTGTGATGCTAACCAATCCATCTCCAACACAACTCCATAAGACCCCAAAGGAATGACTCGAAGGTCAACTATGGTAGTAAAGTGTCCTAGGTCCAACTCACATCTGGGAATGAAGGAATCTACAGCCACACGAAAACCAGTAGCCAACTCTACTTTCCACCTATCTGCCTGTCTAGCAGATGCGAGCCCACACCGCTCCATAATGGAAGAAGATATAAAGGAATTAGAAGCACCCTAATCAAATGGTACTAAGATAGATATACCACCCAACACACATGTAGTCTCGATGACAGTGCTCTGGTGCTCTACTTGGCGGTTATGGGTGAACTCACAACAATGGTTCCAACTTTTGCCACTTTTGACACTGAGATGAACATTTTAAAAATAATCTTGAACTTCTGACAACTATAGCTTTTAAAATATTAAGAATTTGAAGATGATGTAAATTAGTGATTTGTAGCATTTTGTTTTTAGATTCTCTATATTTTTTTTTCAAATTTTTTTGAAGATTTTTTTAAAAAAATTTCCATCTCCCTCAAAAAGTAGTTTTTTTTACAGCAAACTACATTTTTTAAGAGTGATGTGCCTCCCGAAACACAACTTTTTTTTCTATAAATGATGAAAACTCAATTCTTTCAAATTTTGGTTTGTAACATCAATATCCAAGGCTTGCAGTTGGTTTGATAGTGATATGTTGAATATTTTTCGTTTTATTAAGTTTTGAAGTCCAACTAGTTATATTTTGGACATAGAGGTACGTTTGAACGCATAACTTGTTTTGTATATATTGAAATTCAATTTTTTTTTGGTTAGAAAGAAGACATGAATACCAAGGGCATAGATATTTTTCACAATTTCTTTGAATTAGTTTACTATTTTTCCCAATGCACTGAACAGAGAAGTTCATCTTCGGTGAAAAACCTATATTTAGTCAAATTTAAAAAACAAGATCATAATAAACTCACAATGTAATAAAATTAGAGTTTTTGGAAAGCTTTCTTCTAGCACTACCATCCTATATTTTTGGGTTGTCAAAATTATTTCATTTGAGCCTTGGACCAGACATTTCAAGGCCAAAATTATGCAAAAAGTTGAAGAGTTTGGAGTGGAGAAGCATAGAAAGGGGGTTCGAATGAACCCCCCTACATTCATTTTATAATGGTTAAAAACTAGTTAAAAAGGGGGTTCGCTCGAAGGGGGGGTTCGAGCGAACCCCAGTGATGTCACAAGTACGATCGAATTGGGGGGTTCGCTCAAACCCCAAAGGGTAGTTCGCTCAAACACCCCCAGTTCATTCAAATCCAAAAAAAAAAAAAATCCCACTCGCGAATTTCGTTCATGGGAAAAAGTGGGAACCATTATTATGAGTTCAGCCTTATCAATCACCGCAAAAGCTCTGTGGGATCAACCTGCATCCCCAACTATAGGCTCTGATGTTGTTGGTCTCTAACTACCAATTTGTTGTAAACGTTGTGGATAATGTGCAGTTATATGGCCATACTAACCATAGGAGAAACAAGCTCCCCTATCGGGTCCTCTACCTCTAGTCGGCCCACTGGAATGCTGGAAACTTCCCCTACTAGGGGCCTCAGAAGCACTCTGTGAGGACTATCCCGAGAAACTCTATCTAGCCCTTTGCCAGTTGTTGTCCTTCCTAAACTAAGGGTTGCCCCCACGCTGACCCTAAAACTATTTTGGCCTAGACTGAAATTTTTGTTGCTAATGTTGCTGACCACCCTTAGCAGGTCTCTGAAAACTCTTGTATGGTGCAACACCCTAAGACTGATTACCCCTAGTCCCAGATCAACTAAAAGGTGCACTGTCAATCTGTACCCCTCACTAACCACCATGTGCACGTGAAATATTCTACTCTACTAGCCTGGCTTTCACCATGAGTAACTCAACTAATGAAGGCTCAAATACTTGTACTCCCCCACTAATGCGGTCATTGAGACCTCACATGAAATGTTATACCAACATCGCCTCATCATTACCAATACCGACATACTGTTTGAGCTCATAGAATTTGTGCTCATACTAATCAGCAGTCATGCCCAACTGTTGTAGCTCATGAAACTCATTTGTGTGACATTCTCTCCATTGCACTAAGAGAAATCGAGCTTTGAACCTCTCTAGGAACAACTCCCACGATAGTGTACTAATGTCCACACTAATCCTTTGCTCCTCCAACCTCTACCAAGTAGAAGTGAAATCCCTGAGATGCATAATAGTGCACCTCGCCTTGGTGTTACTACCATACAGATGCATGACGAAACACCTATTCAAGTCAATGAGCCAAGTCTCATCCTCGACTCCAGTACCTGAACCATCAAAAGTGGGAGGACGGGATCTCAGCAATCCCTCATATGACCCATGGCAACTGCCTCCTTGTCCATAGCAACCTCTCTCCTCCTTGGAGACCTCTCTCTCTCCACATGATCCTGAAGGTGAGACTCTCCAAACTGAACATTACCCTACTGCTCGACCTAAGGTCTAGGACCAAGTCGAGAAAATACCTCCTGAAACATCTATTGCATCTCCTCCCTTTCGAGGACCTGATGTACAGTATGTTGCTCACTGTGTTGGCTAGCCTCTATGTGCTCACTCTGGTGAACAGACTAAACCTACTCAACACTCTCATGAGTAGGTTGTAGTGAAGGACTCTAACGATCTTCTCTACGGCCATGACCCTTACCTCTACCATGATCATGACCGCGACCATGGCCTTTACCTTTCCCAACCATAATCCTAACAATAACACAAGAGAAAAAGTTTAAATCTACAGCAAGGATACTAACAAGGGAAACACAAACACTAAGACTTAGCAATAGGTCTAGTTGAATGGGCTTAATTTAAAACCATAGTACCCAGTGTTGAAACTTGGGCTCTAATACCAATTGTAATTGTTGGAATCCAAGAAAACTGAGAGGGGGGGTGAATCAGTGTTCTACCGGTAATGTTAATTTTGAACTTATTGCTTATTAACCGGTTAATAGTAAATAGAATTAAAGTGCATACACCAAATAACACATAGAAAGGCAACACCATAACACTAATATTTATACATGGAATACCCTGCAAAGGGAAAAACCTCGGTGGGGCTGATACCCACAATATCTATATACTTGATCAAGGTATACAAATATTGCATGAGGAGGTCTGCACATGCAGAAAGGCCAATTGCCTAGAGCTCACTGCTCAAACACAAAACAGGAAGTCTCACTGACTTACAAAGTATTACAAAGTAATTACAAACTGAAATGAACTTATCAAATGCATCTGACCATGTTGGATAAGTTTCGGTGAATGCTCTAATATCCTTCTTTGTATATCGGTTGTCTGATATTATGTTATGCCCTGTTCTGTTATCGGTTATGTTGTGCACATGAAACTACACACAAACGCTTCTAATCATTGACCAAAATGTATACTGATACTCACTGAAACATTCGTAACCAAAAATTTGCATTCCATTCCATATCTGATCTATCGTTGAAATGATCTTCTTAAATATCCTTCCAACTTTACCATTTCATCTTCAATGAGAAATATAAACATGTTGGTTGTCGAAAAATAATGAAATCCAAACATAAATCTAATGACCATGTCGGCCATCACACGTTACCAAAAAATCCATTCAAGAAATAACCGAGACCAAAATATTTCCTATATGGGTCCTATCCATTACCGGGTTCCATATACACGTTACCAGGATTAGGACATGTTACCGGGATCAAGACTTAGTCGGGTATGAAGTGAATGTTGGTGTCAGTGCAAAGCAATGTGAATACCAATTAAGTGCAATGAATGTCAGTTAACCAAACAATGAAACCATTTACCCTGAGATGATGAGTTTCCATCAATAACAACCCAAAATGCCATTAACTCTTACTGGATGAGTGTCAATTTAGAACAATCTCCCCCTTTGGCATTGATGGCAACACTCATGTGAAAAATTGTACCATCTTGCCCTGAGATGATGAGTTGCCATCAATGGCAACCCAAAATGCCATTAACTCTTACCGGATGAGTGTCAATTGAGAACAATCTCCCCCTTTGGCATTGATGGCAACACTCATGTGAAAAATGGTACCATCTGTGAAATTGCCATTGAATCTCCATAACCTCTTGACCTGTACATGAATCTGCTATATACATTTGATGTTCCCCCTGATAAATATATACATTTTTCACTTATTCCTCCCCCTTTGACATCAATGACAAAGTGGGGTGCCCACAAAGAATTTTGTATAGTTATAAAAATGAGTCGGTTCTATACAAACTTCAAAATAACTGCATACATATTCTTCAAAAATGAAAAGTAGGTATCCCAACCCTGCTTAAGATATTCAAGAATGGAGATGAATCCATTCAAGATACTGGCATAATACTATATTTCTTCTGAAGTACTGGGATCCTCCTTCTGCAAGTTATAAATGCACTCTTCTTTATGAAACAACAAATTATCAAGTCGGGGACCAATAAGATTTTGGAGCTCATTTGCTCTCTTTAATATATTGTCCCTATCCTTCTCCAATTTCAAAATTTGATCCATAACCACCAAAATTAGACCATCCAAAGAGTTTTTTAGATTGGTTGTCTGGTTGTAAGATTTAGAAATATGAATTAAGTTTTTCTTACAATCTGATAGTTGCTTATCTATGGACCTGGGGAGCTTATCAAAATCTAGACAAGTCTTATATAAATTGCCTCCTTCTGCCAAAGTTACATCAATGGATTGCAAGTAGGTCTGAAGTTTCTCCTTACCAACCTCAATCATTTGGAAAAATGTTAACTTTCGGACTGCCACAAAATTTTCTTTAGCCTCTATTAGTGAAATTTTCAATAAAGAATCATAGTGCTTGGGGATAAAATCAATAATTTCCTCTATTTTACCCAAAGAGTGTGCGCCTTCCTAAGCTTGAAATTCAGGGACTAACCGGTTCAAAACTTCAAAACTAAGTTAAATAATTTTTTTATTCTTTGACTCTTCCTGGGCCAATTCCTGAGTGGCATGTGCCTAAAGAGCTGTTGCTGCCAAAATCTTCTCTATCAGTGACATTTTGTGGTAGGGTTTGTCAAAATTGATGGAAAGTTGTGGTAAATTTCCTTTAGCTATGGTAGAAGTGTCAATTTCCAAGTCGGAGGAGAGAACCACCACAGTCTCCTTACCCTTATCATTCAATGAGGTAACCTTTGAATCTTTCAGCTCTTGTGCACCGATGGATTTGCCACTTGGTGCCTCATCCAAAACCTGAGTATCCTCTGTATCCTTATTCTCTGAATCCTTATTTACATTAGCCTCTATATCCTCTGCAATCTGTACATTTTTTGCTGGTACATCCTCTATTACAAAATGTGACTCAGTAACCGGTACAGTGGTATCTGGTGGAGTGCTTGTCAGTTTCTCAGTATCTACACTTTATTGATCTATCAGTTTCTTATCCTTAGAGAACTATATATTCTGGGATTGCACAAAACTGGAACTTAACTCATAGCCTAAAATCAAAAGAATTCTGACCCATATCTCAATAGTTTCCTTTCTAATTTCTTCAAATCTTTCCAGCATAAGACTGTTTATTTTGTACTTAAGGTTAAATTCTTATGACCCTATTTTATTGATCAAGTCATCCATCTTCGGAGGAGTTATTGTGGAACAAATATTGACCAATTCTGTCTCCTTAATCTGTCGGTCCAAAGACTGAGCGTGTAGCTTTCAGACCTCTCACTTATCATATAACTCCTTAGGCAAATTTTTCTCCAATTCAATCATCTTACTAAAAGAATCAAGATACAAAAGAATAGCCTCTTCAATCTTCTTCTTATCCATCTCATTAAAATCATTAAAGAATGAACAAAGGTTATCTAAATTACCATCATTTATAATATGATCAATCAAATCTTGAGCATTCATCTTCTTCTTACCGATTCTTCTTTTTGCTTCCGATTTGGGCTACTCATCTGATTTAGGTTTTCTCTTATGTACAATTGTAATCTTTGGCTTCGGGGGAGTCTTCTTTACTAGTTCTTTATTTTGTTCCTCTTTCTTCTCCCTCACAACTCTAGCAAAAACGCCTTTCTTTTTGGGAACCTCCTTAATTTCTGCATCAGACTTTGTTTCTTCAGAAGAAACTGTCATATACTATCAGGTAACCTTTTGCTTCTTCTTGGGTGGCTTTGTCGGTTTCTCACTACCAGGCTCAGCTGTGGATTCTTCCAATTGTTTGGAAGTTTCTGTAGTAACTGGGACCACATTGGGTGTGGCCTGAGCTATTTTCAGGCTTCCCTTTCCTCTCTTCTCTTCTGGTTCATTTATTCCTTCCTTTGTTCTTCCAAAATTTTGACTTTCTGCTCAACCTTAGCCCTTTCATGACCTTCACTTATCAATGTTTATTTTGCTACCTTGGTCATCTTCTTCCGGATTGTCGGAGCTACCTGTTCCTAATGAACTTTCAGACCTTTCTCCTGGGCAGTTCCAAACTTTTCTTCCTTCTCATCTACGAGTGCCTACAATAGATGTTGTGCATAGGCATTCACTGTGGCCTCGTCTACCTCGTATCCCATTGGTATTATCCAGATTATTCTAGGATGTACGGCCTCCATCATACATTCATCTTTATTCACCATAAAACAAATTGTATCCTTATACTTCTCTATTATTGATTTGGGGATCTGGGACCTATTCTTCATTTCCTCCTAAAATGTATTGAAAAAGGCCCATAAATTTTCTTTACTTGACTTGTCCCCTTGCCTATCCAAAATTTGTGCAGTTTGTGTTGCTACCGAGCGGTCATAAGCCCACTGCATCTTGCCAATACTAGGAATAGTACCCAAAAAGTAAAATATCGAATAGATAATGAAGGAGCCATACAGGAAGGTATTCTTCTTGTCTTTCTTGATCTTTTGTAAGTTAGTCATGAGTTCTTTCAACATTACACCGCATAGATCATAATGGGCGTCCTCCTTAACCATCTAATGTGCCATCAAAATTATATTACCGGAGACGGAGTTTAACCAGTTTGACTGATAAACCTTATACCTGATAATCATCGCTACAAACTTCACATCTATATTCCTAACATCATCTACTCATAAAGAACATCCATCAAAAGTTGCGCCAGTAAGTTTATTGAGCTCTTTGTTAGATAATTAACACCTTGTGTCGGGAACACCTCCGATTTTGTGTAAACAGGTAACATTTTTTATGACATCCTTTGTGATCTTGTAGGGCCAGTCCAACCATATGAACTCTCTGTGAATGTGGCTCAAAACATATCACACCCATTCTTCCTCATCAAAAGTTGGAAAATCCATGAACTATGTAAAACCCTTCCTCTGCATGTGTGCAAATTCTGGTTTGAGTTGGTTGTCAGTAATTAGGTTTTGGGTGAAACTGTAGGACAACTCATATCCTCCAAGTTCCTCAATATCGCAATGGATATACGCCCTAATATCCTCATTATGAAGAGCTCCATGGTAAACCTTTGAAAATGCACCCAATGGCTCATCCAAAAGAGATTTGTACGGATGTTTCTTGAAAATGGGATGAGGGCGGTTCTTAATGTCAACCACCAAAAGTGTATCGATGTTGGATGAAGATGAAGCCATTATAGCCAAACATGGAAACTAGGGTTTTTGCAAATGAAAATACCTTGAAAAGTTGTCGAGAGATCAGATTGCCTTGAAAGAAAGTGCTTGTTCAAATTGCCTTGAACTCTGAAATGCTCTCAAAATTCGCTCATCTGAATGCTCAATCGTTGTGTGAAGAAAATAACTTTACTTTTCCCTTTTATTGTCGTTAACCCTAATTTTGTATTCTCATAAATATTGTCGGTTAGGCTTGACTGGTTCTCATAGTCTATGAGAAGGTTTTGGTAAACAACTGAAATATCCTGAGTACCCATCCGCAATCAAAACTTTCTGACTTTAGACCTAATCCGAGGTATTTGCATGATCTTCAATAATTTGCCCACCCCTAAGGTCAAGTGCCTTATTTACTAGTTGTATCTGCTACTGGTGTAGGACCTGATGACTCTACCAATTGTTATGCCTATGGTGTATCTATTATTCTTACCCATCTCATCTCATGTTTCTTCCTAATGTCTTCTACTTTTGTTTTTCCCTTCTCATCAACATTTCCATTAGTTGTCGGTGGGTTCTTACTTCGACAATATTTAGAAATATGCCCAATCTTGTTGCATGTATAACAAATAATATTGTTCTTCTGAATTTCCTTGTTAACCCCTTGATTTCCTTGATTTCCTTTTGATCTGCATTGGTTAGTCATATGTCCAAATCTACTACATGCATGACATCTTACATTTTCAAGACCAGTGAATGATGCATTATTCTGATTATTCCCATTTCTACACTGACTACCCATATGACCATATTTATTGCAAATAAAGCATGTACCATTGAATTTGTAATCATTAGGTTGTCTTACCGGTGATTTCTGGTTTCGTTTGTCATGATTCTACTTATGTCCACATGATTGATCTTGTTGTGCAGTATCGAAGCTTTCTCCTTTTTCATAACCAAGACCTCTTTTGTCATTAGCATCTCTCTGATTCTTCAGCATTTCATCAGGTTTGGTAGAGTTGGCTTGAAATTTGTCCTTGTACTCATTTGCAGTGACCAAATCATCCCTCATGATTATAATTTGTCTTTCAAGTTCCTGTTTATTATTCCGGGACTGGGTCAGCTCAAGTTTCAGCATATCATTCTCATGAGTAAGTCTGTTGCATTCCTCAGATCTATCTTTCAATGCTTGAGCTAGGTTTTCTTCATTTTTCTTTCTGTCCTCAATCTCCTTGCACATTCTCATAATTAGGGCTTGCATCTCATTCTTCAAGATAGTTTTCTACTAAGTAAGTTTCTGACAATGATCCTTCATAGTATCTTCCTCATCATTGTTCTGATTTTGCAATTGATCACAAAGTTCCTTTCTCTTAGCCTTGACAATTGAAATCTTTCCTTGCAATGAAATGATGTGTTCTCTGGCTTGCTTCAATTCATTTTTTCAGTTTACTATTCTCCGTCTGCTCATTATCAAGATCCTCAAGAGCTAGTTGAAGTTCTTGTTGCAGACTGGTTTCCATTGATTCCAAATTCTAAATCTTCCTCATGTGGTTAAACTTCTTCCTGGGAACCAAGCTCTGATACCAATTATTGGAATCCAAGAATACTGAGAGGGGGGGTGAATCAGTGTTCTACCAGTAATGTTAGTTTTGAACTTATTTCTTAGTAACCGGTTAACAATAAATAAAATTAGAGTGCATACACCAAATAACACATAGAAAGACAACACCATAACACCAAGATTTATACGTGGAAAACCCTGCAAAGGAATAAACCATGGTGGAGATGATACCCACATTATCTATATAATTGATCAGGGTATACAAATATTACATGAGGAGGTGTGCACATGCAAAAAGGCCAACTTCCTAGAGCTCACTGCTCAAACACAAAATAGGAAGTCTCACTGACTTACAAAGTATTACAAAGTAATTACAAACTGAAATGAACTTATGAAATGCATCTGACCATGCTGGATAAGCTTCGATGAATGCTCTAATATCCTTCTCTATATACTAGTTGTCTGATATTATATTTTGCCATGTTTTGTTACCGGTTATGTTGTGCACGTGAAACTACACACAAACACTTCTAATCACTGACCAAAATGTATACCAATACTCACTGAAACACTCGCAACAAAAAATTTGCATTCCATTCCATATTTGATCTATCACTGAAATGATCTTAAATATCCTTCCAACTTTACCGTGATGGCTTCAATAAGAAATCAAGAGAGGGTGTGACATGGATCAGTCCACCCAAGGGATAGATGAAAATCAATTTTGATGGGGCCTCAAAGGGTAACCCGGGTGTCGCAAGATGTGGAGTGATCGTAAGGGATGAATGGGGAATATGCAAAATAATTAAAAGCATTCCCATAGGAAATCAGACTAATCATGTTGTCGAAGCCATGGCGGCTTACCATGGGATGATCCTTGCCAAGGAAGCTAAATGCACTAAAGTGTGGTGTGAAGGAGATTCTTTAAACATAATCAATTGTTTAAACATGAAATTCTCGCCTTCTTGGTCTAATAGTAATGCTATTAAAGCAACTAGGAAAATCAACGATGAATTTGATATGAGTGTTTTTACACGTGTATAGGGAGGTCAACTCCTGTGCTGATTAGGCGGCCAACCTGGCCTGCCAATCGGGAGACATCATTACTAATTATGGTGAAATGGAGATTGCAAGTGAAATGAAATCTCTGCTTAATCAGGATCAGAGCCAGATAAGGAAAGGTGGTACTTTTAATCATTATTTCTAATGCTTCTTCTGGCTTTTTCGATGCAGGGTTTTATCGAAGTTAATGAGCATTTATATAGGTGTCTTATCATTATCATCTGGCATGGATTCTGGGCATTCTTACAAAGTACCCACAGAAACCAGAGGAGAGGTTATCAAGCTGAGAGAAGGAATTGCAAGGAAGGTGCTGGAAATATGGGAGGTAACAAGAAAAGATTCGAACCCACTTCCTGCTCTAACTGGAGAAAGAATATAGAAGTCTGGGATATCCTTCAACAAGGGGGGCTGAATGTTTTCATGGAGCGGTTAAGTGGGAAAGACCCCACAATCACCAGTTATTTTATCAAGAACTGAAAAAATGGTAAAATCCTTATCGGTTCCCAGATGATGAATGTTGATGAAGAGGTCATTGCCGAAGCTACTGGGATGACTACTAAGGGAATGAAATTTTACAAGGATCGTGGCATTTCAGATAAAGCAGCAGATAAGTTTCCTATTATGGATGAAGAGAGGAGAAAGATGATCAAAATTGACAACTCCTATCATGCTCCGAAGAGAATTGGTAGGCCATGGAGGTTTGTTTTATTTGCCTTTATAGCTTACATTACCTTAAACGGCAGGTTTACCAGAGCCTACGAGCATCACTTTGTCCTGCTCAACCATTTCCGTCATGGGGAAAAGGTGAGCCTACCTTATTACCTAGCATACTCAATGGATCATACTATAAAGGAGGTTCAGAAGGACCCCAAAGGTGACCATGCCCTCCACCAGGGGCTTATGGTCCTGGTTTATAAAATGCTTAAGGGGAAGTGTATTGAAAAGCCTATTAAGGGCAAAAAAGCAAGAGATGAGACAACGGAGAGTGAAGCTAGTGGATTTAACTTCGAATCGGAGACTGAGGGAGAATCGGAAGATACTAGCAAAAAAGGGAGGAATAGGGCCAAGAAGAGAAGGATTATTGTGGATTCAAAAATGTCAAAATCTGAAACTGAATCTTTTGAGAAAAAAATTGTTAAAAAAAAGAAAGGGAAAGCTACTGGAAAGCAGATTCAGAGGAAGATCGCTAAAAAGGGTAGCAACCCAGATATCAACCACATTCTGGTTGACTCTGAGGAGGAGGATGAAGAAAACAAGAAGGTTGAGGGTCAGGATAAAGAAGGGGAGGGTAACCCAATGATGGGCAATATCAAGGTTGTGAATACTACAGGTTTGCAAAAGGAGGATAAAGGGGATAAAAGTGGCAAAGATGACAATGATACTGTTAAAGCCTTATGTGAGACCATTGCTACCATGGTGAAGGATATCAACAGTTTGAAAACTGATACGCAGGCTATTGCAAGAGTTACGATTGGTGACAAGCCCCTGGCTGAACATGTTAAAGAATTGGTTGCCATTCTACATAATGCAGAAGCTATTGAATGTATGGTTGGAAAAATCATAGCAACAGAAAAAAAGGTCAACAAGATGGGAGATAGAAAGGAAATGGAAAATAAAATGAATGACTTTGGCAGCAGAATTGACAAGTTGGAACTCAACGTTAAGAAGATCGCAAACCAAAATTTCCAAATCCTCAAATCGTCTATGGACAACATGAACATCCTCATAAATAGGTTTGAAAACAATGCTGAGAAGGATGGTGATAAAAAGCAACCGGACAAGAAGGGTCACGAAAGGAGACCAAAGCTAACACAAAGACCAAGGGCGACATCAAAGGTCGTGAGCTGGAGGAACTGAAGACTTCAGCAAGCAACATGAAACAAATGGTTGTTCATGTTGAAGAAATTATGAATAGTATTTAGGTCTTTGTTGGTGTCCTAGGTTCTGTCTTTTTGTTGTCTCTATGCTTTCCTTTTGTTGTCTGCTTCGGGTTTTTATGTTATGTTATATTAGTTGATTCCTCTTGGTAGGATCATTTTGTCTTTTTGAAGTGATCAGGCACTTTATCTAGCAATTTCGTTCTCTTGGCTTGTACAAGGTTCAGGTACCTTTCAAATACCTACTTTTACTTAATCAAAACATAATGAAATCCAAACATAAATCTAATTACCATGTCGGCCATCACACGTTACCACAAAATCTATGAGAGAAATAATCAGGACCAAATGATTTCCTATCTGGGTCCTATCCATTACCGGGTTCCATATACATGTTACCGAGATTGGGACATGTTACCGGGATCAAGACTTAGCCGGGTATGAAGTGAAGGTCGGTGTTGGTGTAATGCAATGTGAATACCGCTTAAGTGCAATGAATGTCGGTTAACCAAACAATGAAACCATTTACCCTAAGATGATGAGTTGTCATCAATGACAACCCAAAATACCATTAACTCTTATCGGATGAGTGTCAATTGCCAACAGTAATGCCCCTCCAGGAAACCCCGAAGACTTAACAGAACACCTAAAGGGTTTCCCAACTTGGTTAACATGATTCAAACTAAATATTGCTTAGCATTAATTAATCCAATTAAGTTGATTAAACATAAAAATA